>NC_086449.1:464961582-465335332 GCF_028390025.1 Pseudophryne corroboree
GTAGCACACAACGGCATGTAATGAGTCAGTTTGACTCATTACATGCCGCACTGCTTTGGGCCACCTCACAGCTCACAATATTGTTTTCATCCAATTTGGCCAAAAGGTTGCACCAAGGTAGCTGGATGACTAAGCTAAGCAACAGCAGTGGGTGGCACAAATATGTGGCATTTAAACATTCAACATGATACATCTAGGAGACAGAATGGCATTGCAGTGGCAGACAGGAAGGCAGTTTAACTATATGAACCCATAGAAACCAACAATGTTTTCATTTATCAAGAACTACATCAGAGGCCTGAGGGAGTTAGAGTATGTATGTAGTGGAAGAAGGTAAAGGAAGGAAAGATTGATTATTTAGTAAATGTAATACTATTTTTTAGTCGATAGGGAGGAAGGGAAGGAAAGGAATGAAAAGAAGGGAAGGAAAGGAAAGGAAGGAAATTTATGAGGGTTTTCCCACCAGACTCGGATTCCAAATCCAAGCACCCCTGGGGACGGACCACCTACAGTGTCACAATACATGTATGATTATACACTATGATCTGACCGGCAGTGTCACGGAAAAATAATAGTATAGTACACTGGGGTATAGTATACATATTTTTTAATTAGATTTATTGCTTTTTTTTTTATACTGGGGCAGAGCACCTCTAGATTGACAGAGCACCCCTGGATGAACAAAGCAGTCCCTTTTCGGACACAGCACCTCTTTATGTACAACAAAGCACTCCTGGGGATGGGCCACCTACAGTGTCACAATACATGTATGGTTATACACTGCGGTATGACTGGCAGTGTCACAGAAAAATAATAGTACAGTACACTGCGGTATAGCACAGAAATAAATATATATATATATTTTATTATATTTTTTGCTTTTATTTTTTTTAAGCTGGGGCAGAGCACCCCTAGATTGTCAGAGCACCCCTGGATGAACACAAAAGTCCCTTGTCGGACACAGCACCCCTTTATGTACAACAAAGCAGCCCTTGGGATGGACCACCCACAGTTGGGGTACTACCTACAGTGTCAAAATATGTATATGTTTATACACTACGGTCTGACTGGCAGTGTCACAGAAAAACAATACACTGGGGTATAGCACAAATTCTATTTTTTTTTTTTTTTTTTTTTACACTGGGGCGGAGCGCCCCTAGATTGACAGAAACTCCTGGATGGACAACACAGCACCCCGCGATGGACAGAGAATCACAGTAACTTTTGAGAAGACCTAACATGTACAGGTTGCTCCAGTGTCCTCTTTTAATTCCGCAGCTGTAGGGGAATTAAAGATAATATTACTTTATTACTTTTACATTTACCAGTCCAATATAATTTATATCAACACATGGTTTAATTATATATGCGTATAGAAGACAAACTGTATAAATGCAGTGCAATAAAATTAACCAATTTCAAATGCAACTGTCACCTAAACATGGTGGGGGTTGTCATACCATTCTCTGAGCTGAACAAATATTCATGGGAATTCATTAGGCGATAGTGACATTACTGAGGCACTTTATAACCTTATATTTCTTTGGATGTGGTCCCCAGTCGTTATAAGGCTGCATTCTCAGAAATACTAGGTCCAGTGGTGTAACTAGAAATTTTTCTCCCCAAGCCAAAACATTCTCTGGTGCCCCCCAACCCCATAATAGCCACTAGTAAAGCGATGAATCTGTGCACGCCGAAAGCGCGTGCTGCAAAAAGGGGGCATGGCCTTGTCGAAATGGGTGTGGCTTTGCATAAAGGGGCATGGCACTGCAGGAAAAGACTACCTTATAACCCAGTTTTGCAACCTGCACGCCACCACAGGAAAAAAATAATCCTGATTCATGCCCCTTATATTATTTGTCATCTTTCCTCCTTATAGTAATGCCCAGTATACATTATGCCACATACTACAATTGCCCTTAAACATTATGCCACACACAATAATGACCATTACACAATATCCCACACACCGTAATGCCCCAGACACATTATACCACACACCGTAATGTCTGTGACACATTATGCCACACATCGCAATTAGTGATGAGCGGGTTCGGTTTTACTCGGTTCTCAAAACGGCATCTTATTGGCTATCCAAAACACGTGACATCCGTGAGCCAATAAGATGCCGTTTTGAGAACCGAGTAGAACCGAGTAAAACGGAACCCGCTCATCACTAATCGCAATGCCCGTTATACATTATGCTACACACTGCAATGCCCCTGAGACATTATACCACATACCACAATGCCAGTGATATAGTATACCACACACCGTAATACCTGTGGCACATTATGACACACACCAAAATGTCTGTGATACATTATGCCACACACCGAAATGTCCGTGATACATTATGCCACACACCGCAATGCCCATTACACATTAAGCCCTACAGTAAGGTTTCAAATTACTTTTAAATTACCTGCTCGTTGCCAGGGGTTTCATGCTCCTGGTTCCATGCACGGTGCCAGGGGTTTTCATGCTCAGCATGTCATGCTCATTGCCAGGGGTTTCATGTGCTGGGTGTCAAGCTCGTTGCCAGGGGGTAATATTCATTGCCAGGGGTTTTATGCACTGGTTGTCATGCTCGTTGCTAGGGGTAATGCTTGTTGCCAGGTATTTCATGAGCTGGGTGTTGTGCTTGTTACCAGGGGGTAATGCTTGTTGCTAGGGCTGTGCTCCCAGTGCCACATATGACCCCAGTGCCAGATATTCCTCCATAGTGCCAGAAACACATATGCCCCCACAGTACCAGATACACATATGCCCCCAGTACCAAATACACATATGCCCCCAGTGCCCCATATGCCCCCCCACCCTGTGCCAGGTACACACCTACCTCCCGCTGCGGTGCGGGAAGGAGGGTACAGTCTGTGAGTCCGGGAAGGAGCCGGAGGGCACAGTGCGCGCCTCCCCTGTGTCCGTCCTGTGTTTCCAGCGGCGTGTGTCTGTCAAATGAAGTGCTGGTTTGTGAGCCAATCAGAGCTCATGGACCGGCAGCTGCAGCTACTGATTGGCTGCTGGTCTACAAGCTCTGATTGGCTCATGAACCAGCACTTCCTTTGACGGACACGCCGCCACCAGAGACCCAGAAGGGACACAGAAGAGGCGCGCACTGTGCCCTCCGGCTCCTTCCCGAACTCACAGCAGCAATCAGTGGTGGCGCCTCTGCAGCCCTGCGCCTCTGCAGCCTCCTCAGTGGCTGCGGGGGTGGGAGTTACGACACTGACTAGGTCAATATTTGGTGGGTTGACCTAGTATTTATGAGAATGCAGCCTTATAATCACTGGGGACCACATCCAAAGGTATTCATATGTGGTTGGAAGTGCGGTACTTTGAGCATGCGCCAGACCTGTACAGCACATGTGCAGTATGGGTCCTGTGTCATTGGACACATTATGGCTGCAGTCTGTCAGTTATTGACAGTCCGCTGCCATTTGGAGTGGGGAGGGGGCGGGGACTTCCTCCATTTACCAAAACTATGCAGCAGCAATGCATTCTCCAGCCACATCTGAATAAGGCCCACCATGCTTAGACAACAGACGTCACTTCAAGATTAGCTGCACAACCCTTCCCAGCTAGACAGCTGTTTCATCCCCAGCTGTTTCATCAGACCTACTTTGCCTGATATATTGCTTTGAGGTTAGGTTAGTAAAATGAATTTACTGCACATAAATTGTAAATCTTTACTGTGCCATTAATTAAACATAAAAGATAAAGTGGTTGATGCTGAGTTAAATATACACCAAGTTGCGGACTGTATCTTGTAAGAATTCTCATTGCACCTTCTTATAAAATGAGGGCACACAAGTACGAACCATACGCATTTTGATCATAGCTACAATACAATCTAAGAGACAGAACTGAATTATTATGGGGCTCTCTCACAAGGGCAAAGAATAGTGAGGATGGCTTCACACATATGCAGGGCCGTAGAGAGGTGGGTTGGGTCTGGATACTTTTTGGGGCGTGGCATAATTGCCAACTAATTGGCTGGTTGGAAAATAAATCTGACAACATGAGGGAGCAAATGACAATTGGCCATTTACTCCCAAATGCCAGAAAGTGAATGAAAGTGAATGTTTATCCAAGTTGGTTATATCATGGATTTAACCAACTTGTCTAAAGGGCCATTTTTGTTTGTTTTCTGCTTTTTTGTGAGTAAATGGCGGGTGTTGTTTTCTCCTATATACTGTATTACCAGATTTTTGGCTGGTTGGAAAGATAATCTTTTAGATTTGTGGCCAGCGAATGGAAACAGTTTTCATTAATAATTAAAATATTTATTTAACATAAAACAAATAGAAATAATGAAAGTTTAAGTTTAATCTTATGTAAAAGATAAGAAGGACTGGTTTTATCTCCATGTATAGGAAAGGCATTTATTGGGGTTGATCTGGTGTTCCCCGATCTGGTGAACCAATACATCAAACCTAGGCTGACATTCAGCAAACTTTACTCTGTTAACTATAGAGACAGAGTTACATAAACAATGACAAGTGCTGTGATCTCCATATGGGCCACTGCAGCATCTCTGATTGTGGGATTACGTTGGTTTTGTGTTGTGTTGTGGACTGCATTATTTCTTTACATTTATTAGAGGAAGTTAAAAATATGAAAAACTCCAATGCCTAAAATCTCCATTTGAGACTGGAGAGTTTCATATCAAAGAATAGTCAGGTAGACCTAGGGCTTCAATTGTAAAAGAGAAGGAGTAGGATAATAAGGAATCTGTACATTATAATCTAGTCTAGAATAAGCATTACATGGTGTAGAATAATGTGTTAATTCTTTATCAGGGGGTGGGGAAGTCTCCATACATCTGTAAGATGTTCAAGAGAGTATGTAATATCAACCATATGTTGGTGAGGAAGGCCTTGGGCAGAGGATTGCCTATCAAGAGAAGTAGAGGCTACCACATTAAAATCCCCCCTTTCCTCGCCCATATCAAGGAAGTATCAGCAAAGAGTTACAGCAAATTATTAAGTGATATAAAGTAGGTGGTAGGAGCATAAATATTGTAATATGTATTAAGTGAACCATGTACCCATACACTTGTTGCAAAGACCGCTTGTGACAGATACCTCAACTGCATCTCAGACACAACACATCAGGCAGATGATTGATAAGTGTGTACACACTTCACTTACCAATCGTTAGTTAGGTTGGCAGATCAGCCAAATGGCTGATCCGTTGGCCAGGTGTGTACCCAGCTTTAGGCAGTCCTGTGGGCTGAATCACACCTCCCTGTAGGCCACACTGTCTTGAAGTGCAGGAGAGATGAACTCAGGCAGAGATGGTGGGCTAGGAGGTGACAGAGAGGACAGAGTGTCCAGTGGAATATGGAGCTTCTTTCAGCTTGACTGCCCCAAAAGTAAAACTTTAACCTGAACATAAACACCAATCACATTATGCCATCTTTAAGTGGAAACCTGAGGACATGAATTATCGTTATTTAAAAAAAATATTTTTAGATTTATATTGGAGCCCATAGCTGTACTATTGAGCTGAAACCCATATCCCCAATAAACTTGATACATGAGATATTAGACTGCAAGTATGAGGTTTACCACTGGGAAGTGTATGCTATCAGCAGGAACACAGCCTCAATGAACCCAAACCCCATTTGTTGGCAGTCTAAAAGTTTGAATTTAGGATGTATTCTACAATGGACTGATCTGCATGCTATTCCTGTATAAATGAGAACTACTTGATTAAATCAAAAGGATGTAACCAACTTGTCTGAATGACCATTTTCATCTTTTTTCCAGCATTTGGGAGAAAGTGGACGATTTTTATTTGCTTCCACACATTACCAGGGCCCTCATTCCGAGTTGTTCGCTCGCAAGGCGATTTTAGCAGAGTTACACACGCTAAGCCGCCGCCTACTGGGAGTGAATCTTAGCTTCTTAAAATTGCGAACGATGTATTCGCAATATTGCGATTACAAACTACTTAGCAGTTTCAGAGTAGCTTCAGACTTACTCGGCATCTGCGATCAGTTCACTGCTTGTCGTTCCTGGTTTGACGTCATAAACACACCCAGCGTTCGCCCAGACACTCCTCCGTTTCTCCAGCCACTCCCGCGTTTTTTCCGGAAACGGTAGCGTTTTTATCCACACGCCCATAAAATGCCGTGTTTCCGCCCAGTAACACCCATTTCCTGTCAATCACACTACGATCGCCGGAGCGAAGAAAAAGCCGTGAGTAAAAAAACTATCTTCATAGCAAAATTACTTGGCGCAGTCGCAGTGCGAACATTGCGCATGCGTACTAAGCAGAAAAACGCTGCGATGCGAAGAAAATTACCGAGCGAACGACTCGGAATGAGGGCCCAGATTTTTATTCCAACCAATCAATTAGTTGGCTGGATCAAAAGATAATAATTATATGTGTGGCCAGCTTTAGAACAACACAACATATATAATAATTAAATAGGATACAATGTATTAAAAGTGTGAAATTGACGTAATTATTATTATACAGATGCTGGACGGGCAGCTATTGTAATAGAAATAAAGGATCACATGTCATGTAAAGAAAGTAATAACATAAGGACAACAGCTCATTTATTAACAACCAAAAGAAAGTCTGTAATTAATGTTGAACCTCAGGATCCCTCTACCCACACATAGGGGTCAATTCCATTAGAAGTGACTTATGGCCACGCCACACTTACTGTAAGGCTTGACAATGAAGTCATGACTGTTGCAAAGCAGCATGCATGACCTGCACTAGTCTCAGATTTCATAGTAAACAGGCATTAGACTTTTTCTGCACAATGTAAAACAGATTATCTGTCCTGCACACAATGTACTCTAAACACTTTTTAATTTCTTGCATTGAATTAGTATAAACAAACAAGATTAATGTACAGTTGATCTGTGCTGCTTGATCTATAAATATGTATTAGGGAAGTGAACATTCTATCACTATGGTAAACCACTGCTGTGTCTTTTTAAAATCCCATAAGCATTTCTTCTTTCAGCTGGTCTAAAACAAAATAAAACTTAGGGCCTAATTCAGACTGGATCGCTGCCGCAGTCTGGATCCCTAGTGCATGTGATGTTAGTGTATTAGAATGCTTAATATTTGTAGACACTCCCTTACTAATATGTGTAAGCCTGAATCTTCAGTGATGGTCCCTGGGACCAGGGGGATGCTGGGAAGTGGGTGGTCCAGTGTGCAGTGTGCCTGGAGTTGGTGATGGAATAAAACAGCACAGCAGTAAACTCACATGTCTCTGTGTCCTTATGACTGGATTTCCAAACATATAAACAAAACATGGGGGGAAATTTACTAAGCTCCCGATTTTGACCGAGATGCCGTTTTTTCATCAAAGTGTCATCTCGGTAATTTACTAAACACTAATCACGGCAGAGATGAGGGCATTCGTAATTTTTTGCAAGTCCAAGTAAAAAATTACGAATGAATACACCATCGGTCAAAACGCGGCTGTTTAAGTATGAATCTCGGTCATTTACTAAGAAGTGCAAAGCAAAAAACAAACAAACACTGCCGTGAAAAATTACAACTCGTAAAAAAGTGCTAAAAAAAACCAGACCTTTTTTTTTTTATTCGTGATTGGATAGGCATGCACGGATCCATGAGATCCGTGCATGTATATCAGTGGGTAGGGGTGGGAAAGTGCTTATTTTTTCAAAAAAAATTGCGTGGGGTCCCCCCTCCTAAGCATAACCAGCCTCGGGCTCTTTGAGCCGATCCTGGTTGCAGAAATATTGGAAAAAAAATGACAGGGGTTCCCCCATATTTAAGCAACCAGCATCGGGCTCTGCGCCTGGTCCTGGTCCCAAAAATACGGGGGACAAAAAGAGTAGGGGTCCCCCGTATTTTTAAAACCAGCACCGGGCTCCACTAGCTGGACAGATAATGCCACAGCCGGGGGTCACTTTTATATAGTGCCCTGCGGCCGTGGCATCAAAAATCCAACTAGTCACTCCTGGCCGGGGTACCCTGGGGGAGTGGGGACCCCTTCAATCAAGGGGTCCCCCCCCCAGCCACCCAAGGGCCAGGGGTGAAGCCCGAGGCTGTCCCCCCCCATCCAATGGGCTGCGGATGGGGGGGCTGATAGCCTTTGTTGTAAAAGAAAAGATATTGTTTTTAGTAGCAGTACTACAAGTCCCAGCAAGCCTCCCCCGCATGCTGGTACTTGGAGAACCACAAGTACCAGCATGCGGCGGAAAAACTGGCCCGCTGGTACCTGTAGTACTACTACTAAAAAAATACCCAAAAAAAGACAAGACACACACACCGTGAAAGTATAATTTTATTACATACATACACACATACATACATACTTACCTTAAGTTCCCACGCAGGTCGGTCCTCTTCTCCAGTAGAATCCAAGGGGTACCTGTTGAAGAAATTATACTCACGAGATCCAGGGGTCCAGGCTCCTCGGGAAATCCAGGGGTAATCCACGTACTTGAAAAAAAAAAAAAACGGTGTCCCGACCACGAACTGAAAGGGGACCCATGTTTGCACATGGGTCACCTTTCCACGAATGCCAGAAACCCACTCTGACTTCTGTCTAAGTGGGTTTCTTCAGCCAATCAGGGAGCGCCACGTTGTAGCACTCTCCTGATCAGCTGTGTGGTCCTGTCCTCACTGACAGGCAGCACACGGCAGTGTTACAATGTAGCGCCTATGCGCTACATTGTAACCAATGATGGGAACTTTCTGCCCTGCGGTTGACCTAAAGTGACGTCACCGCTGAGCAGAAAGTTCCCATCATTGGTTACAATGTAGCGCATAGGCGCTACAGTGTAACACTGCCGTGTGCTGCCTGTCAGTGAGGACAGGACCACACAGCTGATCAGGAGAGTGCTACAACGTGGCGCTCCCTGATTGGCTGAAGAAACCCACTTAGACAGAACTCAGAGTGGGTTTCTGGCATTCGTGGAAAGGTGACCCATGTGCAAACATGGGTCCCCTTTCAGTTCGTGGTCGGGACACCGTTTTTTTTTTTTTTCAAGTACGTGGATTACCCCTGGATTTCCCGAGGAGCCTGGACCCCTGGATCTCGTGAGTATAATTTCTTCAACAGGTACCCCTTGGATTCTACTGGAGAAGAGGACCGACCTGCGTGGGAACTTAAGGTAAGTATGTATGTATGTGTGTATGTATGTAATAAAATTATACTTTCACGGTGTGTGTGTCTTGTCTTTTTTTGGGTATTTTTTTAGTAGTAGTACTACAGGTACCAGCGGGCCAGTTTTTCCGCCGCATGCTGGTACTTGTGGTTCTCCAAGTACCAGCATGCGGGGGAGGCTTGCTGGGACTTGTAGTACTGCTACTAAAAACAATATCTTTTCTTTTACAACAAAGGCTATCAGCCCCCCATCCGCAGCCCATTGGATGGGGGGGACAGCCTCGGGCTTCACCCCTGGCCCTTGGGTGGCTGGGGGGGGACCCCTTGATTGAAGGGGTCCCCACTCCCCCAGGGTACCCCGGCCAGGAGTGACTAGTTGGATTTTTGATGCCACGGCCGCAGGGCACTATATAAAAGTGACCCCCGGCTGTGGCATTATCTGTCCAGCTAGTGGAGCCCGGTGCTGGTTTTAAAAATACGGGGGACCCCTACTCTTTTTGTCCCCCGTATTTTTGGGACCAGGACCAGGCGCAGAGCCCGATGCTGGTTGCTTAAATATGGGGGAACCCCTGTCATTTTTTGCCCCATATTTTTGCAACCAGGATCGGCTCAAAGAGCCCGAGGCTGGTTATGCTTAGGAGGGGGGACCCCACGCATTTTTTTTTATTATTTTACAGTGTTTAATTAAAAAAATAAAAATAAATAAACCCCAGCACGGATCACACAGATCCGGCCGAGATTGATTGTAAAAAAAGTCGGCAGTGTTTTGCTAATCACTGCCGTAAAAATATAAAAAAAAACACGAATGACATCGACATCGGAAGAAAAGAAAAACCCGAATACGACAGCTTAGTAAATTAGTCGT
The DNA here is from genome assembly GCF_028390025.1 of Pseudophryne corroboree. Lineage (NCBI taxonomy): Eukaryota > Metazoa > Chordata > Amphibia > Anura > Myobatrachidae > Pseudophryne > Pseudophryne corroboree. The sequence goes on from NC_086449.1 coordinate 464,971,563, forward strand.
AATCAATTCAAAAAGTTGCAGTTTTACACTTTCGATGTCATTCGTGATTGAACTTTGACCTGAAACGGGAAAATACGAATCTTAGTAAATTTACCCCACGGTGTCAGAAGAAGTTTAACTTGGACTGCTAGTGCTCTCCGAGTGTGAAAGAATCTTGCAGCAGTCTGTCAGGCTGTGATACTCAGTGTCTGCAAAGCCTTCCATGTGCTCCCATCTTCAAACAGTGAGTAACCATGGATAAACTAGCTCCTCCAACCGGCATGCTGATGTCTGGTAACTTGTCAGAAAACTGGAAAAGATTTAAGCAAAGGTTTAATATATAATTTGCTGCATGTGGAGCTGATACAGAGGCTGACAAAATGAAGGCATCCATTTTCCTCCATGTGATAGGAGAGGATGTGCTGGACATTTATAATAGTTTTCAGTTTGATGAGGGGCAGAATATGGTGCTATCTTCTATAATGCAAAAGTTTGAAGATTACTTTGTGCCAAGGAAAAATGTGACATATGAAAGATATAAGTTTTTCACATGTGATCAGAAGTCTGTAGATGGATTTGATCAGTATGTTACAGAGCTGCAATCACTCAGTAAAACCTGTGAGTTTAGTGATTTAAAGGATTCACTGATTAGAGATCATATTGTCTGTGGAATACCTGATAATGGACTCAGAGAGAGATTGCTGAGAGAGCAAGACCTAACACTAGATAAGGCAGTGACTATGTGCAGATCTGCAGAAATAACTAGATTTCAAGCCAAAACGTTACACAAGGAAGTTGATGCTGCTGTACATGTAGTGCAGAAAACAGAGCCAAGCAAACCTCCATTCTCAAGAATGAAGCAGTCTAAGCCACAGTCTAATAAGGAAATGTGTAGTAGATGTGGAAATGCTCACAATCCTAAAATGTGCCCGGCTTATGGTAAAACCTGGATGAAATGTGGTAGACTTAATCACTTTGCCAAATGCTGTAAAATGGAAAGTGAAACAACCAATGTGCATGCTGTTAAACAAACAGAGGAATTCTTTGTGGATTGCATTGAACTTTGCAGTGCAGATAAGAAAGAATGGATTGTCCCTTTAACTGTGAACGAGATTGTCATTCCCTTTAAGCTTGATACTGGCGCGCAGGTGAATTTAATATCGTTTCAAGACTATAAGACTTTTAGAGTAAAACCTAAAATTCATCCAGCCAAAGTGAAAGTTACAGGGTACACTGGGGAGGAAATTCCTGTGAAAAGTACATGCTTAGTGACACTAAAATATAAGGGACAACAGTTTAAAACATCTCTACTGATTGTGGATAAAAATGTGCAACCAATTCTAGGATTAAATTCCTGTGAGAAACTAAGCTTGCTAAAGAAAGTTTTTATGGTGACATCACAAGTAGAAGCTGACTGCAAATCGATGTTTACAGAATACAGAGACTTGTTTGAAGGTCTAGGTTGTTTGCCTGGAGAGCATAAAATAAATATAGACACGCAAGTTTCTTCAGTGATACACCCCTATAGAAAAGTGCTGTTTGCGCTGAGAGAAAAACTGAAACAAGAGTTAAATCGCATGGAGGCCTTGGGTGTGATACAGAAAGTTGATGAGCCTACTGAATGGGTAACCTCCTTAGTAATTGTTGAAAAGAAAAATGGACAACTCAGAATATATCTAGACCCCAGAGATTTAAACAAAACTATTAAACGAGATCATTTCAAACTACCAACCAAAGATGAAATCATGTCGCAATTTGCAGGAGCAAAATGGTTCAGTAAACTGAACGCATCTTCAGGATTCTGGCAAATGAAGCTAGATGAGGCCAGCTCAAAGCTTTGTACATTTAATACACCAGAGGGTCGATACAGATTTCTTCGACTACCATATGGAATATTGTCTGCTCCAGAAGTATATCACAAAAAGATACACATGATTTTTGAACATATTCCAGGTGGTGAAACAATGATGGATGACATTATTGTCTGGGGATCTACAAAGGAAGAACATGATTCTAGATTGAGACAAGTAATGGAACTTGTCAAAAAAGTGAATCTAAAGCTAAACAAGGACAAATGTGAATTTGGCGTGAATACACTTACCTTTGTGGGCGACGTGGTCTCGGATCAAGGTGTAAAACCAGACCCAAGGAAAATATCAGCCATAGTGAACATGGAACGTCCTAACAACAAAGACGACATCAGAAGATTCCTAGGAATGATTACTTACTTAGGAAAGTTTATTTCTTAACTCTCTGAACGAACAGCCTCTCTTAGATGGTTGTTGGACAAAGATAACGAGTGGATGTGGTCACATGAATAAGAAGAAAGTTGGCAAAACTTGAAACAGATCATTACAGAGCAACCAGTGCTAAAATTATTTGATCCTGCGAAAAGAATGAGAATTGCAGCAGATGCTTCGCAATTTGGCCTAGACTCAGTGCTGTTACAAGAACATGAGGATACATGGCAACCAGTAATCTATGCATCAAGAACACTGACAAGTGCTGAAACAAGGTATGCTCAGATAGAAAAAGAACTTCTAGCGATCACATATGCATGTGAGCGATTTCATCAGTTTGTGTATGGTCAAACATTTACAGTGGTAACTGACCACAAGCCATTGGTAGCTATCATGACTAAATCATTACATGACTGTCCCATGAGAATTCAACGAATGCTTATCAGACTACAGAAATATGATGTACACTTGCTGTACTGTCCCGGCAAATACATGTACATTGCTGATACACTTTCTCGTGCTGTGGACAAAAGTGAAGGTTCCAAAAGTCTGATGGATGAAGAGATAGAAGCCTATGTTAATTTGATCGTAGCTTCTCTACCAGTGTCTCTTGCAAGACAAGAACAGATTAGGAAAGAAACTGAGGCAGATGACACAATGAAAGTGTTGAAAGATATCATTCTGAAAGGTTGGCCAGCAGAAAAACATGCGGGCCTGCTGCTTATCCATGATTATTGGATGTACCGCAGTGACCTTACAGTTGTCGATGGTATTATTTACAAAGACAATAGGTTTGTAATACCTGCACGACTAAGAAAAACTATGCTGTGCAAGATACATGAAGGCCACTTAGGAGAAGAAAAATGTAAGCGGAGAGTGCGTGAAGTTATGTATTGGCCAAGAATGAACCAAGACATAGCACAGACTACAGCTAAATGTGAATTATGTCTTACGTATAGACCGAAACAACAAGTCGAGCCACTGAGCCTTCACGCAGTGCCAGAGAGACCGTACCAGAAAGTTGGCACAGATTTGTTTGATTGTAATGGGAAAACGTACATTGTCGTGACTGATTATTACTCTAACTACCCTGAGGTGAAGACACTACATACAACTACTAGTAAAGCCGTAATGAATTGCATGAAGTCAATTTTGCAAGGTATGGTGTTCCTATGGAAGTGTTCACTGACAATGGTCCTTAGTTTTCCAGTGCTGAATTTAGACAATTTGCTGATGAGTGGGAATTTGTCCATACTACGTCAAGTCCCCACTATCCACGCTCAAATGGGTTGGTGAAAAGTTCAGTAAAAACTGTAAAGAGTCTCATGAAAAAAGCTCAAGAAGGTAAAGATGATTTCTACAAAAGTCTTTTAATCTACCACAGTACACCTTTACAGAATGGACTTTCTCCTACACAAATGCTGATGGGATGGAGGATTAGAGCAAATCTCCTGATACATGATGAACTGCTTAATACACATAACTCAGCGTTGGTCAGACTGAGTAAGGAACGTCAACAGGCGAAACAGAAACTGTTCCATGACAGGCGAGCAAAAAGCTTATCTGATCTTAAATCGGGTGACCAAGTCCATCTCCGCGATCACGAGAAAGGTATTTGGGGGCAGAAAGGTATTGTGCAAGCAAAAGTAGCACCAAGATCTTATACTATACGTACAGAGCGTGGAACAGAAGTAAGAAGAAATCAGGTGGATTTAAGATCTCAACCTAACCATAATGAAGACAACATGACTGTACCCTTCATCTGACATGTATGATGATCCTGATTTGCAGTCATCTTCTACTTGTGATGTCACCATAAAAACTTTCTTTAGCAAGCTTAGTTTTTCACAGGAACTTAATCCTAGAATCGGTTGCACATTTTTATCCACAATCAGTAGAGATGTTTTAAACTGTTGTCCCTTATATTTCAGTGTCACTAAGCATGTACCTTTCACAGGAATTTCCTCCCCGGTGTACCCTGTAACTTTCACTTTGGCTGGATGAATTTTAGGTTTTACTCTAAAAGTCTTATAGTCTTGAAACGATATTAAATTCACCTGCGCGCCAGTATCAAGCTTAAAGGGAATGACAATCTCGTTCACAGTTAAAGGGACAATCCATTCTTTCTTATCTGCACTGCAAAGTTCAATGCAATCCACAAAGAGTTCCTCTGTTTGTTTAATAGCATGCACTTTGGTTTCACTTTCCATTTTACAGCATTTGGCAAAGTGATTAAGTCTACCACATTTCATCCAGGTTTTACCATAAGCCTGGCACATTTTAGGATTGTGAGCATTTCCACATCTACTACACATTTCCTTATTAGACTGTGGCTTAGACTGCTTCATTCTTGAGAATGGAGGTTTGCTTGGCTCTGTGTTCTGTACTACATGGACAGCAGCATCAACTTTCTTGTGTAACTTTTTGGCTAGAAAGCTAGTTATTTCTGCAGATCTACACATAGTCACTGCCTTATCTAGTGTTAGGTCTTGCTCTCTCAGCAATCTCTCTCTGAGTCCATTATCAGGTATTCCACAGACAATATGATCTCTAATCAGTGAATCCTTTAAATCACCAAACTTACAGGTTTTACTGAGTGATTGCAGCTCTGTAACATACTGATCAAATCCATCTCCAGACTTCTGATCACATGTGAAAAACTTATATCTTTCATATGTCACATTTTTCCTTGGCACAAAGTAATCTTCAAACTTTTGCATTATAGAAGATAGCACCATTTTCTGCCCCTCATCAAACTGAAAACTATTATAAATGTCCAGCACATCCTCTCCTATCACATGGAGGAAAATGGATGCCTTCATTTTGTCAGCCTCTGTATCAGCTCCACATGCAGCAAGATATATATTAAACCTTTGCTTAAATGTTTTCCAGTTTTCTGACAAGTTACCAGACATCAGCATGCCGGTTGGAGGAGCTAGTTTATCCATGGTTACTCACTGTTTGAAGAGAGGAGCACACGGCAGGCTTTCCAGACACTGAGTATCACAGCCTGACAGACTGCTGCAGGATTCTTTCACACTCTGAGAGCACTAGCAGTCCAAGTTAAACTTCTTCTGACACCATGTTTTGATCATATGTTTGTAAATCCAGTCATCAGGACACAGAGACATGTGAGTTCACTGCTGTGCTGTTTATTCCATCACCAACTCCAAGCACACTGCACACTGGACCACCCACTTCCCAGCATCCCCCTGGTCCTAGGGACCATCATTGAAGATTCAGGCTTACACAGATTAGTAAGGGAGTGTCTACAAATATTAAGCATTCTAATACACTAACATCACATGGGTCTTGGCCCGGACAACGAAGACATGTCCGGACCATTGCGGGGGTGGGTCGCGGCGGCTGCGTGACGTCACGCACAGCCTCTGCGATCCGGGACGCGGTGAGTTGTGGCCTGCATTGGCAGGGAGCTACTCAACGGGTGCACAAGCATCGCCGCTATGCCATACTTTTGCACACTTGCAGGTGGGTAGGGCCAGGCATGCGGGGTGAACTAGCCCTGTGCTAGGCGTCCCCCCGCATGTCTGAGAAACTGATCGTAGATGTGCTAAATTTAGCACATCTACGATCAGATCTGAATCACCTTCATGGTTTTGTATTTGTCTTATAGCTACACTGCACACCTTTTTTGAAACTACAGTACTACAATGCCAGCTAATTCACCTATATAAAGTTACATGAATATATGTAAAATATTGTGTATCTATTAAGAGACTTGCCCTGTTTCACATTAAAACCTATGCATTACATGAATGAAAAGAAATCTTTGTAAAGCCTATAATAGCACTATCATTTAGGTTACGTAGGGATTAATTATCATTGTTCCCAGTATAGGGTACAATTGTCCCATTGTGCTACTTTTATTAAAATGCTGCTTCTTGAAGTAGTGAAGGGTTAAATTTATATGACAAAAAACAATTTCAATTAAAAAAATCAATGAGGTCATACAAGTTCGCAATTGCTCTCTAAATTGCAGGTATAAAATGCGCTCCCCAACTTCCACTGAAAAAACAGCAATTGCGGACATATACATACGTGTATTTTCAACAGAACGCAAGTTTCTTCTGTTTGTAATTAAGAAAATAATAAGTGTATATTGTGCTTGGCTTATGTTAGATGGCCCCATCCCGCTTTTCCAGACACAAGCACGCATACAGTAAGTGTCAGATTCACACCAGTCTACATGGGCACATATGCCTGAAGGGTGGTCTTCAGTATGCCGACTGACGGGATCCCGGCGCACAATATACCGGCGCCCGGATCCCGACAGCCGGCATACCGACACTTATTCTCCCTCGTGGGGGTCCACGACCCCCCTGGAGGGAGAATAAAATAGCGTGGCCCGCCACCGTGCCCATGCCTGAACCCATGCCTGAATCCCATTATATATTTTACACTATGTAATCTGGTGTAGGTCTCGCTATGCATGAGATCCTAAGTGTTCGTCTCCTAATGGAAGTGCATATAAGCTTTGTTTAAACTGCAAATTATGTTTACTAGAATAACCCATATTTTATATTTTTCAGATTCAAGGATTCAACATCAATAACAACCTTTTCTCCTATTCAAGTGACTGCACATCTTTTTTCACTCCTGCAATCTGGATGGGGCTTGTGTCCTGTATTATCCTGTTGTGGATCCTGTCATATGGAATTTTTATGATTATGCAGCTTTCAACAAATGATAAATTTGATGACCCTAAAGGCCCAGCATTGTCTGTTCCTCAAGGAGAATAGAATGTTACTCTAGATTTACCTTAGTGCATGCATTCATATTATAAAGCACTCTACTAATGTAATGTGTCATTTTAGCAGTTTAACATCACTTAGTAAGTTATTTTCTTCACTAAATTTGGTCCAGGTACAGGTTAGTCTAACCCATACTGTCATAAACCATAAGCATCTTCTAGCTTTGTGTACATACAACTAGTCACTCCAAGAAGGAACTGTAAAATAAGCAGTGATGTCATTATTGTACTAAATTTCTGCCTTTTGGGGGTTATTGCGATTTTGCAAACGGACGATTTTCAGCCATCTGCGCATGCACAGGGGTCACATTGTGTGTGCATGACCCTTCACAATGCGATCACATCTCAGCATTATGCGATCACATTGTAATTGAAAGGTGGTGGGCATTTGGGGGCGGCAACGCGGTGTTGGTGGTGAGTGGTGCAGAAAACGCAGGTGTGTCATGGCCATTTTCAGAGCAGCCAGATGATATCGTTTGTGTTTCCTGCAACGGGAAACATGTCGCCGCACCGCCTCTATTCTACCTCTATTTCATGGTTCTTGCAATGTGATCGCATTTTAAATGCGAATGCAATGCAGGGCAGCATTACACACGCTGGGCGGCCCTCAGCATGCGATTTTATCAGTAGTAGTTTTGCTATTTTAGCAAAACTGCTACTGAGTCTGAATGGGATGTTATTAATATCCCACCTGTTGGGATCCCGGCGTTTGCAATACCGACGCTGGAACCCCGACAGGCGGGGAAATGCCGGCGGGACATATTTCCTACCACTGCCCCATATTCCCACTCGGGTGGTGGATCCACGCCACCACCCTAGTGGGAATATAACCTGTGGCGATCAAAGCTATCAAAGCTTGGTGAGGGGACTCACTGCCGGGATTCCAGCTTTACAGGATGCCACTGTCGGCAGCATCCCGTCACTCGGTCACCTGTATGTATTCTGTCTAATATATAAACCTACTAATCACTACCGCTAAATTCCAAGAAAAGTAGTCTTCAAAGTTAAAAGTTTTGGCTTTATAAAATCTGGGAACATCCATAATTACTGGAACATTAAGAAATTTTAAAATAAAGTTACTTGGATTGGTACATATGTATTACAAATAAAAACTAAATAAAAACGACTGTAAGGGTGTTTGGGGTTAGAGGTTTAATATTTGTGCATTTGCCAGTTATGATAAATATTTATAAATTGTTCCTATTATCATAATTGTGTTTAATTGCATTGCTAAGTTGTATATACAATATGTACAAATTAAAGAAATTGTGCCTCAAAGTAAATTGTTTTGAAACTTACTACTTCCAGGCAGTGCATTGGCACTCGTTCTCTCTCTGTGTGTAGCACTACAGGTCTCAGCTGGTAGCACTTTCTTTACTGGCAGTTAGGGTGGGCAGTCTAGGGTCCCCTTTCCCTAGATACTTTCAGGCAGTGAAATATTAACACACACACACACACACACACACACACACACACACACACACTCACACACACACACTCACACACACACACACACACACACACACACACACACACACACACACACACACACACACGTGTTATATAATGTGCTGCTGTGTGAGTATTAGACATGCTTATCAGTCCCCAAAGCCACCATTTGAACTTGTATGACTATATCATGTACTGTCCACTTGCACTTTCCACAGCAACCTGAACTGTGAAGTATGTTTTGCTACCCCCGCTTTTCCAATAAGAACATAGGGCGCATGCCTCACAGGGAAGGGGCATGACAAATTTGATCCCATAGAAATCCTATGCTATGGTGCCGCTTCCCACACATATATGTATTATACACACACATTTATAGAACACTGCAAGAAAATGGATTTGGACACAAATCTTCTTTATACCACATTCTAGAGATGAGCGGGTTCGGTTTCTCTGAATCCGAACCCGCCCGAACTTCATGGTTTTTTTCACGGGTCCGAGCAGACTCGGATCCTCCCGCCTTGCTCGGTTAACCCGAGCGCGCCCGAACGTCATCATGACGCTGTCGGATTCTCGCGAGACTCGGATTCTATATAAGGAGCCGCGCGTCGCCGCCATTTTCACACGTGCATTGAGATTGATAGTGAGAGGACGTGGCTGGCGTCCTCTCCATTTAGATTATAAGAGAGAGAGATTTACTGGAGCTTAGGACTAGGAGGAGTACTGTAGAAGTGTAGAGAGTGCAGAGAGTTTACTAGTGAGTGACCACCAGACAGTGCAGTTTATTTAATATATCCGTTCTCTGCCTGAAAAAAGCGATACACACAGTGACTCAGTCACATACCATATCTGTGTGCACTGCTCAGGCTCAGCCCAGTGTGCTGCATCATCTATATATATTATATATCTGTCTGACTGCTCAGCTCACACAGCTTATAATTGTGGGGGAGACTGGGGAGCACTGCAGTGCCAGTTATAGGTTATAGCAGGAGCCAGGAGTACATAATATTATATTAAAATTAAACAGTGCACACTTTTGCTGCAGGAGTGCCACTGCCAGTGTGACTGACCAGTGACCTGACCACACTGACCACCAGTATAGTTAGTAGTATACTTATATTGTGATTGCCTGAAAAAGTTAAACACTCGTCGTGTGACTTCACTTGTGTGTTGTTGTTTTTTTTATTCTATAAAAATAAAACTCATTCTGCTGACAGACAGTGTCCAGCAGGTCCGTCATTATATAATATATAATATATACCTGTCCGGCTGCAGTAGTGATATATATATTTTTTTTATATCATTTATCATCCAGTCGCAGCAGACACAGTACGGTAGTTCACGGCTGTGGCTACCTCTGTGTCTGCACTCGGCAGGCAGTCCGTCCATAATTGTATACCACCTAACCGTGGTTTTTTTTTCTTCTTTATACATACATACTACTACGACATCTCTTTATCAACTAGTCTATATTAGCAGCAGACACAGTACAGTACGGTAGTTCACGGCTGTGGCTACCTCTGTGTCTGCACTCGGCAGGCAGTCCGTCCATAATTGTATACCACCTAACCTTTTTCTTTGCATCATGTGCTGATTGGGGAGGGTTTTTTGGAAGGGACATCCTGCGTGACACTGCAGTGCCACTCCTAAATGGGCCCGGTGTTTGTGTCGGCCACTAGGGTCGCTAATCTTACTCACACAGTCAGCTACCTCATTGCGCCTCTTTTTTTCTTTGCGTCATGTGCTGTTTGGGGAGGGTTTTTTGGAAGGGACATCCTGCGTGACACTGCAGTGCCACTCCTAGATGGGCCCGGTGTTTGTGTCGGCCACTAGGGTCGCTAATCTTACTCACACAGCTACCTCATTGCGCCTCTTTTTTTCTTTGCGTCATGTGCTGTTTGGGGAGGGTTTTTTGGAAGGGACATCCTGCGTGACACTGCAGTGCCACTCCTAGATGGGCCCGGTGTTTGTGTCGGCCACTAGGGTCGCTAATCTTACTCACACAGCTACCTCATTGCGCCTCTTTTTTTCTTTGCGTCATGTGCTGTTTGGGGAGGGTTTTTTGGAAGGGCCATCCTGCGTGACACTGCAGTGCCACTCCTAGATGGGCCCGGTGTTTGTGTCGGCCACTAGGGTCGCTAATCTTACTCACACAGCTACCTCATTGCGCCTCTTTTTTTCTTTGCGTCATGTGCTGTTTGGGGAGGGTTTTTTGGAAGGGACATCCTGCGTGACACTGCAGTGCCACTCCTAGATGGGCCCGGTGTTTGTGTCGGCCACTAGGGTCGCTTATCTTACTCACACAGCGACCTCGGTGCAAATTTTAGGACTAAAAATAATATTGTGAGGTGTGAGGTATTCAGAATAGACTGAAAATGAGTGTAAATTATGGTTTTTGAGGTTAATAATACTTTGGGATCAAAATGACCCCCAAATTCTATGATTTAAGCTGTTTTTTAGTGTTTTTTGAAAAAAACACCCGAATCCAAAACACACCCGAATCCGACAAAAAAAATTCGGTGAGGTTTTGCCAAAACGCGTTCGAACCCAAAACACGGCCGCGGAACCGAACCCAAAACCAAAACACAAAACCCGAAAAATTTCAGGCGCTCATCTCTACCACATTCATGCACTCAACCCGAGAGCTTGCCACCATTCAGTCACAATACCCCTCATTAAAAACCACAATTCAATATACTGCCACACCCAGGACTCAAACCCAAAACCTGCTGCATCCCAGCCAAACACCCCACCCACGAGCCGCTTGATCCCACATAAACACTAAACACTAAACATATAAACATACCTTTAATGCTATGTAAAATTGGGTAACACTGCACTCTACACAAGTCAGGAGACCAGGAAAGATATGAGAGAAGGAGAGGGGAAAGGGAGAGAAGGGAGAACAATGGAAAAATTGTAGTGGATGGGGGGAGACAGGGATGTCGCTGCAGTATGTGGAGGTGTCCCTCCTCCAGGCAACGTGGACATGATAGTATACAGCGCTGCTCAGAGAATAATAGAAGGGGATACAGGGAAAGGGATGGGGTTGTAATTAATGAGGCAAACTACTGTGTCTTGAAAATGTCCTGAATTTATTCCCTTTTCGGGTACGGGTACTTTAAAAGTTTTGACAAGCATAATGTAGTTGAGACAAAAAAAGCAAAAAAACAACAAAGAAACAAAAAAAAGAAGAAAAAGAAAAAATAATAATTGGCTAAAAATTTATATATTCAAAAAATACTTGATGATAAGTCTGGGTTGGGTATCTCAATCAGTGCAGTGTCACCAGAGGGGAAGTCTCACATATGGTGAGAATGGGGTTATTCTTTAGGAACAACTGTATACCATAAACTCCTAATCCCGGAGTTTATGTTCCCCCTGGTTAATGCACCGAGTTAGATGAAAAGTCAGTCCAGTGATTTGGCGAGTGGCAGTGGCAGCATCCCACTCTCTATGTGCACTTACCGGTAAGTGCCTTACTTATTATGGCATCCGGTGTTTCTTCTGCCGAGTCTCTCAGTGAAGGGGCTGAGTGTACATTCACTCCCAGACACCTCCTCCTCCGCTCCCAGCTTGTCTGGGTTGCGCTCACCCATTGGCCTTTAATGCTATATGTAATTTATGTGACGGCTGCGTGACCCCTGGGATCATCAGCACTGTGTTTTACAGCCATGACTGTCCTCAGGACGCATCACTCAGCTTCGGTTTTCCTTCCTGTATAAGCCCACCCCCAGACTCCCATTGGTTAGTTAAACAGGAGTCTGGGGGCGGGCTTATATAGGAAGGAGAACCAAGTTCAGCAATGGCTGTGAAACACACAGCACTGCCGATCCCTGGGGCCATCGTATCATTTTATTAGAAGTCACAACTCTAACTCAACTGAACAGTAACACAGAAATTAATTGCCAAAACATGTATTTAGTTTACAGCATTTAGTGACTGGTTTCATGGTGGCCCCCTGGACATTTGCCAGTCTAGCCACCCTGTAGTTACACCTCTGGTTATATGTATTGTTATTGCTGGCTATGTAAAACTGCTAAGAGTTGATACACTTCTGCGTCCCATTACAGATTACCTAAAAAATACTGACCAAAAACTTAAATAAAAACAAACATATTTTGGCAATAGAGGTCAAAGCTTTAAATTCATTATTGCTATGGTGGAAAAGAAAGCTCAATCAGCACTAACCAGAACAACAAAAATAAGACAATTGGGGCAACCACACGTCCAAGCCACTGACAAGCAAGAAAATCCACTCTCTTTATTGGCTCAGTACCAATTCTCCCATTAGGGTAGTGTCTGGGACCACCTTCTAAGATGGCGTTACAGCCACAGCTACAATTACATTGAAGAAGAACATTCCCGACCACACATGCATTATCTATGGCTAACAGCTCCTGTAGGTTCCCGCCAAAGCAAGGTTTACCAACAAAACAGAAGACCAGGACACTGTATCACCTACTAAGACCTAGAGAGCAGCTCCACTGACAGAAAAAAAAAACCCTTATTAATATGGACATCTTCTGTTTATATACTGTAGGTGCTGATACTGTTATGTGATACTAGAGAACACTACTGCCTAGTATTCTCACTTAAACCAGATCTACTAGGCAGTTTTAATTATGCCTATAAAGAAGGAGGTCCAAACTGTGAAACTCAGCTTCACAACAACACCACCACACCACCACCAATGAACAAGTTACATTTAAAATAGTTAAACAAGCATTCCTAGCCAGGGAAGGGGAAGAGATCCCCCACTAGAAAGAAGAGTATCTCAGAGATGCCAATCAGGTTCTCTTGATGAGTAATCCATTCCAGCTCCCACAATCAATGGTAGTAAGTTGTATGCACCACAGGTTAGCCCATGTAGGGAGGGGACACTATGGATCTTAAACACTCCATACAGTGATCCAGTTCTTTAATACTAACACCAGGACCCTTTCACCCCTGATTTAAACAAATGCTTTAGAAACATAGGGGAAGAGGTGTTCATAACTTTTGCAAATGAATATCAAATGTATATGTAATACCCCCTATTGGTGGGTGTCAATAAGTGTGAGAATATATTTGTGTGCTAGTGGATGGATCATACCTGCTTTCTTCTGATCTTCTCCCACCATGGCAGAAGAACAGAAAACCAGACCCCAAATCCCGGATATAAGGTGGACACCAAGAAATATAGTGACAGTTAAATTTATGAAGCTGAAACACCCCGTCATTGAAAATGTTCAATTGTAAAAGGGTCAGTAACAGGAATAATATGAAACAACCTTCCAATGGCTGGATTCAATGAGAATATTGGTTACTATCAGGGTTATAACTAGGGTGGTGCCGATGATGTGCGGCACACAGCACATTTGCTCTGTGGATGTACCTGTCCACCTCACCCCACAATCACCGATCTGTTTTTGCACCACCACCACCGAGTGTCTTCCACCTGCTTCAATGTATAATAGTAGCGGTACACCCAGCTCCTTCTCTCCCGGGTGCACTGCTACTGATATACATTACATCAGGCAGTGCTGCCTGCCCTGTGTGCTCTGCCCCCACTCCTTGGTGGGTACTATGGCAAAGGAGGTGGCAGCCAATGAAGCGGAGTTCAGACTAGCTCCTGATAGTACCCAGCTGCTGTGACCCCAGATCCTGGCGATAGGGGTCAGGATATGGTGGCAGAGATGCTGCTCTCCCCCGAGTCACCCACCTATCACTGCTGAGGATGGAGGAGAAGCTCTCCGCTGGCTGGTACCGTGACATCAGAGACTTTGTGTCAGACTACATTCTGGTGCTGGATAGATGCTACCAGCTGCACTGCACAGAGCACTGGCTGTCCCAGCTGTCCTAGAAAGTTGAAACTGGTAAGAATGCTGGCCTGTGGCTTTGGGTGCTACATATGATATTTGTCCTTCGTGTTGGGTCTCCAATATGAACTGTGTCACTTGCTAGGACTCTGTAAGCAGACAAAGGAAGGTGGCAGGGGGTCATCACTGAGACTTGGCATAGCAGGTTTTAAGGGGATAACATATAGGGAATAAATAGGATGTTTAGTACATTGAGCAGGGATTGTAGGAATTATTAATAGGGGAGGATTATATTAAACCTCATATAGTCTGAGGATTGTCCGTAACATAAACCATAACATCTTAACACTTAATTATAATAAATAAAGACACAGAGACTTGAATTTGGCAGAAAATGTTAGCTATTTATTTAAGTGAACCATTAACTGTGAATAATTAAACTAAAGTATGGTGGCCAGAAAGAACGGCTAAACAACCCTATCCCATAAACAAACTATCTTATAAAAAACTGATGTAAACCTTCCAACAAACAATAGGTATCCGCTCAACCTCCATCCTGACTACCCACCCGTGAAGGTGATGAGGCTGCCACCCCAGAAGGCGGTCCAGCAGATGTAAAACCAGTCAGAAAAGGAGAGCGCACCTAAAAATCAACCACCAAACGACCTCCAATCCACTCTTTAATACAACAAATGTTAACTTGCCGTTCTTTCCCGCCAACAGCGAAGTTCTGTTCCACAGAAACTACGCACCGCCACCATACCCCTAACCTACCGAACCAACCACCGAAAACAGATCCTCCAGAAATATAGATAGTCCCTGTCCTGTCAAGTGCACCCCATCAGGTCTAAACAAGTAGAAGTATCGGAACTTGATCCGCTGGTGCCAAACTACCGCACCGCCATGGGCCACCACAAACTTAGCAACCGCGGCTTTCACCTTCCGGCGAGCCACATCGATCGACCGACAATCCACCACTCCACGCCAACACAACCGCGGCACTATACAAGACCAGATAAGCCTACAGCCTGGCCAAGTGCCCGTAATCACTTGCAAATCCTGAATAATGGCCAATTGAAGATTCACCGCCTTCCTCTTACCCAGGTCGTTCCCTCCTAAGTGAATCACCAACAGTTTGGGGATGCCAAACCGCCTAACCTGCTCCATAAGCCTCGCTTTCAGTTCATGCCAAAGCATACCCCGAACACCTATCCACCGTACGTCATCCGATCCAACAAAGCAATGAGGCCCTTCCGCAGCAATAAATTTGGCTGCCCAATAAACATAGGAATGACCAATCACCCACGCACCACACACATACTGCCGCCAACCTATAAGGGGAAAAACAGATAAACAAATGTGAATATGTGAGGTAAAACCAAATCCAGCCCAGAACAGGAACCAACTACCAGAACGAGGATCTGCCAAAAAGAAAAATTGAATAGAGGACTATAACTTTCCTCTTGGACAAGCTTCAGGCCAATCGAAGCAACAGAAAGAAACAAAAGGAAAAGCAAAATAATAAAAGTGAAGGGTGGTTAGAGTTGGGGAGGGGGGGAGGGGGGGTGTAGGGACACACAGGATAACTCGGCTGGAGGTGAAACGTAAAAACCTGCTGAGGAACTTGTAATTAGATGTCAATTAGCCGAATTGAATGAATTAAGCCAAATCAGTTCATCAGTTTAGGTAAAAAATCGCAAAGCACTCCAGACCCCCACTGCCAGCAGTGGCGAGTAGCTAGCCATCCGAGTAGGGAGAACAGGGGAGACAAACAATACAGCACAAACACACTGAACTGAACACACAACGCAGTAAACGAACAACATGTTAGTAGAAACAAACTCGCTTATGCAACAACGGGCCGAATGTAACGCTTATAAGCCGCCGACTTCCAGCGGCCCAAAACCTTAATTTCGTCCACAGCGCGCCCTGCAGATGCTGCGGAAGTGGCGGCCCCGTTTCTAAAGGAATGTGAACCAAAGTCCCTAGGTGAGAGGCCCAAACTGGACAGGCAGCGCCGCATCATCCATGTAAATTGGTACTTCATCAATGGCGACCCATCGTAATGCAGCAGCCAAGACCCCTCAGACGAAAGCCTGACCTCCGCATACCGACCAGCCAATGCCACCGGACAACAGTCCCCACCACCCGATGGTGCCAAAGTGATCAAATGACCTCTACCCATCTGATCAGTCTTGGAGCGGCGCAGCCTGCACAGCACGGACCCCCACCCACAACAACATCCGCGCGCAGCATCATGGCCTCGGACTTCTTAGAAGCCGCAACCAGCTCAGAAACCCTGGACGCGCCATGGAAAGCCATGGAAAAAGCCAGCCGAAACAGGAGCGCTTCAAAACGGGAGTCCGCCACCCCGCCACCGCCCCTAAGAGGGAAGAAAGCAGGGAAGCATCAATAGGGCGCCAGCCATCAGGAGGCACCGGTGCCGAGCGCGCCCAACCTCTAAGCGCCCTCGCCAGCAGGAAACCCTTCGTAAAATCCGGCATACCCTTCAATTTAGAATAAAAGGATATCCCGGCAAGGTATCGAGACACCACGGCCCTCGATCTCCCCGTTACGAAGAGTTGCCAAACAAAGTCTAGAAACAAGCTCCGACCCCTCTTACCTCTAGGCCCTTGGTCACGGGAAAAGTCTTCCCACTCCTTCCAGGCCCGACAGTATCCAGCGAGAGTGGACGGAGCCAAAGACAGCTCTGCTAGCCCATCCAATCCGCCATGATGACCTGCCAAACATAAGAAGGGCAGGGCAAACCTACCGAATCAGCCTCCGGGGCCAACAAACGGAACCTATCCCACTGCCCCCTGGACAATGCATTGGCGATCCCATTATCTACCCCGGGGACGTGTTGCGCCCGAAACAGAATATTGCAGCGCATACAGGTTAGCACGAGCCGCGACAACACCCGAAGGACCCGGAGGGCCTTAGCTCTTTGGTTGTTAACCGTGTGCACGACCCCTAAGTTATCACAGCGGAAGAGAATACTGCGATCGTGAAGTCACTCTCCCCAAACCTCCAAGGCCACCATGATGGGAAAAAGCTCCAGCAACAACAGGTCGCCGGTCAGCCCCTCCCTCGACCAAGACTCGGGCCAAGAGGCCGCGCACCAAGCCCAGTCCAGATAACAACCGAACCCCGATGAGCCCGCCGCATCCGTAAACAACTGCAGGTCGAAACTGTCAACGAGCGGGGCCATCCAGATCAGCACACCATTGAAATCCGCCAGAAACGAAACCCACATAGCAAGGTCCCGCCTAATCTCCCCCGAGAAACGGACAAAATGGTGCGGCCTGGACACCCCAGCCGTGGACTGTTCCAACTTCCGACAAAAAACCCTGCCCATGGGAATCACCCGACAGGCAAAGTTCAACAGACCTAGGAGGGATTGAGCCTCCCGCAACGTCACCTTACGCCGTTCCGAGCTCTGCGCAATGGACTCCCGAAGCTTCGCAACCTTGTCCTGAGGCAGCCGGCAAGCCCCCGCGACCGTATCAATCTCGATACCTAAAAAGGACAAACAGGAGAGGGGCCCCTCTGTCTTATCCTCGGCCACAGGGACGCCAAAATGCCCCAACAAGGCACGCAGCGAGAACAGCAGGAAACCACAGCGAGGAGAACCAGCGGGCCCCATGCACAAAAAATCATCCAGGTAATGTGCAATCCCGCTACCTCCGCAAGAAAACTCCACACACCAATGTAAAAAGGTGCTGAACTTTTCGAAAAAGGCACACGAAACGGAACACCCCATAGGCAGACACTTGTCTACATAGTATTCCTCCCCGACGCGGAATCCCATGAATCGAAACGACTCCGGGTGCAAAGGGAGCAAGCGAAAAGCCGATTCAACATCCAGTTTAGCCATGAGGGCCCCGGTGCCACAGCCCCGGACCATGCCCAGAGCATCCTCAAAGGACTGATACACCACCGAACAATATTCTGGCGAAATTGCATTGTTCACCAAGGACCCAGATGGATAAGACAGATGCTGAATGAGCCGGAACTTACCCGGAGCCTTTTTGGGCACGTCCCCCACCGGGGAAATAATCAAATCCTCGACAGGCGGCAGCGCAAAGGGGCCCGCCATTCTCCCCAGGCAAACCTCCTGCTCAACCTTTTCCCGAAGCACGTCGGGGAAATCCCGAGTAGACTGCAGGTTCCTGGCGGCCCAAACTAAAACCTCCCCCACCACTGGTAAACGAAAACCCGACGCAAAACCCTCCCGCAGAAATCTTGCATCATCTGTGTTTGGGTACCACCCCAACCATTTTAGCATGGCCCCCAAACGAACCTAACTAGCGGCAAGCCCCCCAGTAGTTTTTTCCGGCTGGGCCCCCGGCCGCCCTGGCACCCGGCCGCCCCGCGCGGAAGCAATTGGAAGCAGGGTGGGATACTTTACATCGTAAGCAAAGGTGGCGAAAACAACACCGTTGCCCAAGGGGGCACGTGGCATTGTTGACGTGAAACACTTCCCCTTCGCCTGCTGCGGAGAACGGGCCGCGGTCCAAGGGCGGCGCGTCGGAGCCTCAACCGCGGGCCGAAACTGACTCGCCGCCGCGGCTTGCGCCACTGACGCCCCCTTATTCACCAGCTTCATATCCTGCGCTCGCGTGACCCGAAGCCATACCTCCACATATTTGCATCCGAAGTCAATGATGTGCAGGCAATCGTGCTTCTGACGGAACTGCTTGTCATAATGCAGCCACGAATCGTCCTTAGACTGACGCTGCATGTCATGCATGAGGTGAATATACCTGATGACGTTCCTGTGTTCACCAGGGCGATCCTCCAAGTAGCACGCCGCGAAGACACAGAAACCCGCCAACCGGTTGTCATACGAGCGGAAGGCCTCCGCCCCAATACCGCCCTTCGCAAGCGCTTCTCCTTACCTTCCCTCTTGGTGTCCTCCGTCAACGTAAAAAGGTCGACGTATTCCCCCCATCTAATCTTTCTCCTGCAACTCTCACGCAACCCTCGCAAGACTGTCGTGTACTCGCAGCGCACCACGCCCGGCAAATTACGCCTCCTCCTTTCCCGATGAGAACTACTACTACTCTTCTGAGAACGCTTATCCCGGTGCCGCGCCTCACGCCGCGCGTACTTGATAGCCCGCTTCCTAGCCTTCGCGGTGCTACTAACCGCAGACTGGCACGAAGAAGAAGAGGAAGAAGATCTACTTGATGTACTGCCATACGAGGAAGAAGAGGACCCCAGTGACATAGCAACTGTATCGTCGTCCCAATCACTGGCAGGCCCGCTTCTGGAAGGCGAAACGTCGGCCACGACCGGCTCCTCGTCCTGATCGCCATCCGGATCCGCACCTGAAAAAAAAAAGGAACAACCGCCCCTGGAGCCGAAGCCCCCCCGGCGGGAATGAAAGCAGAGGCCCCTGCGGACGATGGGGTAGCGCTACCCAGCAACGCAGTGGTGGAGCCCAGACTGCGACACGCCTGTAGAAACTGCGCCATGGTGGGGCCAGAAGCACCCGGGAGAACGGCCACGTCGACCGAAGCGGGAACCATGGAAACGCCTCCCGGGGACAAAGTCGACAAAACGGCGTAAACGCCGCCGTCATGGCCGACATTGCCGCCGCAACGGCGGAGGGATCCGCCGCCGCAGCCGTAGCTCCAGTGGTCCCCCCGGTCCCCGGGTCCATAGCAGGGATGGCTCCAACCGCGTCGTCACGCCGCCCAGGCCGGCCCCGCCTGGGACCGGCGCTAGCCGCCCTAAGAACCCCCGTTCTCTCCTGTGGTGAACCACGAGCCACAGCGCCGCCCCGGCCCCCATTGGCCTCGCCCCCGGGAGAACCGCTGACCCCCGCCTCCAGACATCACCCCCCCCCTCTGGCCCCGTGCCGACACCACCAAATGCCCCCGGGAGCCCCCCCCGCTAGAGCGGGGTGAGCGCCCAGGGATTGCCAGCAGCCCCACGGGCACGCGCGCGCACGCGAAACGGTACCCGCCTTTCTTAAGGGACGGGCAGTGTAAGAGCCACTGGCCCCATCCCTACATGCAGTCCCCTCATTCTCTGGGGAGCCGCCGGTGACTCTCAGCGGTGGAGGGTGCAGCAGCCAGCGGGAGATTCACACCAGCGGGCACCCCGGCCAGCCGCCCGATCCAGTCCGCCGCCCTGTCCCTCGCCAGCCGCCGCCGTGCAGGAGGGTTCCCCCGGCGACCGCGGCCTAGCCGGCGAAGGGTCGGACGCACGCTCAGCGGACGCACGCTCAGCCCCGACCGTGAGCAAAGTGCTCTAGCCCGGGGCACCGGACGCCGGCTCCCGAGCAGGAGCCGCATCAATGTACCGGGCAGGGGGGCCAGAGGAGCGGCGGGGACGGGGCATGGCAGGCCACAAGTTAATCCAAGGTAATGGGGACAGAGGGGCCCAGTATAAAGCACACTGTCACAGCAGCAGCACACCTAAATTCAACAATGGCAAGCAGCACAGCAAAGAGACAAAGGGGGGATGAGTACTGACTCACCCTCACCAGGACAAAAGCAGAAGAGGCTGACCCAGCCCCTTTCCCAGGCTTAAGAACCCATTCCACCTACCCCCAACATTCATTCCTATTTGCCATAGGTTCACAAACTCGGTCCTCAGGACCCCACACAGTGCATGTTTTGCAGGTCTCCTCACAGAATCACAAGTATAATAATTAACTCCACCTGTGGACCTTTTAAAACGTGTCAGTGAGTAATTAATACACCTGTGTACCTGCTGGGTTACCTGCAAAACATGCACTGTGTGGGGTCCTGAGGACCGTGTTTGAGAACCTGTGCTATTGGCTAACCATAAAACTCCCATAATGCCTTACCGTCCTGCCCCCAGACTAATTGAGGTTTAACCCACTCCTCTCCTATTCTGTCAATTCGTTCTCCAAAATATGTTTGTGAAACCAAACAGTTAAGGAGTGCTTATAAAATACTCAAATTTATTATACATGTATGATATCATTAATACACATTGAAATGATACTCAAACAATCAAAAAAGTGACAGTGAATAGGCGTGATGTTATAAATATAATCAGCTGTAATAGCTAGGTTTTATTAACCAATGCTGCGGTCCATTTAATTTTGTGCTGGTAATGTCCAGAGTTAATATGCTGGTATGTTATAGATAGCAGATCCCAATTTGGAAATCTGTAGAACAGTGGGTACGTTATGCTCACCCCTGTTAGTTGGAGTGACTTTCACTCATTGCTGGTGTTGGAGCTGATTCGCGCCGATGGCAATGCAGATGGAGATGCTCCGAGCGGCTGCAGGTTTTCTCCTTCTCTAGATGTACCGGAGGAGAGGACAGCAAGTCCGCATTAACACATCTGCTGACGGGGCTTTCTTAAGCACAGCGGCGGTGGATGACGGTAGAGAGTGCTCAGTGCGATGGATAGCAGGGGGAGGACGTACACCGACTTTACAGTCGCAGCAATATTGTCCAGCAACTAACCCGCAGTGGTTGAAACCCTCAACGTGTTTCTCCGCCACGTCAATCGGCGGTTTCTTCCGGAGGAGTGAGCGGTCAATCAACAGGTGGAGGAGTATTTAAATTCGTTGTAGCCAATCGGCTTGAGGTCTTATTTACACACACCTGGATCATCTAATTAAGCTCTTACTCACTGCACATATTAAAATGATTAAAAACAGATCCATCCATTTAAAATTAAAATAATTGCCATAAATACATAGGTGCTCTCAAAGATATGCAATAACAATAAGTTTTTTGTAAATGCACTTAAAAGTGCATATATTAGTTATGTACATAATATATAAATAAATGGGCATAGAGACGTCCAGACATGTCAGTCCGCACAGCGGCAATGCTTTTGTACTTGTGGAGTAACTCCCGCCCAGCGCAGCTCTGCGGCTGGCCGGGAGTTGATCATTGCTGCCCCTGGTCGCAGTGGCTGCGTGTTTACTATTTTACATTTCACGGGAGTGATGCATTCGTAAGATTGCTATTCACATCGCTTGCAACATAGAGCTTGTCGTACATGTGCGTGAGACACAATGAGGTTTTTTTTAGCAAGTACCCAAAGGAATTGTAATGTGATTGAACAATTAAGTGATGAAACATTGCAAAAAAAAGAGTTTGACAACCTAATTGGCAAATAAAATTCAGTTTAATATGTTTGTTGTCATATTTGCACAATGCCCAGAAATTGTTTACATTTAAATATTAAAAATACAGGTTGAGTATCCCATATCCAAATATTCCGAAATACGGAATATTCCGAAATACGGAATTTTTTGAGTGAGAGTGAGATAGTGAAACCTTTGTTTTCTGATGGCTCAATGTACACAAACTTTATTTAATACACAAAGTTATTAAAAAATATTGAATTAAATGACCTTCAGGCTGTGTGTATTAGTTGTATATGAAACATAAATGAATTGTGTGAATGTACACACACTTTGTTTAATGCACAAAATTTTAAAAAACATTGGCTAAAATGACCTTCAGGCTGTGTGTATAAGGTGTATATGTAACATAAATGCATTCTGTGCTTAGACTTAGGTCCCATCACTATGATATCTCATTATGGTATGCAATTATTCCAAAATACGGAAAAATCCGATATCCAAAATACCTCTGGTCCCAAGCATTTTGGATAAGGGATACTCAACCTGTATAAGTAAAATTGGACAATATGGCCCAAGTGTAATAGAGTGAGAGTTTCAGAAAGTGAGAGATTTGGTAAGGTTTTTCAGGTTTTTTTTTTAAGTGGCAATCATTTACACTGCAAAACCAGGTTGATCTTGCTGTGTAAATGATTGCCACTTTAAAAAAAAATGGCAAAACCTTACCAAATCTCTCACTTTTTGGAACTCTCACTCTATTACATTTGGCCCCAAGTCTTTTAGCATGAGTCCAGTGATCCTGCCGTATAATTACAGTCAGTGGCGGATTTAGGGGGGGGGCACTCGGGCCCGTGCCCCCCCTGTCATTTGTGACCCCCCCCGGTGCCGCCGCCGCATAGGGAGATGACGGGCGCCCGCTGAGATTGTGTTACCAGCGGGCGCCCGTCTCCCTGCACAGCGGCAGCTGGAGGCAGGAGCTCAGTACTGAGCTCCGGCTTCCGGCGCTGTCACTGCGCCGTGCTGAGTGACTGAGGAGCGGACGCCAGGAGGAGGAGGACTGCAGCGGCGCGGGAACGGGGCTCGGTAAGTATGTATTTTTCTTCCTTAATGCATCTACTGGGGGCTAACTATGGGGGACATTACTACTGGGGGGCATCAACAAGGGGCATTACTACTGGGGGGTCAAACTACTGGGGGCATTATAACTGGGGCATCTACTGGGGGCATCACTACTGAGGGGTCATCTATTGGGGGCAGCTACTGGGGGCCATATTTACTGGGGGCCATCTACTGGGGGCATTACTACAGGGGGGTCATCTATTGGGGCAAACTCGTAGGGGGGCATTATTACTGGGGGGTCATCTATTGGGGGCAGCTACTGGGGCATTATTACTGGGGGGCATCTACTGGGGGCATTACTACTGGGGGGTCATCTATTGGGGGCAGCTACTGGGGCATTATTACTGGGGGGCATCTACTGGGGGCATTACTACTGGGGGGGTCATCTATTGGGGGCAGCTACTGGGGGACATTTTTCCTGGGGGGCATCTACTGGGGGCATTATTACTGGGGGGCATCTACTGGGGGCATTACTACTGGCGGGTCGTCTATTGGGGGCAAACTCCTAAGGGGCATTACTACTGGGGGCAAACTACTGGAGGACATTATTACTAGGGGGCATCTACTGGGGCAAACTGCTGGGGGACATTATTACTGGGGGGCATCTACTGGGGGACTATTACTGGGGGCCAACTACAAAGGTGCTAACTACTGGCGGTGTAACTACAGGGGCATTACTACTGGCGGCTTAACTACAGGGGCATTACTACTTGGGGGCTAAACTAAAGGGGGGAGGGTAAACTACTGGGGTCATGACTGCAGGGGAATTACCACTGGGGGCATAATGACTGGGGGCATTACTACAGGCAACATTACTACTGGGGGCAATACGGGCATTGCATAAGGGGCACCACTACTATGGGGTCTATATAAGGGGCACTACCAGTACAGTGGACATTGCATAATGAGCGCTACAACTGTGGGCATTGTATAAGAAGCGCCACCTCACATGCACCGAAGCCGCACGCAAATGTACTTGCCCCTTCCATGGTGCCCCCCCTATCATTTTCTTCTGGATCCGCCCCTGATTACAGTGGTACTGACGTATAAGTCCAGTCCAGTGATACTGCCGTAAATATATATACCCTATTGCAATGTGGATTACTGAGGTCATAACTATGCTGGTGTTAGACGTGCACTCGGTATCCGCCAGTAGTGCAGTGGGACTGCAGTGCCAACCCTAGATGGACCAGGTGTTTGTGCCGCACACTTGTATTGCTTAGCTTAGTCATACAGCTACCTCATTGCCCTCTTTAACTTCGTGGCATGATGTGCTGTTTGGGTACTATTTTTTTTAAGTGCCCTCCTGTCTGACACTGCAGTGCCACTCCTAGATGGGCCAATTGTTTGTGTCGCTTAGCTTAGTCATACAGCTACCTCATTGCATCTCTTTTACATATTTGCATGATGTGCTGTTTAGGGCCTTTTTTTATATCTTCCCTCCTGTCTGATACTGCAGTGCCACTCCTAGATGGGCCAGGTGTTTGTGCCGCACACTTGTGTCGCTTTGCTTAGTCATACAGCTATGTACCTCATTGCCCTCTTTTACTTCTTGGCATGATGTGCTGTTTGGTTACTATTTTTTTTAAGTGCCCTCATGTCTGACACTGAGGTGCCACTCCTAGATGGGCCAGGTGTTTGTGCATCACAATTGTGTGACTTAGCTTAGTCATTCAGCAACCTTGGTGCATCTCTTTTTCATCTTTGCATCATGTCCTGTTTGGGGCATGGTTTTTTAAAGTGCCATCCTGTCTGACACTGCCGTATAAGTCCAGGGGTACTGCTGTATTTGTCCAGGGATACTGCCGTATAAATCTACCAATTGCAGAAGTTTTGAAAAATGATAGGCGCATGCAGGAGATGCTGTCAGTGGACTGAAAAATTACAGGCGACATTCGACATTCAGCCACAGTATGTTCCACACAGCGTGCTTCCGGTTTCCGGGGGAGACGAGACCTGGACGAGGACACCAGGAACTAGGAAGTACAAGTACAAAGAGTCGACCACGTGACATCGGAGAAGGTCTAAAGATGTCGCGCAGGCGCAGAGTGGACTTGTCCGATACCGGAAGCACCACACTCTGGTCTGTATAACACTACGAAATTGATATTATACTAAAAATACCATATGACTTGTTTAGATTTGGCCCCAGTAGAGTTTCTTTAATTTATATATGTACTTTTGATGAGTTGTTTAAGTTATAAAATGTATGCCCGCCCCAAAACAGGAAGTGAGGTCAGAATTGGTTGTCTAATTATGGAGGGTATTTATAGAGACCCTATCCCAACCTGTCATTACCCTATGAAGAAGTCTACAGGACGAAACGCGTTGGACTCTTCCTCTATGACCTTCTACCAATTAAGTGAAAATTCTCCTTGATATTACTTTTAATGTATCACCTGTTTATTTAGTGGAGGATTTTAATATTCCTTTTTTGTGATTTTTTTTTTTTTTATATATATAGTAATCTACCATTTATGCAGCTTGAGTTAAAATAAAATATTTATTTATTTATTTATACATGTATGGTTTTTATATAAATCTAATTCATATACTTTAACACCATTGGTTGCTAGAACCCTTATACTACCTCATCATACAATTTTTTCAGTAATTTACCATTACTGTATACATAAGTGACAGCTGACGCCCATGATACTTGGGAGTGTTTTTTTAATAATTTGGAGTATTAATCTCACAATTGGCGCTGCATATTCTTTGTTTATATTTGGCTCACCTTGACAAAGGGGCTTGCGTGCCCCGAAACGTTGGATCACTCAGCCTTTACTATGGATTAAAAAGCACCAGCACTTTATTTGTTTCCAGCTGTGTCAGTCTCTGAGTGCCGCTGATTGCATTACAGTGTCTATTTGAATGAATCCTTCCAGAAGGCACCTGAGCAAGTTACTCTCATTCAGGAGAGTGCCGATCCGATACCAGTTGTTATATATATATATATATATATATATATATATACACACATATACTACACATACATACATACATACATACATAAGAATAACATGTGGCACTCGCGGCACTTGTATGTCGATAATAAGCACAGCCCAAGCAAGTTGTGCTTATGAGTGCCACATGTTATGCTTTTGTATCTCTACTGTTATGGGGGAACCAGGCCTGTTGTTTATGCAGGATTATATGCTTGTAAAAAAATAAATAATAATAATTATATATATATATATATATATATATAAATAAATATATATATATATATGACATATATATTTTTCAATATATGTTGTATATACTTACATATAATTATATTTATATGTGTATATAATTATATTTTATGTATATATACACACGCACACACACACGCACACACACACACACACACACACACACACACACACACACACATATGCACAATATATAAATATCCATGTTCTGTTCATGTCTCCAATATACCTGTACTTGCCATCTGCAATAGGAAGTCCCGACACTTACAGGGCAAATGGCGTCACTGAGATCATGTAAATAAATTCAAAGGCGCGCGTCTTTACTATTAACATTTCAGCGCTAATACATTGATGGAAAAGACCCTGCTTCGAATTTATTTACATGATCTGAGTGCCGTATATATATTAGAGATGTGCGGTGGGCACTTTTCGTGTTTTGTGTTTTGGTTCTAATTCCACTTTCGTGTTTTGGTTTTGGCTTGGTTTTGCCAAAACCACCTTTTCGTGTTTTGGTTTTGGATCTGGATGATTTGTGGAAAAAAACCCCCATAAAAACAGCTAAAATCACAGAATTTGGGGGTAATTTTGCTCCTACGGTATTATTAACCTCAATAACATTCATTTACACTCATTTTCAGTCTATTTTGAACACCTCACACCTCACTATATTGTTTTTAGGCCTAAAAGATGCACCAAGGTGGCGGTATGACTAAGCTAAACGACACAAGTGTGCAGCACAAACACCTGGCCCATCTAGGAGTGGCACTGCAGTTGCAGACAAGATGGCACTATTCAAAAACTAGTCCCCAAACAACACATGATGCAAAGAAGAAAAAGAGGTGCAATTAGGTAGCTGGATGGCCAAACTAAGCGACACAAGTGTGCGGCACAAACACCTAGCCCATCTAGAAGTGGCACTGCACTTACACATAAGATGGCATATTTAAAAAACAGGCCCCAAACAGCACATGATGTAAAGAAGAAAAAGAGGCGCAATGAGGTAGCTGTATTACTAAGCTAAGCGACACAAGTGTGCGGCACAAACACCTGGCCCATCTAGGAGTGCCACTGCAGTGTCAGACAGGATGGCACTTAAAAAACTAGTCCTCAAACAGCACATGATGCAAAGAAGAAAAAGAGGTGCAAGATGGAATTGTCCTTGGGCCCTCCCACCCACCCTTATGTTGTATAAACAGAACATGCACACTTTAACAAACCAATCATTTCAGCAACAGGGTCTGCCACACGACTGGCTGAAATGACTGATTTGTTTGGGCCCCCGCCCAAAAAGAAGCAATCAATCTCTCCTTGCACAAACTGGCTCTACAGAGGCAATATGTCGACCTCATCATCATCCTCTGATTCCTCACCCCTTTTACTGTGTACATCCTCCTCACTGAGTATTAATTCATCCCCACTGGAATCCACCATCTCACGTCCCTGTGTACTTCCTGGAGGCAATTGCTGGTAAGGGTCTTCCCGGAGGAATTTATAACTCATTTTGATGAACATCATCATCTCCACATTTAGTGGAAATAGCCTTCTACGCTGATCGCTGACAAGGTTAGCGGCTGCCCTACAAATTCTTTCGGAGCACACACTGGGGGGAGCAAATTAGGTAAAATAAAGCCAGTTTGTGCAAGGGCCTCCAAATTGCCTTTTTTTCCTGCAAGTATACATACGGACTATCTGACATGCCTGCTTGGATGCTGTCACTCATATAATCCTCCACCAGTCTTTCAATGGTGACAGAATCATATGCAGTGACAGTAGGCATATCAGTAATCGTTGGCAGGTCCTTCAGTCTGGCCCAGAGTTCAGCTTTCGCTCCTGACTGCCCTGCATCACCGCCAGCGGGTGGGCTAGGAAATGTTATCCTTTTCCTTGCAGCCCCAGCGACAGGAGAAATTGAAGGAGGAGCTGTTGACGGGTCATGTTCCGCTTGAGTTGACAATTTACTAACCAGCAGGTCTTTGCACCTCTGCCCACTTGTATATGCTGGAAAGAGAGATACAATGTAGGCTTTAAACCTAGGATCGAGCACGGTGGCAAAAATTTAGTGCTCTGATTTCAACAGATTGACCACCCTTGAATCCTGGCAAAGCGAATGAAGGGCTCCATCCACAAGTCCCACATACTTTGTGTAATCGCTCCATCTTAGCTCCTCCTTCAATTTATCCAGCTGCTTCTGCAAAAGCCTGATGAAGGGAATGACCTGACTCAAGCTGGCAGTGTCTGAACTGACTTCACGTGTGGCAAGTTCGAAGGGTTGGAGAACCTTGCACAAGACGGAAATCATTCTCCACTGCACTTGAGTCAGGTGCATTAGCCCTCCTTTGCCTATATAGTAGGTGGATGTATAGGCTTGAATGGCTTTTTGCTGCTCCTCCATCCTCTGAAGCATATAGATTGTTGAATTCCACCTCGTTACCACCTCTTGCTTCTGTTGATGGTGGATCATGTTCAGGAGTGTTTGCTGGTGCTCCAGGCTTCGGCACGCGGTGGCTGAATGCTGAAAGTAGCCCGCAATTCTTCAGGCCACCGACAGCATCTCTTGCACACCCCTGTCGTTTTTTAAATAATTCTGCACCACCAAATTCAATGTATGTGCAAAACATGGGACGTGCTGGAATTTGCCCACATGTAATTCACGCACAATATTGGTGACGTTGTCCAATGTCACAAATCCCCAGGAGAGTCCAATTGGGGTAAGCCATTCTGCGATGATGTTCCTCAGTTTCTGTAAGAGGTTGTCAGCTGTGTGCCTCTTATGGAAAGCGGTGATACAAAGCGTAGCCTGCCTAGGAACGAGTTGGCGTTTGCGATATGCTGCTACTGGTGCCGCCACTGCTGTTCTTGCTGCGGGAGGCAATACATCTACCCAGTGGGCTGTTACAGTAATATAGTCCTTAGTCTGCCCTGTTCCACTTGTCCACATGTCCGTGGTTAAGTGGACACTGGATACAACCGCATTTTGTAGGATACTGGTGACTCTTTTTCTGACGTCTGTGTATATTCTCAGTATCGTCTGCCTAGAGAAATGGAACCTAGATGGGATTTGATACCAGGGACACACTATCTCCATCAGTTCTCTAAGTCCCACTGAATTAATGGTGGATACCGGACACACCTCTAAAACCAACATAGCTGTCAAGGCCTCAGTTATCCGCTTTGCAAAAGGATGACTGCTGTCATATTTCATCTTCCTCACAAAGGACTGTTGGACAGTCAATTGCTTACTGGGAGTAGTACAAGTGGTCAATCGACTTCTCCTCTGGGATGACGATTGACTCCCAGCAGCAACAACAGCAGCGGCAGCAACAGCAGGCGTATCACTCAAGGACCCTACGGAGGAATCCCTGTTAGGAGAGGACTCCTCAGTCTTGACAGTGACATGGCCTGCAGGACTACGGACGTTCCTGACTGAGGAGGAAGTTGACGTTGAGGGAGTTGGTGGTGTGGCTAGCAGGAGCTTGGGTACAGGAGGAAGAAGGGATTTAGGTGTCAGTGGACTGCTTACGCTCTTACCCAAAGGTTCACAACTTGACACTGACTTCTGATGAATGCGCAGCAGGTGACGTATAAGGGAGGATGTTCCTATGTGGTTACCATCCTTACCCCTTCTTATTACAGATTGACAGAGGCAACAAATGGCTTAACACCTGTTGTCCGGATTTGTGGAAAAATAATTCCATACCGAAGAGGTGGCTTTTTTGGTAGTTTGCCCAGGCATCACAATGGGCTTCTTCATCCCAAGGACAACAGGTGTCTCCCCCGGTGCCTGACTTAAACAAACCACATCACCATCAGAATAGTCATCGTCAATTTACTCCTCAGTGCCAGCAACACCCATATCCTCAATCTGGTGTACTTCAACAGTGACATCTTCAATTTCAATATCAGGAACTGGACTGTGGGTGCTCCTTCCAGCACTTGCAGGGGGCGTGCAAATGGTGGAAGGAGCCAACTCTTCCCATCCAGTGTTGGGAAGGTCAGGCATCGCAACCGCTGACACACTTGGACTTTCCTTGGGGATTTGTGATACCATCTCAGAGCGCACAGTTCTTTTGTGTGCTCTTTCCAGCTTAACTCTTTTAATTTTTCTAGTGGGAGGATGAGGGCTTCCATCGTCATGTGAAGCTGAACCGCTAACCATGAACATAGGCCAGGGCCTCAGCCGTTCCTTGCCACTCCGTGTCGTAAATGGCATATTGGCAAGTTTACATTTCTCCTCAGACGATTTAAATTTCTTTATTTGGTTCTTTTTACTGAACTTTGGCTTTTTGGATTTTACATGCCCTCTACTATCACATTGGGCATCGGCCTTGGCAGACGACGTTGATGGCATTTCATCGTCTATGTCATGGCTAGTGGCAGCAGCTTCAGCACTAGAAGGAAGTGGTTCTTCTTGATTTTTCCATATTTTATCCTCAAAATTTTTGTTCTCCATTATTTTTTGGGAGTTATATGAGACAATATGCAGCACAGGAATGACTAGAATGACTGATGAGACAGGACACTACCACTGGTCTGATGCAGCACAACAGGTTGTTGTTATAACTATTATACTGCAGCAGTGGACATATAGCAGCAGCATATATCGTCACTGGAATGACTGATGAGACAGGACACTACCACTGGTCTGATGCAGCACAACAGGTTGTTGTTATAACTATTATACTGCAGCAGTGGACATATAGCAGCAGCATATATCGTCACTGGAATGACTGATGAGACAGGACACTACCACTGGTCTGATGCAGCACAACAGGTTGTTGTTATAACTATTATACTGCAGCAGTGGACATATAGCAGCAGCATATATCGTCACTGGAATGACTGATGAGACAGGACACTACCACTGGTCTGATGCGGCACAACAGGTTGTTGTTATAATTATTATACTGCAGCAGTGGACATATAGCAGCAGCATATATCGTCACTGGAATGACTGATGAGACAGGACACTACCACTGGTCTGATGCAGCACAGCAGGTTGTTGTTATAATTATTATACTGCAGCAGTGGACATAAAGCAGTAGCATATATCGTCACTGGAATGACTGATGAGACAGAATACTACCACTGATCTGATGCGGCACAACAGGTTGTTGTTATAATTATTATACTGCAGCAGTGGACATATAGCAGCAGCGTATATCGTCTCTGGAATGACTGATGAGACAGGACACTACCACTGGTCTGATGCGGCACAACAGGTTGTTGTTATAATTATTATTATACTGCAGCAGTGGACATATAGCAGCAGCGTATATCGTCACTGGAATGGCTGATGAGACAGGACACTACCACTGGTCTGATGCGGCACAACAGGTTGTTGTTAGAATTATTATACTGCAGCAGTGGACATATAGCAGCAGCGTATATCGTCACTGGAATGACTGATGAGACAGGACACTACCACTGGTCTGCACAACACAGCACCACTTTATACAGCTACACTGGATATATGGCAGTAGAGAACACCAAAACTGTGAATGGCTGGACTGATGCAGCACAATACACTGACTACACTGGACTGGTCTGCACAACACAGCACCACTTTATACAGCTACACTGGATATATGGCAGCAGAGAACACCAACACTGTGACTGGCTGGACTGATGCAGCACAATACGCTGACTACACTGGACTGGACAGCACAACACAGCACAAGACTCGCCACCCCACTTTCCCGCCCCCACACAGACAGTGAAC
The DNA here is from genome assembly GCF_028390025.1 of Pseudophryne corroboree. Classification (NCBI taxonomy): domain Eukaryota; kingdom Metazoa; phylum Chordata; class Amphibia; order Anura; family Myobatrachidae; genus Pseudophryne; species Pseudophryne corroboree. The sequence goes on from NC_086449.1 coordinate 465,003,924, forward strand.
ACTGAGGACACGTCCTCTCAATACACTCTCCGAGACTGGAGTGAAAATGGCCACGACGCGCGGCTCCTTATATGGAATACAAATCCTGCGAGAATCCGACAGCGGGATGATGACGTTTTGCCGCGTTCGGGTTTCCGAGTCAGACGGGAAAACCTGAGCCTGACTTGAATCCAGGCTCGCAAGGCAAAGTCCGGTACGGTTCGGTTCTCTGAGAACCGAACCTGCTCATCACTAATATATATATATATATATATATATATACACACACACATACATACATGTAGAATGCATCTGTAGGGGCATGTGAGCTCCGAACGTTGCCACTAATACGGGTATGAGGAATAAAGCTCAGACTTGCCTCTGTTTGGTATTCTGTTGGCATATTATATATATACCCAGCGCCTTACAGGGAATATTTGACCATGCATATTCCTGCTTGTGTGGAGCAAACAATCTAGAATCCTCATTTACACACATGAGTTATTACACACACACACACACACACACACACACACACACACACACACACACACACACACATTATTTTTTGTCAAAACCCAATTATCCTACCAGCATATTTTTTAATTGTGAGAGGATACTGGAGTACCCGGGTGAAACCCACGCAAACAGAGGGAGAATATACAAAAACCCAGGGGTGTATCTAGCAGTCCGAGCGCCCCTGGCAAAGTCAGGGGCTGTTGACCTCCACCTCCCACACACACATACAAATATTTGAAATAAGGAAGGCGTGTCAAAAAAGGAAGATGGCCTTGTGGGGAAGGGGCATGGCTACACAATAGTACTTCCAATTCAAATTATGCCAAACAGTATCAGCAAGGGCTGCTGGGAGCTGTAGTTTATGTTGAGTCTGATTACAAGTGAGGTGCGGTGCGCTGCTGCCGGACACTGGCGCCGGCACTAACAGACAGTCACCAAGTCTGACAGTACTACTTGGTTCTACCACCTGGTCATGGATGGCACTGCTGGACGGCGCCCCTCCTTGCCTGGCGCCCCTGACAAGTGCCATCCTGGCCAATAGGTAGATACACCCCTGGTCATCGTGGTGATCCAAAACAAGACCTCAGTGCTGTGAGGCAGTAATGCTAACCATTATTCAATCCAGGCTGCCTGGGTTGTGCAATATGTATCTAATTTGGGGGGGCAATGCAGCATTTATTAACTGTCCATATCGTATTGGATATTTTCATGAAAATACCCCCTCTTATGTGCTAAAGAAAACTCAAAGTAACAGCAGTAGTGATAACTAGTGATGTGCACCGGACATTTTTCGGGTTTTGTGGTTTGGTTTTCGACTCGGTTCCGCGGCCATGTTTTGGATTCGGACGCGTTTTGGCAAAACCTCCCAGAAAATTTTTTGTCGGATTCGGGTGTGTTTTGGATTCGAATGTTTTTTTACAAAAAAACCTCAAAAACAGCTTAAATCATAGAATTGGGGGTCATTTTGATCCCATAGTATTATTAACCTCAATAACCATAATTTCCACTCATTTCCAGTCTATTCTGAACACCTCACACTTCACACCTCACAATATTATTTTTAGTCCTAAAATTTGCACCGAGGTCGCTGGATGACTAAACTAAGCTACCCAAGTGGCCGACACAAACACCTTTTTCCCATCTAGGAGTGGCACTGCAGTGTCAGACAGGATGGCAGATTTAAAAAATAGTCCCCAAACAGCACATGATGCAAAGAAAAAAAGAGGTGCAATGAGGTTGCTGTGTGACTAAGCTAAGCGACCCAAGTGGCCGACACAAACACCTGGCCCATTTAGGAGTGGCACTGCAGTGTCAGACAGGATGGCACCTCAAAAAATAGTCCCCAAACAGCACATTATGCAAAGAAAAAAGAGGTGCACCAAGGTCGCTGTGTGACTAAGCTAAGCGACCCAAGTGGCCGACACAAACACCTGGCCCATCTAGGAGTGGCACTGCAGTGTCAGACAGGATGGCACTTCAAAAAATAGTCCCCAAACAGCACATGATGCAAAGATAAATTAAAGAAAAAAAAAGGTTAAAGATGGAATTGTCCTTGGGCCCTCCCACCCACCCTTATGTTGTATAAACAGGACATGCACACTTTAACAAACCCATAATTTCAGCAACAGGGTCTGCCACACGACTGTGACTGAAATGACTGGTTGGTTTGGGCCCCCACCAAAAAAGAAGCAATCAATCTCTCCTTGCACAAACTGGCACTACAGAGGCAAGATGTCTAACTCCTCCTCATCGTCCGATTCCTCACACCTTTCACTGTGTACATCCCCCTCCTCACAGATTATTAATTCGTCCCCACTGGAATCCACCATCTCAGGTCCCTGTGTACTTTCTGGAGGCAATTGCTGGTGAATGTCTCCATGGAGGAATTGATTATAATTCATTTTCATGAACATCATCTTCTCCACATTTTCTGGAAGTAACCTCGTACGCCGATTGCTGACAAGGTGAGCGGCTGCACTAAACACTCTTTCGGAGAACACACTGGAGGGGGGGCAACTTAGGTAAAATAAAGCCAGTTTGTGCAAGGGCCTCCAAATTGCCTCTTTTTCCTGCCAGTATACGTACGGACTGTCTGACGTGCCTACTTGAATGCGGTCACTCATATAATCCTCCACCATTCTTTCAATGGTGACAGAATCATATGCAGTGACAGTAGACGACATGTCAGTAATCGTTGGCAGGTCCTTCAGTCCAGACCAGATGTCAGCATTCGCTTCAGACTGCCCTGCATCACCGCCAGCGGGTGGGTACGGAATTCTTAGCCTTTTCCTCGCAGCCCCAGTTGTGGGAGAATGTGAAGGAGGAGCTGTTGACGGATCACGTTCCGCTTGAATTGACAATTTTCTCACCAGCAGGTCTTTGAACCTCTGCAGACTTGTGTCTGCCAGAAAGAGAGATCCAACGTAGGTTTTAAATCTAGGATCGAGCACGGTGGCCAAAAAGTAGTGCTCTGATTTCAACAGATTGACCACCCGTGAATCCTGGTTAAGCGAATTAAGGGCTCCATCCACAAGTCCCACTTGCCTAGCGTAATAGCTCTGTTTTAGCTCCTCCTTCAATCTCTCCAGCTTCTTCTGCAAAAGCCTGATGAGGGGATTGACCTGACTCAGGCTGGCAGTGTCTGACCTGACTTCACGTGTGGCAAGTTCAAAGGGTTGCAGAACCTTGCACAACGTTGAAATCATTCTCCACTGCGCTTGAGTCAGGTGCATTCCCCCTCCTTTGCCTATATCGTAGGTAGCTGTATAGGCTTGAATGGCCTTTTGCTGCTCCTCCATCCTCTGAAGCATATAGAGGGTTGAATGCCACCTCGTTACCACCTCTTGCTACAGATGATGGCGGGGCAGGTTCAGGAGTGTCTGCTGGTGCTTCAGTCTTCGGCACGCGGTGGCTGAATGCCGAAAGTGGCCCGCAATTCTTCGGGCCACCGACAGCATCTCTTGCACGCCCCTGTCGTTTTTTAAATAATTCTGCACCACCAAATTCAATGTATGTGCAAAACACGGGACGTGCTGGAATTTGCCCACATGTAATGCACGCACAATATTTGTGGCATTGTCCAATGTCACAAATCCCCAGGAGAGTCCAATTGGGGTAAGCCATTCTGCGATGATGTTCCTCAGTTTCTGTAAGAGGTTGTCAGCTGTTTGCCTCTTATGGAAAGCGGTGATACAAAGCGTAGCCTGCCTAGGAACGAGTTGGCGTTTGCGAGATGCTGCTACTGGTGCCGCCGCTACTGTTCTTGCTGCGGGAAGCAATACATCTACCCAGTGGGCTGTCACAGTCATATAGTCCTGAGTCTGCCCTGCTCCACTTGTCCACATGTCCGTGGTTAAGTGGACATTGGGTACAACTGCATTTTTTAGGACACTGGTGACTCTTTTTCTGAGGTCTGTGTACATTCTCGGTATCGCCTGCCTAGAGAAATGGAACCTAGATGGTATTTGGTACCGGGGACACAGTACCTCAAGCAATTCTCTAGTTTCCTGTGAATTAATGGTGGATACCGGAAACTAGTGATCTGCACCGGACATTTTTCGGGTTTTGTGTTTTGGTTTTGGATTCGGTTCCGCGGCCGTGTTTTGGATTCGGACGCGTTTTAGCAAAACCTCCCTGAAAATTTTTTGTCGGATTCGGGTGTGTTTTGGATTCGGATGTTTTGTTACAAAAAAAACTCAAAAACAGCTTAAATCATAGAATTTGGGTGTAATTTTGATCCCATAGTATTATTAACCTCAATAACCATAATTTCCACTCATTTTCAGTCTATTCTGAACACCTCAGACCTCACAATATTGTTTTTAGTCCTAAAATTTGCACCAAAGTCGCTGAATGACTTAGCTAAGCGACCCAAGTGGCCGACACAAACACCTGGCCCATCTAGGAGTGGCACTGCAGTGTCAGACAGGATGGCACTTCAAAAAATAGTCCCCAAACAGCACATGATGCAAAGAAAAAAAGAGGTGCACCAAGGTTGCTGTGTGACTAAGCTAAGCGACCCAAGTGGCCGACACAAACACCTGGCCCATCTAGGAGTGTCACTGCAGTGTCAGACAGGATGGCAGATTTAAAAAATAGTCCCCAAACAGCACATGATGCAAAGAAAAAAAGAGGTGCAATGAGGTTGCTGTGTGGCTAAGCTAAGTGACCCAAGTGGCCGACACAAACACCTGGCCCATCTAGGAGTGGCACTGCAGTGTCAGACAGGATGGCAGATTTAAAAAATAGTCCCCAAACAGCACATGATGCAAAGAAAAAAAGAGGTGCAATGAGGTTGCTGTGTGGCTAAGCTAAGTGACCCAAGTGGCCGACACAAACACCTGGCCCATCTAGGAGTGGCACTGCAGTGTCAGACAGGATGGCAGATTTAAACAATAGTCCCAAAACAGCACATGATGCAAAGAAAAAAAGAGGTGCATTAAGGTCGCTGGATTGTTAAGCTAAGCGACCCAAGTGGCCAACACAAACAACTGGCCCATCTAGGAGTGGCACTGCAGTGTCAGACAGGATGGCAGATTTAAAAAATAGTCCCCGTCAGCACATGATGCAAAGATAAATTAAAGAAAAAAAAGAGGTGCAAGATGGAATTTTCCTTGGGCCCTCCCACCCACCCTTATGTTGTATAAACAGGACATGCACACTTTAACAAACCCATCATTTCAGCGACAGGGTCTGCCACACGACTGTGACTGAAATGACTGGTTGGTTTGGACCCCCACCAAAAAAGAAGCAATCAATCTCTCCTTGCACAAACTGGCTCTACAGAGGCAAGATGTCTACCTCCTCCTCATCGTCCGATTCCTCACCCCTTTCACTGTGTACATCCCCCTCCTCACAGATTATTAATTCGTCCCCACTGGAATCCACCATCTCAGGTCCCTGTGTACTTTCTGGAGGCAATTGCTGGTGAATGTCTCCACGGAGGAATTGATTATAATTCATTTTGATGAACATCATCTTCTCCACATTTTCTGGAAGTAACCTCGTACGCCGATTGCTGGCAAGGTGAGCGGCTGCACTAAACACTATTTCGGAGTACACACTGGAGGGGGGGCAACTTAGGTAAAATAAAGCCAGTTTGTGCAAGGGCCTCCAAATTGCCTCTTTTTCCTGCCAGTATACATACTGACGTGCCTACTTGGATGCGGTCACTCATATAATCCTCCACCATTCTTTCAATGATGACAGAATCATATGCAGTGACAGTAGACGACATGTCAGTAATCGTTGGCAGGTCCTTCAGTCCGGACCAGATGTCAGCACTCGCTCCAGACTGCCCTGCATCACCGCCAGCGGGTGGGCTCGGAATTCTTAGCCTTTTCCTCGCAGCCCCAGTTGCGGGAGAATGTGAAGGAGGAGCTGTTGACGGGTCACGTTCCGCTTGACTTGACAATTTTCTCACCAGCAGGTCTTTGAACCTCTGCAGACTTGTGTCTGCCGGAAAGAGAGATTCAACGTAGGTTTTAAATCTAGGATCGAGCACAGTGGCCAAAATGTAGTGCTCTGATTTCAACAGATTGACCACCCGTGAATCCTGGTTAAGCGAATTAAGGGCTCCATCCACAAGTCCCACATGCCTAGCGGAATCGCTCTGTTGTAGCTCCTCCTTCAATCTCTCCAGCTTCTTCTGCAAAAGCCTGATGAGGGGAATGACCTGACTCAGGCTGGCAGTGTCTGAACTGACTTCACGTGTGGCAAGTTCAAAGGGTTGCAGAACCTTGCACAACGTTGAAATCATTCTCCACTGCGCTTGAGTCAGGTGCATTCCCCCTCCTTTGCCTATATCGTAGGTAGCTGTATTGGCTTGAATGGCCTTTTGCTGCTCCTCCATCCTCTGAAGCATATAGAGGGTTAAATTCCACCTCGTTACCACCTCTTGCTACAGATGATGGCGGGGCAGGTTCAGGAGTGTCTGCTGGTGCTCCAGTCAGATACAATACATCTACCCAGTGGGCTGTCACAGTCATATAGTCCTTTGTCTGCCCTGCTCCACTTGTCCACATGTCCGTGGTTAAGTGGACAGTGGGTACAACTGCATTTTTTAGGACACTGGTGACTCTTTTTCTGAGGTCTGTGTACATTCTCGGTATCGCCTGCCTAGAGAAATGGAACCTAGATGGTATTTGGTACCGGGGACACAGTACCTCAAGCAAATCTCTAGTTTCCTGTGAATTAACGGTGGATACCGGAACACGTTTAACACCGCCCAGGCTGCCAAGGCCTGAGTTATCCGCTTTGCAGCAGGATGACTGCTGTGATATTTCATCTTCCTCGCAAAGTACTGTTGCACAGTCAATTGCTTACTGGAAGTAGTACAAGTGGTATTCCGACTTCCCCTCTGGGATGACGATCGACTCCCAGCAGCAACAACAGCAGCGCCAGCAGCAGTAGGCGTTACACTCAAGGATGCATCGGAGGAATCCCAGGCAGGAGAGGACTCGTCAGACTTGACAGTGACATGGCCTGCAGGACTATTGGTGTTCCTGTCTAAGGAGGAAATTGACACTGAGGGAGTTGGTGGTGTGGTTTGCAGGAGCTTGGTTACAAGAGGAAGGGATTTAGTTGGCAGTGGACTGCTTCCGCTGTCACCCAAAGTTTTTGAACTTGTTAATGACTTCTGATGAATGCGCTCCAGGTGACGTATAAGGGAGGATGTTCCTAGGTGGTTAACGTCCTTACCCCTTCTTATTACAGCTTGACAAAGGCAACACACGGCTTGACAAATGTTGTCCGCATTTCTGTTAAAATAATTCCACACCGACGAGGCGTGCAAATGGTGGAAGGCGCCACCTCTTCCCGTCCAGTGTTGGGAGGGTCAGGCATCGCAACCGACACAATTGGACTCTCCTTGGGGATTTGTGATTTAGAAGAACTCACAGTTCTTTGCTGTGCTTTTGCCAGCTTAAGTCTTTTCATTTTTCTAGTGGGAGGATGAGTGCTGTCATCCTCATGTGAAGCTGACCCACTAGTCATGAGGAACATAGGAGAGGGCCTCAGCCGTTCCTTGCCACTCCGTGTCGTAAATGGCATATTTGCAAGTTTACGCTTCTCCTCAGAGACTTTTAATTTAGATTTTTGGGTCATTTTACTGAACTTTTGTTTTTTGGATTTTACATGCTCTCTACTATGACATTGGGCATCGACCTTGGCAGATGACGTTGATGGCATTTCATCTTCTCAGCCATGACTAGTGGCAGCAGCTTCAGCATGAGGTGGAAGTGGATCTTGATCTTTCCCTGTTTTACCCTCCACATTTTTGTTCTCCATTTTTTAATGTGTGGAATTATATGCCAGTAATATATCAATAGCAATGGCCTACTGTACCGTACTGCTTGACTACTAAGGTTTAGAGTATAAGTATATTCTTACTGTGTTTTATTAACAAGGTTTAAAGGTTATCAACTGTGTGTGCGCCCGCTGTGTGTATTCCGTACACTCAGCGCAGCGTGTGTACGCCGAGTGCGTACCACGTGCGGGACTCGGTATGCAAATAGCGTACAAAGTGCGTAGCACGTGCACGTGGTCTAGCGGCATAGCCGCTCCACGTGCAAATGGTGGAAGGCGCCACCTCTTCCCGTCCAGTGTTGGGAGGGTCAGGCACGGTAATAGTGTTTAGCTTTATGTTTAAAGATAATAATTGACATTATCAGTAGTCAGCAAAATTATGCACTGTCCTCCTACTACTGCGCACGAAAACTAAAATGCACCACAGGTCTGGATGGATAGTATACTTGATGACACAGAGGTAAGTAGAGCAGTGTACTACTGTACCGTACTGCTATATATTATATACTGGTGGTCAGCAAAATTATGCACTGTCCTCCTACAACTGCGCACAACAACTAAAATGCACCACAGGTATGGATGGATAGTATACTTGACGACACAGAGGTAGGTAGAGCAGTGGACTACTGTACCATACTGCTATATATTATATACTGGTGGTCAGCAAAATTATGCACTGTCCTCCTACTACTGCGTACAACAAAAATGCACTACAGGTATGGATGGATAGCATACTTGACGACACAGAAGTAGGTAGAGCAGTGGACTACTGTACCGTACTGCTATATATTATACACTGGTGGTCAGCAAAATTATGCACTGTCCTCCTACTACTGCGCACAACAACTAAAATGCACCACAGGTATAGATGGATAGTAAACTTGATGACACAGAGGTATGTAGAGCAGTGGACTACAGTACCGTACTGCTATATATTATATACTTGTGGTCAGCAAAATTATGCACTGTCCTCCTACTACTGCGCACAACAACTAAAATGCACCACAGGTATGGATGGATAGTATACTTGACGACACAGAGGTAGGTAGAGCAGTGGACTACTGTACCGTACTGCTATATATTATATACTGGTGGTCAGCAAAATTATGCACTGTCCTCCTACTACTGCGCTCAACAACTAAAATGCACCACAGGTATGGATGGATAGTATAATTGACGACACAGAGGTAGGTAGAGCAGTGGACTACTGTACCGTACTGCTATATATTATATACTGGTGGTCAGCAAAATTATGCACTGTCCTCCTACTACTGCGCACAACTAAAATGCACCACAGGTATGGATGGATAGTATACTTGACGACACAGAGGTATGTAGAGCAGTGGACTACTGTACCGTACTTCTATATATTATATACTGGTGGTCAGCAAAATGATGCACTGTCCTCCTACTACTGCGCACAACAACTAAAATGCACCACAGGTATGGATGGATAGTATACTTGACGACACAGAGGTAGGTAGAGCAGTGGACTACTGTACCGTACTGCTATATATTATATACTGGTGGTCAGCAAAATTATGCACTGTCCTCCTACTACTGCGCACAACAACCAAAATGCACCACAGGTATGGATGAATAGTATACTTGACGACACTGAGGTAGGTAGAGTAGTGGACTACTGTACCGTACTGCTATATATTATATACTGGTGGTCAGCAAAATTATGCACTGTCCTCCTACTACTGCGCACAACAACTAAAATGCACCACAGGTATGGATGGATAGTAAACTTGATGACACAGAGGTAGGTAGAGCAGTGGACTACTGTACCATACTGCTATATATTATATACTGGTGGTAAGCAAAATTATGCACTGTCCTCCTACTACTGCGCACAACAACTAAAATGCACCACAGGTATGGATGGAGAGTATACTTGACGACACAGAGGTAGGTAGAGCAGTGGACTACTGTACCGTACTGCTATATATTATATACTGGTGGTCAGCAAAATTATGCACTGTCCTCCTACTACTGCGCACAACAACTAAAATGCACTACAGGTATGGATGGATAGCATACTTGACGACACAGAGGTAAGTAGAGCAGTGGACTACTGTACCATACTGCTATATATTATATACTGGTGGTCAGCAAAATTATGCACTGTCCTCCTACTACTGCGCAGAACAACTAAAATGCACCACAGGTATGGATGGATAGTATACTTGACGACACAGAGGTAGGTAGAGCAGTGGACTACTGTACCGTACTTCTATATATTATATACTGGTGGTCAGCAAAATTATGCACTGTCCTCCTACTACTGCGCACAACAACTAAAATGCACCACAGGTATAGATGGATAGTAAACTTGATGACACAGAGGTATGTAGAGCAGTGGACTACAGTACCGTACTGCTATATATTATATACTTGTGGTCAGCAAAATTATGCACTGTCCTCCTACTACTGCGCACAACAACTAAAATGCACCACAGGTATGGATGGATAGTATACTTGACGACACAGAGGTAGGTAGAGCAGTGGACTACTGTACCGTACTGCTATATATTATATACTGGTGGTCAGCAAAATTATGCACTGTCCTCCTACTACTGCGCTCAACAACTAAAATGCACCACAGGTATGGATGGATAGTATAATTGACGACACAGAGGTAGGTAGAGCAGTGGACTACTGTACCGTACTGCTATATATTATATACTGGTGGTCAGCAAAATTATGCACTGTCCTCCTACTACTGCGCACAACTAAAATGCACCACAGGTATGGATGGAGAGTATACTTGACGACACAGAGGTAGGTAGAGCAGTGGACTACTGTACCGTACTGCTATATATTATATACTGGTGGTCAGCAAAATGATGCACTGTCCTCCTACTACTGCGCACAACAACTAAAATGCACCACAGGTATGGATGGATAGTATACTTGACGACACAGAGGTAAGTAGAGCAGTGGACTACTGTACCATACTGCTATATATTATATACTGGTGGTCAGCAAAATTATGCACTGTCCTCCTACTACTGCGCAGAACAACTAAAATGCACCACAGGTATGGATGGATAGTATACTTGACGACACAGAGGTAGGTAGAGCAGTGGACTACTGTACCGTACTTCTATATATTATATACTGGTGGTCAGCAAAATTATGCACTGTCCTCCTACTACTGCGCACAACAACTAAAATGCACCACAGGTATAGATGGATAGTAAACTTGATGACACAGAGGTATGTAGAGCAGTGGACTACAGTACCGTACTGCTATATATTATATACTTGTGGTCAGCAAAATTATGCACTGTCCTCCTACTACTGCGCACAACAACTAAAATGCACCACAGGTATGGATGGATAGTATACTTGACGACACAGAGGTAGGTAGAGCAGTGGACTACTGTACCGTACTGCTATATATTATATACTGGTGGTCAGCAAAATTATGCACTGTCCTCCTACTACTGCGCTCAACAACTAAAATGCACCACAGGTATGGATGGATAGTATAATTGACGACACAGAGGTAGGTAGAGCAGTGGACTACTGTACCGTACTGCTATATATTATATACTGGTGGTCAGCAAAATTATGCACTGTCCTCCTACTACTGCGCACAACTAAAATGCACCACAGGTATGGATGGATAGTATACTTGACGACACAGAGGTATGTAGAGCAGTGGACTACTGTACCGTACTTCTATATATTATATACTGGTGGTCAGCAAAATTATGCACTGTCCTCCTACTACTGCGCACAACAACTAAAATGCACCACAGGTATGGATGGATAGTATACTTGACGACACAGAGGTAGGTAGAGCAGTGGACTACTGTACCGTACTTCTATATATTATATACTGGTGGTCAGCAAAATTATGCACTGTCCTCCTACTACTGCGCACAACAACCAAAATGCACCACAGGTATGGATGAATAGTATACTTGACGACACTGAGGTAGGTAGAGTAGTGGACTACTGTACCGTACTGCTATATATTATATACTGGTGGTCAGCAAAATTATGCACTGTCCTCCTACTACTGCGCACAACAACTAAAATGCACCACAGGTATGGATGGATAGTAAACTTGATGACACAGAGGTAGGTAGAGCAGTGGACTACTGTACCATACTGCTATATATTATATACTGGTGGTAAGCAAAATTATGCACTGTCCTCCTACTACTGCGCACAACAACTAAAATGCACCACAGGTATGGATGGAGAGTATACTTGACGACACAGAGGTAGGTAGAGCAGTGGACTACTGTACCGTACTGCTATATATTATATACTGGTGGTCAGCAAAATTATGCACTGTCCTCCTACTACTGCGCACAACAACTAAAATGCACTACAGGTATGGATGGATAGCATACTTGACGACACAGAGGTAAGTAGAGCAGTGGACTACTGTACCATACTGCTATATATTATATACTGGTGGTCAGCAAAATTATGCACTGTCCTCCTACTACTGCGCAGAACAACTAAAATGCACCACAGGTATGGATGGATAGTATACTTGACGACACAGAGGTAGGTAGAGCAGTGGACTACTGTACCGTACTTCTATATATTATATACTGGTGGTCAGCAAAATGATGCACTGTCCTCCTACTACTGCGCACAACAACTAAAATGCACCACAGGTATGGATGGATAGTATACTTGACGACACAGAGGTAGGTAAAGCAGTGGACTACTGTACCGTACTGCTATATATTATATACTGGTGGTCAGAAAAATTATGCACTGTCCACCTACTACTGCGCACAACAACTAAAATGCACCACAGGTATGGATGGATAGTATACTTGACGACACAGAGGTAGGTAGAGCAGTGGACTACTGTACCGTACTGCTATATATTATATACTGGTGGTCAGCAAAATTATGCACTGTCCTCCTATTACTGCGCACAACAACTAAAATGCACCACAGGGATGGATGGATAGTATACTTGACGACACAGAGGTAGGTAGAGCAGTGGACTACTGTACCGTACTGCTATATATTATATACTGGTGGTCAGAAAAATTATGCACTGTCCTCCTACTACTGCGCACAACAACTAAAATGCACCAGAGGTATGGATGGATAGTATACTTGACGACACAGAGGTAGGTAGAGCAGTGGACTACTGTACCGTACTGCTATATATTATATACTGGTGGTCAGCAAAATTATGCACTGTACTCCTACTACTGCGCACAACAACTAAAATGCACCACAGGTATGGATGGAGAGTATAGTTGACGACACAGAGGTAGGTAGAGCAGTGGACTACTGTACCGTACTGCTATATATTATATACTGGTGGTCAGCAAAATTATGCACTGTCCTCCTACTACTGCGCACAACAACTAAAATGCACCACAGGTATGGATGAATAGTATACTTGACGACACAGAGGTAGGTAGAGCAGTGGACTACTGTACCGTACTGCTATATATTATTTACTGGTGGTCAGCAAAATTATACATTGTCCTCCTACTACTGCGCACAACAACTAAAATGCACCACAGGTATGGATGGATAGTATACTTGACGACACAGAGGTAGGTAGAGCAGTGGACTACTGTACCGTACTGCTATATATTATATACTGGTGGTCAGCAAAATTATGCACTGTCCTCCTACTACTGCGCACAACAACTAAAATGCACCACAGGTATGGATGAATAGTATACTTGACGACACAGAGGTAGGTAGAGCAGTGGACTACTGTACCGTACTGCTATATATTATATACTGGTGGTCAGCAAAATTATACATTGTCCTCCTACTACTGCGCACAACAACTATAATGCACCACAGGTATGGATAGATAGTATACTTGACGACACAGAGGTAGGTAGAGCAGTGGCCTACTGTACAGTACTGCTATATATTATATACTGGTGGTCAGCAAAATTATGCACTGTCCTCCAACTATATATACTGCGCAAAACTTAAATGCACCACAGGTATGGATGGATAGTATACTTGATGACACAGAGGTAGGTAGAGCAGTGGACTACTGTACCGTACTGCTATATATTATATACTGGTGGTCAGCAAAATTATACACTGTCCTCCTACTACTGCGCACAACAACTAAAATGCACCACAGGTATGGATGGATAGTATACTTGACGACACTGAGGTAGGTAGAGCAGTGGCCTACTGTACCGTACTGCTATATATTATATACTGGTGGTCAGCAAAATTATGCACTGTCCTCCTACTACTTCGCACAACAACTAAAATGCACCACAGGTATGGATGGATAGTATACTTGACGACACAGAGGTAGGTAGAGCAGTGGACTACTGTACCGTACTGATATAAAACTGGTGGTCACTGGTCAGCAAAATTCTGCAATGTCCTCCTACTATATAATACTGGTGGTCCCCAGTCCCCACAATAAAGCACACTGAGCACAGATATTTGCAGCACACTGAGCACAGATATGGAGCGTTTTTCAGGCAGAGAACGTAGATATTTTCAGCACACTGAGCACAGATATTTGCAAGCACACTGAGCACAGATATTTGCAGCACACTGAGCACAGATATTTGCAGCACACTGAACACAACTGAGAGAACGCTGCACACGTCCTCTCCCTATCATCTCCAATGCACGAGTGAAAATGGCGGCGACGCATGGGTCCTTATATAGAATACGAATCTCGCGAGAATCCGACAGCGGAATGATGACGTTCGGGCGCGCTCGGGTTAACCGAGCAAGGCGGTAAGATTCGAGTCTGCCTCGGAACCGTGTAAAATTGGTGAAGTTCGGGGGGGTTCGTATTCCGAGGAACCGAAACCGCTCATCACTAGTGATAACCACAATTCCTGCGAGTTAGACCCCGGCTACATTGGAAGAAGTTTTCATATTAGTCAAAGACTCCTCTGGGAGAATCTGACACTGTGCAAGTGCAAGCGCATACTGTCATTTTCCAGAGGCTGTGGGAGAAGGATTATAAAATCCTCCTGCGAGTATTCCTCCATAGACATAAAACAGTTTACGCGATATGAGTATGGTGTAAATCTAAGGAGCCAAACTCTGAAAAGCTTTGCTTTTTGGAGTTTGGTGCATAGCGGTCAGCTTGCAATCCCCATTGTTAATAATGGGGACTGTGACCTGCAGTGATAATGAGCCTTCTGCAGAAGATGTCTGTTAAATCTCCTGCATCAGACTATTAGTGTATAGCACTGAAATGTCAAGTTATGAAGAAACTGTGGGATCTGCATAATTTTATGAAAAACTGAATTGATAATCTGGAGGGGCAGATGATCAATTATTCTATTTTGCTTTTTGGAAACCCGCCTCTAGAAGTGCCTGTCCATATCCGATTCAAAGGTGATATAACTGGAAGAGCACAGTGGACGAACCAATAATTTCTTTTGCATCCTATCACTGAGAGAGGGATGGTATGTCTTATATAGATTTAAGGTATATACATTGTGTTCATTAAATGATTTATGAGTCCTGCCATTATTTATAACCTGTAGGCAAATGCTAGAGAGGGAAGTAATTACTGTGCAGGAAAAAGAAAAATGCAGGTGCACACTAAGAATACTAATAAAAAATATAATTTTGATAAACTATAAGATTAATATTATTATTATTATTACCAGTTATTTATATAGCGCACACATATTCCACAGTGCTGTACAGAGGATATTTTGACATTCACATCAGTCCATTCCCCAGTAGAGCTTAGTTCCCTGCCACACGCACACACATACACACTAGGATTAATATTTTTTCTGTATGTTGGAGGAAACCAGAGTACCCAGAGGAAACCCACTTAAGTACAGGGAGAATATACAAACTCCACATGTGGGAATTGAATCCAGGACCTCAGTGCTGTGAGGCAGTAATGCTAACCATTACACCATCTGTACTTATATTGAATATAAGTGAAATTTCTTAGCAAAGTTTTGGGCAAAAATGTGTGCCCATCTACCACGTCCAGGTGAACCTCATGAGATTGGTCCCTAACATTCCTATACCAACACATTGTATCAATTTATGAAGAACTTATTGTATATTTATTGTATTATTGTAGGTTATTGTATATTAATTGGTTCCACTTCCATCAAGTTGTTATGACTTAGTGTATGTAGTTCATTGTATGGCTCTTGCCCTTGTAACTATACCACATATTGTTTTTTGAACTATAGTTTATACAAATTGATATTGCAGCCTGATCAAGAGCTGCCTGGGTACTGGTGCAACCATATGTGTCCACATACACCTTTCCTCAAATCAAGCCATATGGCCACATTTAACATTCTATGAACTCTGCAACATTAGTGTGATTTTTCTTAAAATATTCTCCTTTAATCTGATACTTTATCCAAATTCTTTTTTGGCAAAAAATTTTTGGGGAATCCATCCAATCGCTACCTGTTGTGGAGTGTCTCAGCCATGCTAAGCATATCTTGCCATTTGAAGCAAAAAAGGAAAGGTGGATGAGGACACATATTTAGTATGCATTTCTCAAACATATTTTTGTAAACAGATATCTAGCAAATGCAATTTTATTGCATTTCTAATCATTTAGCAATTAACATGCTGCATGAGTACTTTGGGAATTTTGTGGGATTTGTTTTCATGATTAAATATAAATGACAAATGCATTGACTGAGCTCCAGAGCTCATCATCTAGAGAGGGGGAATCTTTACCTGAGATTTATATTCCCCTTTGAACCTGCTATACCCCATTTTCCCTCCATGGTTCTTCCTTAGCTTTGCTGCAACACCTTATCCATGCTGCCCACTTCCCCCTTGCCTTGTTGCTGTCTGCATCTTTATAATGGTAATTAATTCATGGCCCTATACTTTTTGCCTCTGCACAGCATTATGGGCACATTTACGAACCCTAAAATGTAATAGTAATAATTAAGTAATTAAAGTAAGGGTGTTTATTTCTGTAATATGTTATCTAATCTATTATTTTCATGTCAGCTATAACAAAGATGTCAGGACAGAAAAAAACAGGCTCATATTATAGGAAAAAAACAAAAATACAAAAAGAGCAAGACAATTTAATGTCTGGATCAATAAAGGAATGGGTTACAAAAGCCAGGATAGTGAAGGCACAGAAAAAGATGTAGTGATTGTTGATGTGATGGACCAGGCTTCAAGCAGTGGTGCCTCCTTTTCTTCACAGCTTGCTGTGATCAGTAAAGCCAGTTTTCCTGCCAGTGTAACATCCATCTCTAGTGGGCACACTGCGGCAAGGGAAGTCCACCTTCCCGCCATGCAGCCCACTATCTCTGAACACACTGTGACCATTGAAGGTCATGCAGCCACCGATCAAGCCTCCACATCCCCCACACAGGTTGCCCCTACTTCTTATTTAGAGACCTGTGGAACTGTAGACTTTTCAGTCATTCTTTCTTCTTTTGATCTGTTGATCCAATAGATCCAACGACATGGCCTAATACTATGACAAAAAAGTATGCGTGACATCTTGGTCCAGATGGGGCCACAACAAAAAAAATGTCTAGTGTCTACGACTGAGAGTAAGCATACTTGGAGAGGATTTTGCAGTTCTTGGTTCATCAGATGGTCACCCAATGGTGAGATGGTAGAAAGGAAATGGCTTGTATATGGGAAAAGCCATGCTATATTTTGTTTCTCTTGCCTTTTGTTTGGTAAGGTTGGGCTGCAGTCAGTTTCGGTGATGGCCAATTCCAAAACGGGATACAAAGACTGGATCCATGTTTCTAGAGGTATACAGAAACATGAAAATTCTACAACACACAAGATAAACATATGTAAATGGAGGGAGTTGGAGTTCCGGATTACAAACGCATTTGGAATTGATAGAGACTTGCAGAAAACTATTGCAACTGAGGCACAAAAATGGCGAGAGTTTTTAAAAGTAATCCTCGATGCCATAATGTATTTGGCAGAGAATAATTTAGCTTTGCGTGGCCACAGAGAAGATGGTAACTTTCTCAATTTAGTGAAGTTGCTATCCAAGCATGTGCCAATAGTGAAATATAATTTAGAGAAACACAAGAAGCACCAAGTAAGTTACTTGTCTCCTGAGATACAAAATGAGTTTAGCAACTTGGTAGTGAAGTGAGAAATACAATTCTCAACAAGATCAAAGCAGCAAAATACTATGCAGTGCTATTTGACAGTACTCCGGATATATCCCACACTGACCAACTGTCCCAAATCATTTGGTATGTTCACTGTACTGAAGATGTGCACCTGTGAAATTCTGGAAAGCTTTATAGATTTCATAGCCACCACTGCAAAGACTGGGAAAGACCTTGCAGAATAAATTTTAAATAAAATTGAAACTGATGGGCTGGATACTATGAACTGTCGTGGTCAAGGATATGATAATGGCAGCAACATGGCAGAAGCCTACAGGGGAGTGCAAGCTAGAATCAGAAACATAAATAACCTAGCTACTTTTGTTCCTTGCTCAGCTCATACATTGAACCTGGTTGGAACACATGCAGCGGCTGTTTCACCAATGATATCAGATTTTTTTAGTACAGTGCAGAGGCTATTTGTGTTTTTTTCATCCTCAACTAAACGATGGAGTCTGCTTAACCACTTAACTGACGATTTATTTCGCCGAAAACCGCTCCGAAATTGTCGGTTTTTTTTAAGAGTGAATTAGGTGAAGAACATGACTTTAGCCCTATCCCAAATGATTTTAGCTAAAAAAAAAAGGAAAACATTTATTTATTTAAAAAAAATAATTTTCCCAAACATCGAAACATCGTCAGTGAACATTGCGACCATCGGAACATTGGGAACATCGCGACCATTGCGGATTTCATTTTGAAAGCCAGACAGCCTGCAGGTATACAGGGGAGGGTGTGGGTCTGGGAGTGGCTTGGGAGGGTTCATTTACTCTCCCCTGTAGCTGCCATTGTCTGCAGCCGCTGGAGGGGATCCTGCCGTGCTGACCGATCAGCAGTGATCGGCAGCACGGCAGACACAGGGGGAGAGTGCAGGGAGGCATAGGGACCTTCCGGTCCCTCTGACAGCAGCAGCGGAGGGAAGTTTATCTTCCCTGATGCTGCTAACACTCTCTATCTGACTGGTCATATCCTGTGTGACCAGGTCAGATAGAACACTTGCAGGCATGGTCGCATCTGATGCGACCATGCCAGGCAAGTGGTTAAGGAGCATGTATCCATCACTGTTAAAGCTCAGAGCAATACAAGGTGGTCTAGTCGTGCCCAAGCTGTATATGCACTTTGTAAGGATTTCACCGGCATCATTACTGCTTGTGAGGAAATCAGCAACAGCAATTCTTTTTCTCCAGAAACAATATCAGAGGCAAGAGGTCTTTCCCAACAAATAAAATCAGTTAACTTTATTGTTCTTATGGTGGTGTGGAACAAAATGTTGAAGACTATAGATAGGATAAATAAGGTTGTTCAAAGACAGGATATTTCTTTGGATGAATGCTCATCACACTTGCATGGACTGACAGCTTCTATACAGGAAATGCATGATGAAACTAGTATTGATGGATGGCTGGTTGAGGCAGAGAAAATATGTGACCAAACTGGTGTGCCAGCCACATTCCCAAAGAAAAGAGTCTACAAAAGAAAAAAGCACTTTGATGAATCTTCATCAGAACAACAGGATGACACAGTGCCTTCTGCAAGGGAGTCTATGAGAAGGTCAATTCTGGAAGTCATGGATGCCATTTTAAGCTGGTTGAATTGGAGATTTTCAAGTATGCAGTCTCTGTCCAAGGTATTTGCCATTTTACATGGAGCTGATCTTGCTTCACTGGCAAAAGAAGAGCTGAAACACAAGGCACAACTGTTTTGTGAGACCTATAAAGAGGATGTTGACCCTGAAGGACTGTTAAGTTAATTGGAAGCATTTCAAAGTTATGGAAAGGTTATATTTCCAAACCTCCAATCTCTCACTCCACTCCAGCTCCTTCAAAATATATATAAACACAAACGCGATGATTCCTTCCACAATATCACTACTGCCATCCGTATATTCGTTACCGTACCTGTTACAGATGCTACATGTGAGCGCACTTTCAGTAAGCTAAAAATAATCAAAAACTATCTCCGAGCAACCACTGGACAAGACCGCTTATCCTGCTTAAGCATCCTTTCCATTGAGCATGAGACTGCCAAAACAATTAACTTTGATTCAATAATACACACTTTTGCGCCTGCAAAAGCAAGAAAGATTAAGTTGGCATAAATATTTATATCAATACGACTGGAGTGTTGAACACTGTTCTAAGGGACTGGGGAGTTTGATTATTTAAAAAGTAAGCCCAGCTCACCAGGAAAGTAATATATTGAAAGAAGTATTTTACAGATTGAGTACGTTCAGTTTTAAAGTGTATTGTTACAAATTTTCTTGACTTATTATATTATCTTTGGGAAAGTTTTAGAGATTTTCGTATACAGTTCTTTGTGATTTGGCTCTTTATAATAAATGTTATAAATAACTGTTCATACATTGTTTTGACCCCATTTAGACTATAGCACCACACTATCTTTCAGTATTGTATTGCTGAATAATACAACACAAAAGTGTCACCAGTTTAGGATTTTGGAATATTTTTTTTTCAAGTATAGTATGCCCTCACATGTTGGCCACGCCCCCAACTCAGTACAGAGAAGCGCGGGGGGGGGGGCGCCAAAACATACCTTGCTCCAGCCACCATGACACCTTGCTACGCCTCTGTTCCCTGCCACATGTACATGCACACACATTCACACTGGGGTTGATTTTGTTGGAAGCCAATTAACCTACCAGTATATTTTTGATTGTGGGAGGAAACCGGAGTACCCGAAGGAGACCCACGCAAGTACGGGAGCATATACAAGTTAGGGCCATGGTGGGAATTGAACCCATGACCGTACCGCCACCTCATTCTCTTTTGGTCAGGCACTAACATCGAATTATCAGAGGTTTTTTCCAAGCATAACTGACATCCAGCAACAGAGCATCCAGTAAAATTTACATGGGTCATTAGCAAAGATAGCATTAATTAGCCACTTTAACCAAGTACGGGCATATGATTGAGAGCAATCTTTTCAGTAAACCCACAGACATAGTGGGTCATTCCGAGTTGATCGCTAGCTGAAAATGTTCGCTGCGCAGAGATGAAGCAAAGAAATGGCACTTCTGCACAGCGGGCCACCTGACACTCAGGTCCTGTATGAGCAATTTACTACATGTTTAAACCCAACGGCACGGTGACCCCGCACCTGACAAACATAACAGACTGAGCAGGATTTAGGATCTCTATCTCTCCGTTAACAATAGCTTTTGCACTGATAGATCTATTTGCTATCCAGCTATTAACGGATAGGTAGCGTGTTTGCACATATACTTTCAGTTCCAACGGACAGATACATTAATAGTGTGATTCTACACCACAGCTTTATATTGTATATTCCTATAGCACTCCAGAGATCATTTACATTTATGTGTATCCCACATTTCTGATTGGCTCTCTCTGTAACGTATGGTCACTAATTTATGTGTTTATTCTAGTGCTATTTTTTCTGTCTGTTAAATACATTTATTATATACAACTGTTTATTTTTGTATGAGTTCCTGTATGAACTATTTTACTATATGTTAAATATGAGCGGCATGGCGTCCCCGCACCTGGCAAGCATGACTGACTGAGCAGGATTAAGGATTTCTACCGTTCCGTCAGTAATAGCCTTTGCACTGATAGTTCTTTTTTTGCCAATCAGTATTAACGGACAGATAGCCTATTTGCACGGATACATCTAGTGCCAAATGGACAGATACATTAGTGTGATTCTACACAGCAGCTATACACTGTATTAATCTATAGCACTCATGAGATCATTGTTATTTATGTGTATTCCACATTTCTGATGGTCACAAATCTATTTTTATTTTAGTGCTATTGTAGTGTTTGTTAAATACATTCAATAGATACAATTGTTTATTTTCCCTAGTATGTCTAAATGTGCAAAGGTAAAAGCTTTCAAAACCGAGGGTAAACTGGTGTCCAAAGAGGGATAATAGGGACATGTATAACGTTTCCCATTTTTTCTGTGCAGTCAGAAATGACTAATTGGTAGCAACGCTGCTTTGATATTTACCCTATATAGGCAGATCAAAATCTTGATAATTAATTTACAGAAACCCTCTCTTTCTCATTTCTGAGGTTGGACTAGAAGGGGGCGTAAGTAGTTCTCTCATTGGATGCACTGACCTCTGTCATCATCCGACAGCAGAAACGAAGAGACGCCTTCTGAGCCCTATCCTCTCTGTCTTTCCACTGGCTGGTGATTTTGGGGGTCTCTCACTCCATATTCGATGCTTATTGGCAGATATGGAGCAGCAGAATCTCTGAATTACCATTGGGAGCCATGCATTTTCTATTTCAAAACTTATGAGTTTGCCATACACTACAATAAGAGGTTGCGGGGTATTATCCCAAAGAATTTTTCTACTATAAGTACCTCTTCTCCTGGTGTCATCGTATATGTTATTTGTTATGTGTAATTGTTTGTTTCATATTTCGCCTTTTAAATGTTATTGTGTTCTAACATTTTATCTTACTTTTAGAATAAAAGTTAAGTTTTAATATATATTCTGTGAGCCCAATGGGAGTATAACTGTTTATCTTTATTGTGGGTCATATATTTAAGAGTTGCTTCCCATTATTAGCGTTCTTTACCTCCCGTGAAAAGGAGGGGACTTTTTCCTACTTCTGCGCATGCATATGCTGCGCAATGCGTACGCGTGACGTACTTTCACAACGGCCGATGTAGTTTCACACAAGGTCTAGCGAAGCTTTTCAGACGCACTGCTGGCCGCAGAGTGATTGACAAGAAGTGGGCGTTTCTGGGTGTCAACTGACTGTTTTCAGGGAGTGTTCGAAAAAATGCAGGCGTGCCAGGAAAAACGCAGGCGTGGCTGGGCGAACGCAGGGCGTGTTTGTGACGTCAAATCTGGAACTGAATGGTCTGAAGTGATCGCAAGCGCTGAGTAGGTCTGAAGCTACTCAGAAACTGCACAATATTTTTTTATAGCCGCTCTGAGATCCTGTCGTTCGCACTTCTGCTAAGCTAAGATACACTCCCAGAGGGCGGTGGCTTAGCGTTTGCACGGCTGCTAAAAACAGCTAGTGAGCGATCAACTCGGAATGACCCCCATAGTTCAAGGGAAATCACATAGACAAAATTGGCACTTAGGGGGTGATTCCGAGTTGATCGTAGCCCTGCAAAATTTTGCAGTGCTACGATCATGACCATAGACATGCGGGGGGATGCCCAGGACAGGGCTATTCCGCCCGCATGTCAGTGCCGCCCCCCCCCCCCCCCCCCCGCAGAAGTGCAAAAGCAACGCACAGCGGCAATGCTTTTGCACTTTAGGAGTAGCTCCCGGCCAGTGCAGCTTTAGCGTGCTGGCCGGGAGCTACTCGTCGCTCCCTGGCCCGCAGCTGCTGCGTGTGATGTCACGCAGCCGCTGCGGCCCCCCCCCCCCCCCCACATGGTTCACCACGCTTGCGGTGGCCAGACCACGCTCATGAAACTGCGGCCAAACGTCGCCGTTCGCCCCCTCCGCACCCAGCAATCGCCTCTGCCTGTCAATCAGGCAGAGGCGATCGTAGCGCAGCGATGGCCTTCGGCCATCTGGCATGCGCTGGCGCACTGCAGCATTGGCGCATTCGCAGTTCTGACCCGATCACACCGCTGCGATAAACTGCAGCGTGCGATCGGGTCAGAATGACCCCCTTAGTCTAAATCTCACCGTGTGTATGCACCTTTACTCCAGTGCCGGGCTTAAGCAATTTGATGCCATAGGCAAGATTTCTGTTGATGCCCCCTAGCATATAATCCAAATTTCTATCATTTTTCAGATTTAAAAAAAATGAATATAACAGCCATCTGACCCAATTTAATGACACCAAATATTTATATTATGGCTATTAATAGACTTCTGTAATGTTTTCCTATGTTAGTATGGCTCTTTGGGGGGTTCAGACAGGGCAAGGAAAATAAGCTTTCGCAAATAGGGAAGAAAAGTAGGGGGCAAGTGATAGAGGCTAGTGCAGACAAGGCAAGGGCAGTGGTTGGCGCAGAACGGGACTGACATTAGGGGATAAACGGATAAACAGAGAGGCTAGCGCAGACAGGGCAAGGGAAGAAAGGCTTCCACAGGCAGGGCAAGGACGGTGGTTGGCGCAGACTGGGGAGAACAGTAGGGGACAAGCAAAGGCGCTAGTGCAGACAGGGCAAGGGCAATAGTAGGTGCACACTGGGAAAGACAGTATGGGACAAGCAGAGAGGCTGGTGGAGACAGGGAAAGGGCAGAAAGGTTTCCGCACACAAGGCAAGTGCAGTGGTTGGCACAGATGGGAAAGGACAGTAGGGGACAAGCAGTGAGGCTGGAGCAGACAGGGCAAGGGAAGAAAGGTTTCTGCACACAAGGCAAGTGCAGTTGTTTGCGCAGATGGGGAAGGACAGCAGGGGACAAGCAGAGAGGCTAGTGCAGACAGGGCAAGGGCAGTGATAGGCACAGATGGGGAAGGACAGTATGGGACAAGCAGAGAGGCTAGTGCAGACAGGGCAAGGGCAGTGATAGGTACAGATGGGGAAGGACAGTATGGGACACGCAGAGAGGCTAGTGCAGACAGGGCAAGGGCAGTGATAGGCACAGATGGGGAAGGACAGTATGGGACAAGCAGAGAGGCTAGTGCAGACAGGGCAAGGGCAGTGATAGGTACAGATGGGGAAGGACAGTATGGGACACGCAGAGAGGATAATGCAGACAGGGCAAGGGCAGTGATAGGCACAGACGGGGAAGGACAGTATGGGACACGCAGAGAGGCTAATGCAGACAGGGCAAGGGCAGTGATAGGCACAGATGGGTAGGACAGTATGGGACACGCAGAGAGGCTAGTGCAGACAGGGCAAGGGCAGTGATAGGCGGAGATGGGGAAGGACAGTATGGGACACGCAGAGAGGCTAATGCAGACAGGGCAAGGGCAGTGATAGGCACAGACGGGGAAGGACAGTATGGGACACGCAGAGAGGCTAATGCAGACAGGGCAAGGGCAGTGATAGGCACAGACGGGGAAGGACAGTATGGGACACGCAGAGAGGCTAATGCAGACAGGGCAAGGGCAGTGATAGGTACAGACTGGGAAGGACAGCAGGGGACAAGCAGAGAGGCTAGTGCAGACAGGGCAAGGGCAGTGATAGGCACAGATGGGGAAGGACAGTATGGGACAAGCAGAGAGGATAGTGCAGACAGGGCAAGGGCAGTGATAGGCACAGATGGGGAAGGACAGTATGGGACAAGCAGAGAGGCTAGTGCAGACAGGGCAAGGGCAGTGATAGGTACAGATGGGGAAGGACAGTATGGGACAAGCAGAGAGGCTAATGCAGACAGGGCAAGGGCAGTGATAGGTACAGATGGGGAAGGACAGTATGGGACAAGCAGAGAGGCTAATGCAGACAGGGCAAGGGCAGTTATAGGTACAGATGGGGAAGGACAGTATGGGACAAGCAGAGAGGCTAATACAGACAGGGCAAGGGCAGTGATAGGCACAGATGGGGAAGGGCAGTATGGGACAAGCAGAGAGGCTAATGCAGACAGGGCAAGGGCAGTGATAGGTACAGATGGGGAAGGACAGTATGGGACAAGCAGAGAGGCTAATGCAGACAGGGCAAGGGCAGTGATAGGCACAGATGGGGAAGGACAGTATGGGACAAGCAGAGAGGCTAGTGCAGACAGGGCAAGGGCAGTGATAGGCACAGATGGGGAAGGACAGTATGGGACAAGCAGAGAGGCTAGTGCAGACAGGGCAAGGGCAGTGATAGGCACAGATGGGGAAGGACAGTATGGGACAAGCAGAGAGGCTAATGCAGACAGGGCAAGGGCAGTGATAGGCACAGATGGGGAAGGACAGTATGGGACAAGCAGAGAGGCTAATGCAAACAAGAAAAAGCAAAATAGCTGGTGTAGGTTTGACAACAGAATAGGATTAACACAGGCAGTCACTACAGAGGATGGGCAGAAAGGCTGGAGCAGGCAGAAGATGGGCAGAGAGCTGTCAACGAGGAAGGGAGGAAAGGCTGGCGCAAAGAGAAAACAGGCAGAAAAGCTGGTGCAGACAGGATGGGCAGAAACGCTGGTGCAGATGAAAGGAAGAGAGGCTTGCGCAGGCAGAGGATTAACAAAAAGCTCACAACTCCATCTTATAGATCAATATATATATATATATATATATATACATATACAGTATACACACACACACACACACACACACACACACACACACACACACACACACACACACACACACTGTATATCTATATTGATGGTGCAGGATCAGATCTTTCTGACCACCCTCATCTTTCGATTTTATTGAGCTTTTTAATTGTCCTTAAACAGAAAACCCGCCATCTTAAATTATTACGTTTTCTTTCATTCTGTGGATCATAGGTTCTCAAGCTCGGTCCTCAGGATCTCAAACAGTCAACGTTTTCCAGGTAACCCAGCAGGTGCACAGGTGTATTTATTTCTCACTGACT
The DNA here is from genome assembly GCF_028390025.1 of Pseudophryne corroboree. NCBI lineage: Eukaryota > Metazoa > Chordata > Amphibia > Anura > Myobatrachidae > Pseudophryne > Pseudophryne corroboree. The sequence goes on from NC_086449.1 coordinate 465,030,272, forward strand.
CATGTTACTCAGGTGGAGATAATTATTTCTCTTGTAATTCTGTGATTAGACCTGCAAAACATGCACTGTGTGGGGTCCTGAGGACAGTAGGACCAAGTCTGAGAACCTGTGCTGTACATGATTTTAATCAATGTTTCAATCTCCTGAATTAGGCACACCTTGTAGCATGCGCCTATTAGGCTACCCCTACCCCTTCTCCTCCATACTCTTATTTCTGCGACCACTACCCAAGCTGTGAACAAATGTCAGTAAAAACTATTGATGATAAACAAAAACTTTGCAGGCAAAAGGAAAAATGGAAAAAGAAAAGTTTAACTCATGGCAAAAGAGAAACTCTTTTAAACATATTTCATATCTCTTTGGGTTATACAAAGTGCAGTAGCCAAGAGTTAAAGAACCAACACAATTTCTTTCTTTAGACCAAGGGTGGGCAATTATTTCAGCTGGGGGGCCGCTTAACACTTCCAGCGAATATTCGAGGGCCACACACAAAATACTCAAAAAGAGATCCCTTTTTACACATTACGGCAAACAGCGTCCCCTTTTTACACATTACGGCAGACAGCGCCCCGTTTTTACACATTACGGCAGACAGCGTCCCGTTTTTACACATTATGGCAGACAGCGCCCCCATTTTTACACATTACGGCAGACAGCGTCCCCTTTTTACACATTACGTCAGACAGCGCCCCTGTTTTTATACATTACGGCAGACAGCGCCCCCGTTTTATACATTACGGCAGACAGCGCCCCCGTTTTTACACATTACGGCAGACAACGTCCCCTTTTTACACATTACGGCAGACAGCGCCCCCGTTTTTACACATTACGGCAGACAGCGTCCCCTTTTTACACATTATGGCAGACAGCGCCCCCGTTTTTACACATTACGGCAGACAGCGTCCCCTTTTTACACATTACGGCAGACAGCGCCCCCTTTTTACACATTACGTCAGACAGTCCCTACCCACTGTCCCCCCCCTCCCCTAAACCCATATTGCAGTTTTTAACTCCCCTCCCTCCCCACCCCAAAACCTACATGGCAGCTTAAGCAGTGATCCAGGGGCTGGCTGGACAGAGGGTTTACCGGTTTGTCACAGTGGCAGACGATCCCCGCTGTCCGATGATCTGCGCTGCTGCTGGCCGGAGTCACTGCTGATGTGGCCTCTCCTGCTCCCGTTCGCTGCCCGCCGCTTCCTCTCCTCACTGGCCGCCGCTTCTCGGCCGCCGCTCCTACTCACTGCAGTGCCCGCCCCCGTGCCTCCCAGCCCATGATAACAGAGGAAATCCCGGTCAGCTGACCCTGTGACTTGACCGGGATTTCCTCAGCGGCGTCGCGTCTGAGAGCAGTGCAATGACAAGCGGCATGTCGGGCCGCTTGTCATTGCACTCTGGTGGGGCACAGCGGGCCAGGCAGGATCGGTCCACCGGCCGCATCCGGCCCGCGGGCCGCCTGTTGCCCACCCCTACTTTAGACCATGGGTCTACACATCACAGCATGCCCTGCCTCAGTTTTAGCATACCTTAAAAGCAAAACTGTGGCAAGGCATGCTGAGATGTGTAGTTTCACAGCAGCTGTAGGGCCACAGGTTGAAGAACCATGCTTTAGAGCAGGGGTGGGGAACCTTTTTCATACCAAGGGCCATTTGGATAATTAAAAAATCCTTCGGGGGCAATATAAAAATTCTCAACTTAAAAATTACCCTGCCCCCTAGTAGTTATGCCCCTTAGTGGTGCCGAGTGCACGCGCCAAAAAATGGGTGTGGCCAATTAAAATGGGACGTGATACACACAGTGGTGGATCCAGGGGAGGGGCACTCGGGCCCGTCCCCCCCGTCATTTGTGGCAGTTTTTTTTTCTTAAATTGGCCACAGCTCTGCAGCAATCTCCCCTTGATAGAGCCAGCGGGCACTAGTCCCAGTGCAGGAGGCCCGGCGGTCAGAGCCAGATTAAGGGGGTGGCCTCTGGGGGTAAGTACCCAGGACCACCTGTCTGAAAGGGCCCCCTGCCACCCGCCACAGATCGGATTTCTATTACCGATCCGCGGTGTGGTGCTGTGCTCCCCACCGACAGCTGTCGTACTCACACTGTCAGCCGCCAGCGCTACGCTGCATCTCCTCCTGCCTCGTAACCAATGGCAACCCGGCGCCCACACATGGTGTGAACACGTCACGCTGTGCGCTGCCACTCTCTCCTCCTGAACCCAGCCCACCTCCTGTACTCACCATGCGCTCTCTCCTCCTGTACCTGCTGTTTATGAGCACCGTTAGGAGTCACAAACACTCCTTCCTGTCCTAGGATGCCAGCCAGTGGGGCAAAGCCTTAAGGCATTTTCTAAGAATATGTGATAGGGGGGAGGGGGAGGGGGGGTGCAAGGTTGTCAGGGAATCCTTCATTGTTTCTTTCCTGAAACAAAGTTATGTCCCTGTATCTCCCCCGCAGCACCCTCCTCCTCCCAGTATCTCCCCTTCAGCACCCTCCTCCTCCCTGTATCTCCCCCTCAGCACCCTCCTCCTCCTCCCTGTATCGCCCCTTCAGCACCCTCCTCCTCCCTGTATCTCCCCCTCAGCACCCTCCTCCTCCTCCCTGTATCGCCCCTTCAGCACCCTCCTCCTCCCTGTATCTCCCCCTCAGCACCCTCCTCCTCCTCCTCCCTGTATCTCCCCCTCCTTGTATCTCCCCCTCAGCACCCACCCCCTCCCTGTATCTCCCCCTCAGCACCCTCCCCCTCCCTGTATCTCTCCCTCAACACCCTCCCCCTCCCTGTATCTCCCCCTCAGCACCCTCCCCCTCCCTGTATCTCCCCCTCAGCACCCTCCCCCTTCCTGTATCTCCCCCTCAGTCCCCTCCCCCTCCCCGTCTCTCCCCCTCCCTGTCTCTCCCCCTCAGTACCCTCACCCTCCCTGTCTCTCCCCCTCACACACACACACACACACACACACACACACACACATATATATATACACATACATACATACATACATACATGTGTTTGTGTGTATGTATATATATATATATATATAATCACAGTATATATATGTATATATATATATATGTGTGTGTGTGTGTGTGTGTATATATACACACACAGTAAGTGTGTGTGTGTGTGTATATATATATATATATATATATATATACACACACACACACACACACACATATATATATATATATATATATATATATATATATATATACACTTTTCATTTTATACCTTAGGTTCTCCCTGTCTTAAGTACCCCGGGCCCCCCGAAGCCTTAATCCAGCTCTGCCGGCTGTTGTCTGCTGCCACCATACTGCTAATGTAGTAGGCTAGGTGCAGTGAACTGCTGTTGTGTGCGCAAACCCACTCAGCGGGTGCTGTTGTGTGACCAGAGCCGCGGACTGTGCTGGAGACTGGGGAGCATTACTGGAATCCGCGGCAGTGGGCTCTGTGATGGGGGAGACTTATCCTCTGTTCACTCCAGCCTACCGTCATTGTGCATAATAGAACTCTGGCTAGAGAGATCCGCCTGTGATATGCTAAGGAAGGTGAGTGAGCCGGTGAGACAATATACTGATGACATAAGACTTTTTTTGTATAAAAAAATGAAAACTTTTTTTAACCTGTGCCCCTTTTCCTCCCCACGTATATGTGTGTCATAGGGGCCCACATCACACTGACTCATATGTCACCCTCTCCCTGTCACCCACTACCAGTAACCCTCCCCATCACCCACTGCCTGTCACCCACTGCCAGTCACTCTATACTCAGCCACACACTACCAGTCACATTCTCCCAGTCACCCTCTCTCCCACTGCCCGTCCCCCACTGCCAGTCATTCTCCATCAACCACTAGCTGTCACCAACTGATAGTCACTCTCCCTCAGGGGCAAACGCAGGATTTCTAGAGGGGGGTTTCCAAATGCAATCCACAATCACCCACACTGCGGAACAGTGGAGCAAGAGCGGGAGTCTGGGGGAGTGGTAGAAGAACCTAATAATGACCCTGGACATTAATGTAAACATTGATCTTTTTATATACTGGATACTGTGTTAAATACAGTATTAATATTTAAAACTATAGATTGTGTATAGTATAGGCTGTATCGAACATATTTAAGTCATATAAATAAGATAAGTGGTCAGGAAAAGGTTAAGCATACCATAAGAAATAAATACACAAACATAATAGAACCAGTAGTGCACTTTCTAAGCACACATTCTCCCACCTCTTTGTAAGGCGCCTGTCTCTTCTTCCTGGTAGCTACTATCCGGTCCAGTACACTGATTCTCAGATCCTCAATCCTGATTCTCAGTGGTTCTGGCCCTAGCAAATTTGGTAGAAGAAGCTGCTTCCACTGGGTATGTGCAGCAGCTCTGCTCTGTCCCTTAAACTTCATGATGTGGCAGCAGTCCTAGTAATCGTATTATATACCATTGCTATTGTCATAATTTTAGCCACTTGAGGATGGGGGTTTCCGTGCAACTGGAAACCCCCCTGTGTTTGCCTATGTCCCTGTCACCTACTGCAAATCACTCTCTCCCTGTCCTGTGAGGCCACACCCCTTGTAGTGGGGACACACCCCTTTTCTGGGAGCGAATGCGTTGAAGGCGCATGCAAATGTACTTGCCCCTTCCATGGTGCCTGTTTTGTTCATATGTTTGTAAATCCAGTCATAAGGACACAGAGACATGTGAGTTCACTGCTGTGCTGTTTATTCCATCACCAACTACAGGCACACTGCACACTGGACCACCTACTTCCCAGCATCCCCCTGGTCCTAGGGACCATCACTGAAGATTGAGGCTTACACCTATTAGTAAGGGAGTGTCTACAAATATTAAGCATTCTAATACACTAACATCACATCCTCTTTACTTTAAAGATAAGCCCTGTACGCTTCAATGCAACAATTAACAACGTCATATTGAGAACATCATCTAACACGTTTCAATGAGTCTCTCAGGTCTGTGTATTTCCCTTTTGGGTCTTTCATACACAGTCTGTGTTTCATCTACCATGTTGGACCTTTCTAGAATTGTGGTTTGTTCACCATTATCAGGATCATCATACATGTCAGATGAAGGGTATTCTTTAGTCATGTTGTCTTCATTATGGTTAGGTTGAGATCTTAAATCCACCCGATTTCTTCTTACTTCCGTTCCATGCTCTGTACGTATAGTATAAGATCTTGGTGCTACTTGTGCTTGCACAATACCTTTCTGCACCCAAATACCTTTCTCGTGATCTCTGAAACGGACTTGGTCACCCGATTTTAGATCAGATAACTGTTTTGCTTGCCTGTCATGGAACAGTTTCTGTTTCGCCTGTTGACGTTCCTTACTCAGTCTGACCAACGCTGAGTTATGTGTATTAAGCAGTTCACCATGTTAGGGGAGATTTGCTCGAATCCTCCTTCCCATCAGCATTTGTGCAGGAGAAAGTCCATTCTGTAAAGGTGTACTGCGGTAGATTAAAAGACTTTTGTAGAAATCTTCTTTACCTTCTTGAGCTTTTTTCATGAGACTCTTTACAGTTTTTACTGAACTTTCCACCAACCCATTTGAGCGTGGATAGTGGGGACTTGACGTAGTATGGACAAATTCCCACTCATCAGCAAATTGTCTAAATTCAGCACTGGAAAACTGAGGACCATTGTCAGTGAACACTTCCATAGGAACACCATGCCTTGCAAAGATTGACTTCATGTAATTGATTACGGCTTTACTAGTAGTTGTATGTAGTGTCTTCACCTCAGGGTAGTTAGTGTAATAATCAGTCACAACAATGTACGTTTTCCCAATACAATCAAACAAATCTGCGCCAACTTTCTGGTACGGTCTCTCTGGCACTGCGTGAGGACTCAGTGGCTCGACTGGTTGTTTTGGTCTATACGTAAGACATAATTCACATGTTGCTGTAGTCTGTGCTATGTCTTGGTTCATTCTTGGCCAATACATAACTTCACGCGCTCTCCGCTTACATTTTTCTTCTCCTAAGTGGCCTTCATGTATCTTGCACAGCATAAATTTTCTTAGTCGTGCAGGTATGACAAACCTATTGCCTTTGTAAATAATACCATCGACAACTGTAAGGTCACTGCGGTACATCCAATAATCATGAATAGACAGCGGGCACGCATGTTTTTCTGCTGGCCAACCTTTCAGAATGATATCTTTCAACACTTTCATTGTGTCATCTGTCTCAGTTTCTTTCCTAATCTGTTCTTGTCTTGCAAGAGACACTGGTAGAGAAGCTATGATCAAATTAACATAGGCTTCTATCTCTTCATCCATCAGACTTTTGGAACCTTCACTTTTGTCCACAGCACGAGAAAGTGTATCAGCAATGTACTTGCATTTGCCGGGACAGTACAGCAAGTGTACATCATATTTCTGTAGTCTGATAAGCATTCGTTGAATTCTCAGGGGACAGTCATGTAATGATTTAGTCATAGCTACCAATGGCTTGTGGTCAGTTTCCACTGTAAATGTTTGACCATACACAAACTGATGAAATCGCTCACATGCATATGTGATCGCTAGAAGTTCTTTTTCTATCTGAGCATACCTTGTTTCAGCACTTTTCAGTGCTCTTGATGCATAGATTACTGGTTGCCATGTATCCTCATGTTCTTGTAACAGCACTGAGCCTAGGTCAAATTGCGAAGCATCTGCTGAAATTCTTATTCTTTTTGCAGGATCAAAGAATTTTAGCACTGGTTGCTCTGTAATGATCTTTTTCAAGTTTTGCCAACTTTCTTCTTGTTCATGTGACCACATTCGCTCGTTATCTTTGTCCAACAACCATCTAAGAGAGGCTGTTCATTCAGAGAGTTGAGAAATAAACTTTCCTAAGTAAGTAATCATTCCTAAGAATCTTCTGACATCGTCTTTGTTGTTAGGACATTCCATGTTCACTATGGCTGATATTTTCCTTGGGTCTGGTTTTACACCTTGATCCGAGACCACGTCGCCCATAAAGGTAAGTGTATTCAGGCCAAATTCACATTTGTCCTTGTTTAGCTATAGATTCACTTTCTTGACAAGTTCCATTACTTGTCTCAATCTAGAATAATGTTCTTCCTTTGTAGATCCCCAGACAATAATGTCATCCATCATTGTTTCAACACCTGAAATATGTTCAAAAATCATGTGTATCTTTTTGTGATATACTTCTGGAGCAGACAATATTCCATATGGTAGTCGAAGAAATCTGTATCGTCCTTCTGGTGTATTAAATGTACAAAGCTTTGAGCTGGCCTCATCTAGCTTCATTTGCCAGAATCCTGAAGATGGTCCAATTTACTGAACCATTTTGCTCCCGCAAATTGCGACATGATTTCATCTCTGGTTGGTAGTTTGAAATGTTCTCGTTTAATAGCTTTGTTTAAATCTCTGGGGTCTAGACATATTCTGAGTAGTCCATTTTTCTTTTCAACAATTACTAAGGAATTTACCCATTCAGTAGGCTCATCAACTTTCTGTATCACACCCAAGGCTTCCATGCGATTTAACTCTTGTTTCAGTTTTTCTCTCAGCACAAACGGCACTTTTCTACAGGGGTGTATCACTGAAGAAACTTGCGTGTGTATATTTATTTTATGCTCTCCAGGCAAAAAACCTAGACCTTCAAACAAGTCTCTGTATTCTGTAAACATCGATTTGCAGTCATCTTCTACTTGTGATGTCACCATAAAAACTTTCTTTAGCAAGCTTAGTTTCTCACAGGAACTTAATCCTAGAATCGGTTGCACATTTTTATCCACAATCAGTAGAGATGTTTTAAACTGTTGTCCCTTATATTTCAGTGTCACTAAGCATGTGTTAGGGTCTCCTGCCCTGTGCTGCCAAATCGTCATGGCAACCGGGAGACAAGTGCTAGCGGAGTAACCTGAGCGCAGCTGATACTCCGGTTCGGGTCTTGTGCTGTGCAGTGGTTACAGGCTCTGTGCACGGCAGGGGATCCGGTGCTGGTTTTTGTGCTCACAGTCTGTGAGGTCTGAGTGGGGCGTGGACAGCACCTGCTTTATAAGGCCTCTTCTCAGGTTAAGCAGATGCTGCTGAATCTTTGTTGGTTAGTCAGTTCCTGAAAGTTAGCCAGTACTGTGTAGCTTTGTATTTGTTGTTGCTTACTGCAAATAGGCCTGGGGATTTGGTACTACACTCTGCCAATCCAGACCTAGCAGTAAGACTGGAGTCAGTCGTTTAGCTTGCTGGGGTTCTTTTACTACTCTGTGAACTTAGCAAGTTTGCGGCTGTATTCTAAGACTTGCCTGCCTAAATCCTGTCTCACTGTGCAAGGTGTCAGGTGTCAGTTTAGTGGCAGTAAGCTGAACCTGTGCACTGCAAGTGAGAATTAGGATTGTGGAGACTCTCCTTGTGTCTATCATTCCATCTCTGACCAAGGAGTTTACTGCCACACCCGTTGGTAACCCTTTAGGGTTTTGCTGTTGCCCTTAGCAACAGCATTTCGAGTTCTCTACGTATTAAAACACAACATCTTGCTTTTCCCATCTGAGCATTACTAATACTAGGGAGACACCCAGTTCCTTAGCCTCTGGGCTTCTCTGTTCACTTTGTGTGTATTTTGTTACCCTATCACCTTCTGTGTACGTAATGTCATATTCCCCAGTCTGTCTGTGAGTTCATTTGTTTTGCATACCTATCCGTTCAGACACCAGTACATTCCTGCAAGCACTGGTGTGCATAACAGTTCAAACACCAGTGCATTCCTGCAGGCACTGGAGTGCATAACAGTTCTGACACCAGTACATTCCTGCAGGCACTGGTGTGCATAACATATTCAGCAGCCAAATACTCCTGTTGAAATTTTGTGGGAATATGGAGCATACCCCTCAAAATACGTTGCAACAGGTGGTCGATCAGGTGCAGGTCCTGACTCGACAATTTAATGATTTGTCCATTAAAATGCACACCTCCCAGGCCGCTGGCGAAGCTCCCGCAGCAGCAGCACATTCAGGGGTTAAGGAGCCGAAAGTAAATCTCCCGGATCGTTTTTCTGGAGATCGCTCGCAGTTCTTTTGTTTCAAGGAGAGCTGCAAGCTATATTTCCAGCTTAGGCCTTAGTCTTCTGGGTCGGAGATTCAGCGGGTGGGCATAGTGATTTCCTTGCTACAAGGAGACCCACAGGTCTGGGCATATGGGTTGCAGCCTGACTGTCCGTCGCTTAAAAGTGTTGATGCTTTTTTTACGGCACTGGGCATGTTGTATGATGACCCTGACAAGACGGCCTCAGCCGAGGCTCAGATTTCGATCCTTAAGCAAGGGCGAAGGCCAGTTGAGGTTTACTGTACGGAGTTTCGGAGGTTGGCCCATGATACCCAGTGGAATGACCCAGCCCTGAGACACCAGTACCGAAGAGGTCTTTCTAACCAGATAAAGGACCAACTGGCACAATATCCCTTGCCTGATAGCTTGGATCAGCTCATGTAGTTATCCATCCGGGTGGATAGATGGCTGAGAGAGCGTAGGCTTGAAAGGGAGACTGAGGTTTCCTTCTTTCCCAAGGGAACCTCAGACTCTGAGGAATTTTCCGAGGAGCCTATGCAGATTGGGGCTACCCGCCTCTCCTCGCATGAGAAGACGCGGAGGAGACAGCAGGGGTTGTGTTTGTACTGTGGGAATAAAGGTCATGTGGTAGTATCATGCCCAGAAAAGCCGGAAAACTTCAGGGCCTGAGGGTGATGGGAAATATCCTGTCAGGCCAGAAGTCAGAATTTCCCAAGAAGACTTTTATCATCCCGGTGACCTTGAAGATCCTCGGTCAAACTGTCAAGACTGGGGCCTTTGTGGACAGTGGGGCCGACGGGGTTTTTATGGAATGCCAATTCGCCCTGAAACACTCTGTTCCCTTAGTACCCTTGGCATCGGAAATTGAGATTTGTGGGTTAAACGGGGAACCATTATCCCAAGGTAAAATTACCTCTTGCACTAGCCAGATTTCTTTGTTTATTGGAGCCACACACTCTGAAAAATTGTCCTTTTATGTGACTGTCTGTACTTTTGCCCCATTGGTGTTGGGGTTACCCTGGTTAAGGGCCCACAATCCTCAATTTGACTGGGTCTCTGGGGAGATTCTTAGTTGGGGTACTGATTGTTTCAGGAGTTGCTTGAGCCTTCCAGTCAGGCTCTCGCAGCTAAGTTTGCCAGGATTGCCAGGGTGTTATGCAGATTTTGCGGACGTGTTCTCCAAAAAAGTTGCAGAGGTACTACCTCCCCATCGCCCCTATGACTGTGCCATTGATTTGTTGCCAAATGCTAAGCTTCCCAAGAGCAGGTTGTACTCCCTGTCACGTCCTGAGACTCAGGCTATGGCAGAGTACATTCAGGAGAACTTGGCTAAGGGATTTATCAGACCTTCACAGTCTCCAGTTGGGTCGGGGTTCTTCTTCGTGGGTAAAAAGGACGGTTCGTTGCGACCCTGCATCGACTTCAGGGAATTGAACCGTATCACGATTAAAAACTCATACCCACTGCCTCTCATTTCGGTCTTGTTTGACCAGCTTCGTACTGCCACCATTTTTTCTAAGATTGACCTACGCGGTGCGTACAATCTAATCCGAATAAGAAAGGGGGATGAATGGAAGACTGCCTTTAATACCCACTCAGGGCATTATGAATATTTGGTGATGCCTTTTGGGCTCTGTAATGCCCCGGCAGTCTTCCAGGATTTCATGAATGATGTGCTCAGGGAATATTTGGATAGATTCTTAGTTGTATACTTAGATGACATCCTAATCTTCTCCCATTCCCTGGAGGAACATCGGAAGCATGTACGCTTAGTCCTCCCGAAACTCAGAGACCACCGGCTTGGGGCGAAGATGGAGAAGTGCGAATTTGAAGTTCAGCAAATCGCATTTCTAGGATATATTATCTCCCCAGAAGGTTTCCAAATGGAGGGTTCCAAGGTACAGGCAGTCCTGGATTGGGTGCAGCCCACTAGTTTGAAGGCGCTTCAGCGTTTCCTGGGCTTTGCGAATTTTTATAGACGATTTATCGCTGGATTTTCGTCTATAGTGGCGCCCTTGGTGGCACTCACTAAGAAAGGGGCGGATGTTGCTCACTGGTCTTGTGAGGCTAAAGCGGCTTTTGCCCGTCTCAAAAGGGCATTTGTATCGGCCAAGGTGCTGCGACACCCAGATCCAGAGCGTCCTTTTGTGGTGGAGGTGGATGCCTCTGAGATGGGTATTGGGGCAGTGCTTTCTCAGATGGGAGTGTCTGATAATCGCCTTCATCCCTGTGCTTACTTTTCCCGTAAATTTTCGCCTGCCGAGATGAATTATGACGTGGGTAACCGGGAATTGTAGGCTATTAAGGATGCACCCGAGGAGTGGAGACACTGGCTTGAGGGGGCTAAGTTTGTGGTCTCAATTCTCACCGACCATAAGAATCTGGCATATTTAGAGTCAGCGAAGCGTCTCAATGCCAGGCAGGCACGATGGGCTTTGTTTTTTGCTCGCTTTAATTTTTTGATAACATATCGCCCTGGGTCAAAAAACATCAAGGCTGATGCGCTCTCGCTGAGTTTTGCTCCAATCCAGGAGACCACCGAGGAGCCGTTGCCCATTGTGTCCCCATCATGTATTAAAGTGGGCATTACCCAGGACCTCTTATCATTAGTCCTTAGAGCACAGGAGCAGGCTCCTCCAGACCTTCCGGTAGGTCTTTTGTTTGTGCCTCCTAGGTTAAGACAGCGAGTGTTCCTGGAATTCCATGCCAAGAAGTCGGCAGGTCACCCGGGTATTGCCAGAACTCGGGAGTTGCTATCTAGGGCGGTGTGGTGGCCCTCGGTGGCTAAGGATGTGGATCAGTGGGTTCGGACATGTGACATCTGTGCCCGAAATAAGACTCCTAGAGGGGTTCCTGTTGGCCCATTACATCCACTCTCTATCCCATCTAAGCCATGGACCCACATTTCAATGGATTTTGTGGTGGACTTGCCCAAATCCTCGGGGATGACAGCCATCTGGGTTGTCGTTGACAGGTTTTCGAAGATGGCGCACTTCGTTCCACTGGTTGGGCTGCCATCGGCCAGACGCCTGTCTGAATTATTTATGCTGCATGTTGTGCGTCTCCACGGGTTGCCACTTGATGTGGTCTCTGACCGCGGATCCCAGTTTGTGGCCAAATTCTGGAGGGCATTTTGTTCCGATCTCCAGATTTCTGTCAGCTTGTCGTCAGGCTACCATCCGCAGTCTAATGGGCAGACTGAAAGGGTGAACCAGTCCTTGGAGCAGTTCCTCAGGTGTTATGTCTCCAAGTGTCAGACTGACTGGGTTGCTCATCTGTCCATGGCGGAGTTTGCCTATAACAACGCGGCTCACTCTGCTACAGGGATCTCTCCCTTCCTTTGTGTGTATGGGCATCATCCTAAGGCCAATTCTTTTGACCCCCTGGACTCCACGCCTGGTGGTTCCTCTGTGGTTTCGGTCCTTAGAGGTATTTGGCGGAAAGTGAAGAAAGCCCTTGTGTCTGTGTCATTAGTGACCAAAAGGGTTTTTGATAAGCGGAAAAGACCCTGCAGCTTCAAATTAGGAGACTTCGTCTGGTTGTCTACCAAGAATTTGAAGTTGAGACAGCCATCTCATAAGTTAGGCCCCCGGTTCATCGGCCCTTATAAGATCACCAGGGTTATCAATCCGGTGGCATTTCAGTTAGATCTGCCCCGTTCTTTGGGTATCAATAAAACATTTAATTGTTCCCTTTTAAAACGGGCGTTTAGTAATCCTTCTTCCAGTGGAAGACCTTCCCCTCTTCTGATACGTGGCCAGAGGGAGTTTGTTGTTGAAAGGATTCTTGACTCCAAGATGGTTCGGGGTCGGCTGTCATTTTTGGTGCACTGGAAGGGGTATGGCCCGGAGGAGCGGTCGTGGGTGCGCAGTTGTGATCTTCATGCCCCCAGACTGATACGCTCTTTCTTCTCGCAGTTCCCCGATAAACCCGGTGGTAGGGGTTCTTTGACCCCTCGTCAGAGGGGGGGTACTGTTAGGGTCTCCTGCCCTGTGCTGCCACGTCGTCATGGCAACCGGGAGACAAGTGCTAGCGGAGTAACCTGAGCGCAGCTGATACTCCGATTCGGTTCTTGTGCTGTGCAGTGGTTACAGGCACTGTGCACGGCAGGGGATCCGGTGCTGGTTTTTGTGCTCACAGTCTGTGAGGTCTGAGTGGGGCGTGGACAGCACCTGCTTTATAAGGCCTCTTCTCAGGTTAAGCAGATGCTGCTGAATCTTTGTTGGTTAGTCAGTTCCTGAAAGTTAGCCAGTACTGTGTAGCTTTGTATTTGTTGTTGCTTACTGCAAATAGGCCTGGGGATTTGGTACTACACTCTGCCAATCCAGACCTAGCAGTAAGACTGGAGTCAGTCGTTTAGCTTGCTGGGGTTCTTTTATTACTCTGTGAACTTAGCAAGTTTGCGGCTGTATTCTAAGACTTGCCTGCCTAAATCCTGTCTCACTGTGCAAGGTGTCAGGTGTCAGTTTAGTGGCAGTAAGCTGAACCTGTGCACTGTAAGTGAGAATTAGGATTGTGGAGACTCTCCTTGTGTCTATCATTCCATCTCTGACCAAGGAGTTTACTGCCACACCCGTTGGTAACCCTTTAGGGTTTTGCTGTTGCCCTTAGCAACAACATTTCGGGTTCTCTACGTATTAAAACACAACATCTTGCTTTTCCCATCTGAGCATTACTAATACTAGGGAGACACCCAGTTCCTTAGCCTCTGGGCTTCTCTGTTCACTTTGTGTGTATTTTGTTACCCTATCACCTTCTGTGTACGTAATGTCATATTCCCCAGTCTGTCTGTGAGTTCATTTGTTTTGCATACCTATCCGTTCAGACACCAGTACATTCCTGCAGGCACTGGTGTGCATAACAGTTCAAACACCAGTGCATTCCTGCAGGCACTGGAGTGCATAACAGTTCTGACACCAGTACATTCCTGCAGGCACTGGTGTGCATAACAGCATGTACCTTTCACAGGAATTTCCTCCCCAGTGTACCCTGTAACTTTCACTTTGGCTGGATGAATTTTAGGTTTTACTCTAAAAGTCTTATAGTCTTGAAACTATATTAAATTCACCTGCGCGCCAGTATCAAGCTTAATGGGAATGACAATCTCGTTCACAGTTAAAGGGACAATCCATTCTTTCTTATCTGCACTGCAAAGTTCAATGCAATCCACAAAGAATTCCTCTGTTTGTTTAACAGCATGCACATTGGTTGTTTCACTTTTAATTTTACAGCATTTGGCAAAGTGAGTAAGTCTACCACATTTCATGCAGGTTTTAACATAAGCCGGGCACATTTTAGGATTGTGAGCATTTCCACATCTACTACACATTTCCTTATTAGACTGTGGCTTAGACTGCTTCATTCTTGAGAATGGAGGTTTGCTTGGCTCTGTGTTCTGCACTACATGGACAGCAGCATCAACTTCCTTGTGTAATTTTTTGGCTTGAAATCTAGTTATTTCTGCAGATCTGCACATAGTCACTGCCTTTTCTAGTGTTAGGTCTTGCTCTCTCAGCAGTCTCTCTCTGAGTCCATTATCAGGTATTCCACAGACAATACGATCTCTAATCAGTGAATCCTTCAAATCACCAAACTCACAGGTTTTACTGAGTGATTGCAGCTCTGTAACATACTGATCAAATCCATCTACAGACTTCTGATCACATGTGAAAAACTTATATCTTTCATATGTCACATTTTTCCTTGGCACAAAGTAATCTTCAAACTTTTGCATTATAGAAGATAGCACCATATTCTGCCCCTCAGCAAACTGAAAACTATTATAAATGTCCAGCACATCCTCTCCTATCACATGGAGGAAAATGGATGCCTTCGTTTTGTCAGCCTCTGTATCAGCTCCACATGCAGCAAGATATATATTAAACCTTTGCTTAAATCTTTTACAGTTTTCAGACAAGTTACCAGACAGCAGCATGCCTGTTGAAGGAGCTATTTTATCCATGGTTACTCACTGTTTGTAGAGAGGAGCACACGGCAGACACTGAGTATCACAGCCTTACAGACTGCTGCAGGATTCTTTCACACTCTGAGAGCCCTAGCAGTCCAAGTTACACTTCTTCTGACACCATGTTTTGTTCATATGTTTGTAAATCCAGTCATAATGACACAGAGACATGTGAGTTCACTGCTGTGCTGTTTATTCCATCACCAACTACAGGCACACTGGACCACCCACTTCCCAGCATCCCCCTGGTCCTAGGGACCATCACTGAAGATTGAGGCTTACACCTATTAGTAAGGGAGTGTCTACAAATATTAAGCATTCTAATACACTAACATCACATCCTCTTTACTTTAAAGATAAGCCCTGTACGCTTCAATGCAACAATTGACAACGTCATATTAAGAACATCATCTAACATGTTTCAATGAGTCTCTCAGGTCTGTGTATTTCCCTTTTGGGTCTTTCATACACAGTCTGTGTTTCATCTACCATGTTGGACCTTTCTAGAATTGTGGTTTGTTCACCATTATCAGGATCATCATACATGTCAGATGAAGGGTATTCTTTAGGCATGTTGTCTTCATTATGGTTAGGTTGAGATCTTAAATCCACCCGATTTCTTCTTACTTCCGTTCCATGCTCTGTACGTATAGTATAAGATCTTGGTGCTACTTGTGCCTGGACAATACCTTTCTGCACCCAAATACCTTTCTCGTGATCTCTGAGACGGACTTGGTCACCCGATTTTAGATCAGATAACCGTTTTGTTTGCCTGTCATGGAACAGTTTCTGTTTCGCCTGTTGACGTTCCTTACTCAGTCTGACCAACGCTGAGTTATGTGTATTAAGCAGTTCATCATGTATGGGGAGATTTGCTCTAATCCTCCTTCCCATCAGCATTTGTGCAGGAGAAAGTCCATTCTGTAAAGGTGTACTGCGATAGATTAAAAGACTTTTGTAGAAATCTTCTTTACCTTCTTGAGCTTCTTTCATGAGACTCTTTACAGTTTTTACTGAACTTTCCACCAACCCATTTGAGCGTGGATAGTGGGGACTTGACGTAGTATGGAAAAATTCCCACTCATCAGCAAATTGTCTAAATTCAGCACTGGAAAACTGAGGACCATTGTCATTGAACACTTCCATAGGAACACCATGCCTTGCAAAGATTGACTTCATGCAATTGATTACGGCTTTACTAGTAGTTGTATGTAGTATCTTCACCTCAGGGTAGTTAGAGTAATAATCAGTCACAACAATGTATGTTTTCCCATTACAATCAAACAAATCTGCGCCAACATTCTGGTACGGTCTCTCTGGCACTGCGTGAGGACTCAGTGGCTCGACTGGTTGTTTTGGTCTATACGTAAGACATAATTCACATGTAGCTGTAGTCTGTGCTATGTCTTGGTTCATTCTTGGCCAATACATAACTTCACGCGCTCTCCGCTTACATTTTTCTTCTCCTAAGTGGCCTTCATGTATCTTGCACAGCATAAATTTTCTTAGTCGTGCAGGTATGACAAACCTATTGCCTTTGTAAATAATACCTTCGACAACTATAAGGTCACTGCGGTACATCCAATAATCATGAATAGACAGCGGGCACGCATGTTTTTCTGCTGGCCAACCTTTCAGAATGATATCTTTCAACACTTTCATTGTGTCATCTGTCTCAGTTTCTTTCCTAATCTGTTCTTGTCTTGCAAGAGACACTGGTAGAGAAGCTATGATCAAATTAACATAGGCTTCTATCTCTTCATCCATCAGACTTTTGGAACCTTCACTTTTGTCCACAGCACGAGAAAGTGTATCAGCAATGTACATGTATTTGCCGGGACAGTACAGCAAGTGTACATCATATTTCTGTAGTCTGATAAGCATTCGTTGAATTCTCAGGGGACAGTCATGTAATGATTTAGTCATAGCTACCAATGGCTTGTGGTCAGTTTCCACTGTAAATGTTTGACCATACACAAACTGATGAAATCGCTCACATGCATATGTGATCGCTAGAAGTTCTTTTTCTATCTGAGCATACCTTGTTTCAGCACTTGTCAGTGCTCTTGATGCATAGATTACTGGTTGCCATGTATCCTCAAGTTCTTGTAACAGCACTGAGCCTAGGTCAAATTGCGAAGCATCTGCTGAAATTCTTATTCTTTTTGCAGGATCAAAGAATTTTAGCACTGGTTGCTCTGTAATGATCTATTTCAAGTTTTGCCAACTTTCTTCTTGTTCATGTGACCACATTCGCTTGTTATATTTGTCCAACAACCATCTAAGAGAGGCTGTTCATTCAGAGAGTTGAGAAATAAACTTTCCTAAGTAAGTAATCATTCCTAGGAATCTTCTGACGTCGTCTTTGTTGTTAGGACGTTCCATGCTCACTATGGCTGATATTTTCCTTGGGTCTGGTTTTACACCTTGATCCGAGACCACGTCGCCCATAAAGGTAAGTGTATTCAGGCCAAATTCACATTTGTCCTTGTTTAGCTATAGATTCACTTTCTTGACAAGTTCCATTACTTGTCTCAATCTAGAATAATGTTCTTCCTTTGTAGATCCCCAGACAATAATGTCATCCATCATTGTTTCAACACCTGGAATATGTTCAAAAATCATGTGTATCTTTTTGTGATATACTTCTGGAGCAGACAATATTCCATATGGTAGTCGAAGAAATCTGTATCGACCTTCTGGTGTATTAAATGTACAAAGCTTTGAGCTGGCCTCATCTAGCTTCATTTGCCAGAATCCTGAAGATGGTCCAATTTACTGAACCATTTTGCTCCCGCAAATTGCGACATGATTTCATTTCTGGTTGGTAGTTTGAAATGTTCTCGTTTAATAGCTTTGTTTAAATCTCTGGGGTCTAGACATATTCTGAGTAGTCCATTTTTCTTTTCAACAATTACTAAGGAATTTACCCATTCAGTAGGCTCATCAACTTTCTGTATCACACCCAAGGCTTCCATGCGATTTAACTCTTGTTTCAGTTTTTCTCTCAGTGCAAACGGCACTTTTCTACAGGGGTGTATCACTGAAGAAACTTGCGTGTCTATATTTATTTTATGCTCTCCAGGCAAACAACCTACACCTTCAAACAAGCCTCTGTATTCTGTAAACTTCGATTTGCAGTCATCTTCTACTTGTGATGTCACCATAAAAACTTTCTTTAGCAAGCTTAGTTTCTCACAGGAACTTAATCCTAGAATTGGTTGCACATTTTTATCCACAATCAGTAGAGATGTTTTAAACTGTTGTCCCTTATATTTCAGTGTCACTAAGCATGTACCTTTCACAGGAATTTCCTCCCCAGTGTACCCTGTAACTTTCACTTTGGCTGGATGAATTTTAGGTTTTACTCTAAAATTCTTATAGTCTTGAAACTATATTAAATTCACATGCGCGCCAGTATCAAGCTTAAAGGGAATGACAATCTCATTCACAGTTAAAAGGGACAATCCATTCTTTCTTATCTGCACTGCAAAGTTCAATGCAATCCACAATCTGTTTAACAGCATGCACATTGGTTGTTTCACTTTTAATTTTACAGCATTTGGCAAAGTGAGTAAGTCTACCACATTTCATGCAGGTTTTAACATAAGCCAGGCACATTTTAGGATTGTGAGCATTTCCACATCTACTACACATTTCCTTATTAGACTGTGGCTTAGACTGCTTCATTCTTGAGAATGGAGGTTTGCTTGCCTCTGTGTTCTGCACTACATGGACAGCAGCATCAACTTCCTTGTGTAACTTTTTGGCTTGAAATCTAGTTATTTCTGCAGATCTGCACATAGTCACTGCCTTTTCTAGTGTTAGGTCTTGCTCTCTCAGCAGTCTCTCTCTGAGTCCATTATCAGGTATTCCACAGACAATACGATCTCTAATCAGTGAATCCTTTAAATCACCAAACTCACAGGTTTTACTGAGTGATTGCAGCTCTGTAACATACTGATCAAATCCATCTACAGACTTTTGATCACATGTGAAAAACTTATATCTTTCATATGTCACATTTTTCCTTGGCACAAAGTAATCTTCAAACTTTTGCGTTATAGAAGATAGCACCATATTATGCCCCTCAGCAAACTGAAAACTATTATAAATGTCCAGCACATCCTCTCCTATCACATGGAGGAAAATGGATGCCTTCGTTTTGTCAGCCTCTGTATCAGCTCCACATGCAGCAAGATATATATTAAACCTTTGCTTAAATCTTTTCCAGTTTTCAGACAAGTTACCAGACAGCAGCATGCCTGTTGAAGGAGCTATTTTATCCATGGTTACTCACTGTTTGAAGAGAGGAGCACATGGCAGACACTGAGTATCACAGCCTTACAGACTGCTGCAGGATTCTTTCACACTCTGAGAGCACTAGCAGTCCAAGTTACACTTCTTCTGACACCATGTTTTGTTCATATGTTTGTAAATCCAGTCATAAGGACACAGAGACATGTGAGTTCACTGCTGTGCTGTTTATTCCATCACCAACTATAGGCACACTGCACACTGGACCACCCACTTCCCAGCATCCCCCTGGTCCTAGGGACCATCACTGAAGATTGAGGCTTACACCTATTAGTAAGGGAATGTCTACAAATATTAAGCATTCTAATACACTAACATCACAGTGCCACCCCTGTCATTTTCTTCTGGATCCGCCCCTGGATACACATATGCTCCCAATAGTGCAGTGCCAGATACACATATGCCAGTGCAGTGCAAGATACACATATGCCGCCATAGTGCCAGATACACAAATGCCCCACAGTGCCAGATACACAAATGCCTCCACAGTGCCAGATACATATTGCCCCACACATGCCCTCCCACCCCACTGTGCTGCTCACTGCTGCTGCTGTGTGTCAGGGGAGGGGAGGAGAGTGCAGCGTGTGCCTCTCCTGCCCCTTAGTACTCCATCTGGCGGTGGCATTTCTCAGCTGTCAGAGGCAGGGAGGAGAGCGCAGCTATGTCGGGCAGCGGTGGCAGCATGTAGGACCTTAAACCAGCTGCCGGTTTGTGAGCCAATCAGAGCTCGTGGACCGGAAGCGGCGGCTCCTGATTGGCTGCTGTTCCACAATCTCTGATTGGCTCATGAACCAGCGGCTGGTTTGAGATCCTACCCGCCGCTGCCGCCGGACATAGCTGTGCTCTCCTCCCTGCCCTGACAGCTGAGACACGCCGCCGGTGGACTGACGTGTGGCGTGTCTCGCTGACACACAGCAGCGGGTGGGCCAGAACAAATGGCTTTGTGAGCCTTATATGGCCCGCGGGCCAGAGGTTCCCCACCCCTGCTTTAGACTATCTCTTTCTTTGGATAAACATTACTAAGTACACACCCTGCCAAATGCGCAAAATTGTACACCAAAGTAACGCGTGAGCATCCAGTTAAAGCAGTTAATGTCTTCAGTGGCGCCGAGAGAGGGGGGCAGATGGTACAAATGACCTGGGCCCAGGTCTGTTGGAGGGGCCCAGGTCCTTGCCTCCTGTGATTAGGCCATGCCCCCTGAAAAGTACCTGGGCCCAGACAGGCTCTCTACTGCCCTGGCTGGAGGCATGCCATGCTCTTGTGAGTGGGTGCTTCTCATATGCTAGACACGCCCCCAAAGAGGTGTGGTCATGTTCCCAGCATGCTGTGGTCACACCCTTTCCAGGGGGGACAGGAAGGCCCAGGAAGTTGTTATACCGGGGCCCAGGATTTCTCTTGGCAGCCCTGAATGTATTAGATATATTAAATAGTGATGCTTGAACTTTTGATATGTAAAAACATGCTTATATGGCTTGTATGCAACAAATTAAATGTTGGCATCTAATTTGTCTCTTCCCATCATTACTTGATGCCAGGCAGTAGCAGGTTGCTACAGAAACCAATGACATCTTTACTGTCATTAGTTAGCTTGAGTAAAAGCTTTCACTAGGTTGATACAGTTTTAGGTTTTTGAAGCAGTTTTATTTTTCTATAAATACTAAGCAACTTTTTTACATAGAATATTCTTGGGAGAAAAATACTGATCACAGAAGCCACGTTCTCACAAGGAAACTATAGCCAGACTTCATGTGATCTGATCTCAGACCTTGTGAAATTGAATACTGTACTTCTGCCAAGAGAGATACAGCAAGAGCTCTTTGTCTAGGATTCTGATTTGCACAGAGTTAAAACTCATAGATGTGCCTGCTTTCCGCTCACTACAGCCAAATCCCTGTAACCTGGAGGTAGAGAAGGTTGGAAAACGACATCACCTATGCCTGATTATTGTACTTATACTGTAGTCTAGCATTTCCCTCCCTGTCTCCTGCTGTTTGCCTTCCTGGACAATGAACCTTGGCTATGGCTGACTCTGGCTCTGATTTCCCTGGCTTCGTTCCTGACCTTGATTCTGCATGATCCCTTGGCTACCAATGCCAGATTAATGACTGTCTCACCTGTGTACTGAACTTTTGCCTTTGTCTTTGATTCTTGCTCCATTTAACACCTCGACTTCCAGCACATGGGATCCATCCCGAGATTGCATCAATGTAGCCTTTTGTAGTTCACATGACTAAACACAGCAGCTATTTGCAGCTGTTCAACAGTACTCTCAACAGATTCAGTTTGTAGTTCCTCCAGAGCATGTTGTCACTCTGTAATGTAATTTCCACATACTGTGCTATATTACTCACATGTTCAGTCTCTTATACACCTTTCACACCATACTTGCCTACCTGACCCTCTCCATGAGGGAGAAAATGTTCTGTTCCTGGACTTTCTTGGTAATGTATGATTGCCATCACCTGTGGTGAAACACCTTTCTTATCGATTAACTAGCTCACCACAGGTGATGGCAATCATACATTACCAGGAAAGTCCAGGAACAGAGCATTTTCTCCCTCATGGAGAGGGTCAGGTAGGCAAGTATGTTTCACACTGAGCTTTGTGGGTAGCTGGGTAAACCCGGGTCATGTGTTGGTGTTAAAGGGTCATCTCGGGTTGTGTGATGGGCCTGTGACCCTGGTCAATACTTGAGACTGATTCGGATATGCTGCGGGACGACCTGGCTATGCTTACAAGCAGTGCTATTTTTCAGCAGGAACCTGCAGGTTAAAAGGGATAAAATGGTCACTCTAGTGGTTAAACACCTTTCTTATCAATTAACTAGCTCACCACAGGTGATGGCAATCATACATTACCAGGAAAGCCCAGGAACAGAGCATTTTCTCCCTCATGGAGAGGGTCAGGTAGGCAAGTATGAACTAGAGCAGTGGTTCTCAAACTCGGTCCTCAGGACCCCACACAGTGCATGTTTTGCAGGTAACCCAGCAGGTGCACAGGTGTGTTAATTAGTCACTGACACATTTTAAAAGGTCCATAGGTGGAGCTAATTATTTCACTTGTGATCCTGTGAGGAGACCTGCAAAACATGCACCGTGTGGGGTCCTGAGGACCGAGTTTGAGAACCTGTGAACTAGAGTGACCATTTTATCCCTTTTACTTGGGATGCTCATAGATTACACAGGTTCTGTGGCTGCCTGACTTCAAGCCTACATTTCAGCTGGTTTTAATCAGCCACAGAACCTGTGTAATCCATGAGTGTCCCAGGTAAAAGGGATAATATGGTCACTCTACCTGAACATCTAATTAAATGTGACATCATCAGGAACTGGGTTCCTGAACCTGTACTGGGCCAAAATGTATTTTCCATAAGGTAAGTTTTATTTTAAAGTCCATTTTGAGTGCCTTCTTTTCTATAAACTATCTATCATCTGTCTATCTCTAACTTTTTTAATAGCTCGGTACTTCCTAAACCTATATATTTTTTTTTTAAATAGTACTGGTGTAACTGGCATTGCTGAGGGCATTGTGTATCTGGCACTACTGGGGACATTGTGTAACTGGCACTGCTGAGGGCATTCCGCAACTGACACTACTGGGAACATTGTGTAACTGGCACTGCTGGGAACATTGTGTAACTGGCACTGCTGGGGACATTGTGTAACTGGCACTGCTGAGGGCATTGCATAACTGACACTGCTGGGGACCATTGTGTAACGGGCACTACTGGGGACATTGTGTATCTGGCACTACTGGGGACATTGTGTAACTGGCACTGCTGAGGGCATTGCATAACTGACACTGCTGGGGACCATTGTGTAACTGGCACTACTGGGGACATTGTGTATCTGGCACTACTGGGGACATTGTGTAACTGGCACTGCTGAGGGCATTGCATAACTGACACTGCTGGGGACCATTGTGTAACTGGCACTACTGGGGACATTGTGTATCTGGCACTACTGGGGACATTGTATAACTGGCACTGCTGAGGGCATTGCGCAACTGACACTGCTGGGGACATTGTGGTACTGGCACTGCTGGGGGCATTGTGTTACTGGCACTACTGGGGGCATTATGTGTATATGGCACTACTGGTGGCATCATGTATATATATGGCAGTACTCGGGGCATTATGTGTTTAAAAAAAAGTTTATGTACCAACTGATGACCTGCCCACATCACCGCTCACCTCTACCCAACCAACAGGTCCTGAACCTATTTTCCTACAAAATTGCACTGTTTACAAGCTATTCATTGCTGAATCAGGAGGACTCAGAGATGATGTTATTTCTAAAAGGCAGAGCAGACTACGAAAATTGGGAGGAGAGTCAGAAAGTTTCTGGTCATCAGCGGGAAAAGAGGAGATTTTTTTTTACATGCATGCCACTGTATAGGTGAATCCAAGGGGGTGGGGGGCAGCCAAGCATGTGCCCCCCATCCCTTCCTTCCCTCCCCTGTAATTTTTGGGCATTTTTTCTTTCATTGTATTTCTTTCATTTGAATTACTGCCACCCACCTGTAAGGGCTGCCTTCAACATACTCAGGTTGCGGTGACAGGAAAGGACCGCACTGGGAGTGGGATGTTTGCGCTGTGCTAGAGCTGAGCTTGGTGACTCCAGGAACTCCCTCAGTGACCTGGAGCAGTGGAGCTGCCTATTTCAGCCTTTTCCGGGGATGATTTGCCCTGGATCTGTCCATCCCCTTGTCTGAGACCCTGAAAAATATGAGAGACAACGAGATCCCCAGTACCACCTCCCAAAATCTGTCGCAGGAGGCTGAGAATCAGAGGCAGTGGGCCGGTGGCAGGCTCCCAGCAGCAGACTCTGGCAGCAGCAGCCAATCTGCAGCAATTTGTCATTGTGAAACAACAGCCCATAGGTGGAGGGGCAGCAGTGGTGGTGCCTGAGGGTACTGGGCAATCCATATCCTGCAGTCCCCTCCCAGCTGCTGCAGCAGGGCCAGTCCTATATACCCACACAGAGCGTTCTGCTGGGTGAGCATAATGGCCCTGCACCTGTGTCCATTGCTGCATCATCTATGTCTTCCAGCAGGGCCTGACTGGAGATCTGATAGTTATGGCAAATGCCAGAAGGGCCAATGTCCAGATGGGCCAGTCCGGTCGAGCAGCAGATATGCCTCAGCTGCCGGGAACTTGTGTAAGACACAGCTGTGTTGTGACATCACATTGTACAGGCGCAAATTAAGTGACACACACTGACCCATAGTGCTGAGGTTGTGCTCTCCTAGCATGGGTGGCACCAGGTCTGGGTGTTGGTGGACATAGTTACTGCAGGCCAGGAATACACAACAACCAGGTAAATACCTTGCTGCCTTCTCCTGCTCTTACTGGGTATATTGTGGATAAGTTACAGCTCTCTCTCTCTCCTGTCTCTCCTTATTACTTCTCCCACCCCCTCCCCCATTCCTCCTACTGTATCTCTTTGCTGTTTCCCCCATTCCTTTCCTCCTCTCTTCCTCTTTACTCTCCACTTTTCCTCTCCACCCTTTGCCACTGTATATGGCAACATTACTAAATTACTGACTACAGGGGGATCAAGCGCTCACAGCAGCAAGTTGTCAACAAACTGAAAGCTCTCAGGAAGCAGTACAGTAAAGTGCACAACCACAACAAAAAGAAAAGTAGTGTGGGCTGTATGGAATGGGCATATTATTATGACATGTGCTACACCATACTTGCCTACCTTCCCGGAGGCTGCGGTAGGATATTTGGAGCAGTCCCCTGCAGCCCCAGAAGGGTAGGAGACTCTCCCGCATCCTGCCCGCTTCACTGTGAAGCAAGCATGATGGTGTAAAAATCACTGGCAATTGCTGGGTTGCGAGAAGGGGGTGAGGCTAAATGACTGGAATGAGCCATTGAGCTCTGCCCCTCACTGCGGACCTGCGAATCGCAGGTGTTTTCCAGAGTTGGGAGCGAGCCTTAAGCTCTGCCCCTTGCTGTAGACTTGAGAATCATGGGTGTTTTCCTGAGTTGGGGGTGAGCCTTAAGCTCTGCCCCTCTCTGTAGACCTGTGAATCGCAATTGTTTCCTAGTGCTAGGGGCAGGGCCTAAAGACAAGACAGTTTGGCCCCGCCCCCAAAGTGACATGTTGCATATCCCATCCGGCTTCTCCCAGAGAGGAGAATTAACAGTCGGTAAGTATGTGCAACACTGTGTTCAGCAACCCTATCCAACCCAAATTCTCTTTCCTCTTTAAGCTGTGCTAACAGAAAGGCAACCTCTGAAAGCAGCCAATGTGGCTGACCCTTGCCAAAGACGATGAATGAGGAGCCACCAGACAACAGTGAAACAATTCCTCTATTAATAAACAAGGGAATTGGAGTGAAACTGACTGAGGGCCTGATTCAGAGATGGACGGAAGTTCAATGCCGCATGGAAGCAGCATTGAATTTCCATCCAATTTGTAGGAGGGTCATGCAGGGAGCCCACACCCTCTACGCTGCTGCCTGATTAGAACTATGAGGGACATCACAAGATTGCTCAACCTCAGATTGGGAATCCTGCCCATCTCAGAATCAGGCACTGAGACACAGCCTTTGGAATAGACTGAGGGCCTAATTCAGCATGGATCGCTATTCCGAGAACTTGCAGATCGAGCGATTATTGAATGACTCTCTCTGCACATGTTACATCTGCCCCATCTGCAGTGCAGCATGGTTTTGCCCATTAGAGAAAGATTTTGCTTTTGCGATCTATGCTGAATCAGGCCTTAAGACACAGTCTTTGCTCTCAAACAGAAAGTTAGCTTACTTTTGTGCCTGTTTAATATTGCATCACTGCTATGCTTATTTGCAATTTGTTTAGTAGTGGCTCTTGTCATTCATAATTAAAATATCCCCACTATGTAATGACACTCAGAAGCGACAGCCTCTGTCCCTGCCAGTTACTTCCCCCACATTTGTAGGAGTGGAATCCGACACTACGCATAGGGGCCAGAACATACGCTCCATTATAATAGTAGGGAATGTGATCACCTGTACTAAGTAGTCTTCTGCAGGAAATTTATGTTTCTGTCAATATTCCTGCATTAGCCTATTTGGTATCCGGATGATAGGTCGACAGTCAATAGGTCAACCACTGTTGGTCGACATGCATTCGGTCGATCTGCTGATAAAGAGATCCCACAAGTGTGTGCAATATCAAAGAAAATGTAATAGTAATCAGTACCGGTCCATCCTTCTCAGTGGACTTCAGTGTTGGTAATAGTGATTTACCGTAATGCTTGCAGTATTAAGGGTCTTATTCAGCTTCAGTTGCAAGATCGCAATTCGGGCAATTATTGGCAGACTCTGCATGCGCTGTGAAAACATTACGCGTGTGCAAATGCTAAACTGCAATAGCAATTTAGTGAAATGCGATCGCAATTTGATTAACAGGAAGTGACCATACGTGGTTGTTAACATGGCCTTTGTGGGGAGTGATTAGAAAAATGCAGGTGGATCTTGTTAGTTTTCGGGGCATGTATCTGACGTCAGTTGCAATGGATTGCGAATAAAAACCTGCGATGCAACTGCATTCTCATTATTCTGAATAGCCCTGAGTCAACCGCAATTGTTGTTAGTACTTGATTTCTGCATATGCATTGCAATTATGTGATTGCATAAGCAATTTTGCAATTGCTTCTTTTACCTTTCTGGGCAGCTCCTCACATGCAATTTTTAGCAGAAGATAGGATTGAGAAAATCTCAATTTCTGTCTTAATAGCGATCCAAGCTGAATTAGGCCCTAAGGGGGACATGTACTAAGCAGTGATAAAAGTGGAGAAGTGAGCCAGTGGAGAAGTTGCCCATGGCAACCAATCAGCATTGACGTAACATTTATAATTTGCATAATATAAAAGTATACAGAGCAGCTGATTGGTTGCCATGGGCAAATTCTCCACTGACTCACTTCTCCACTTTTATCACTGCTTAGTACATGTCCCCTTTAATCCCACACTATGGGGGACATTTACTAAGCAGTGATAAGAGCGGAGAAGTGAACCAGTGGAGAAATTGCCCATGGCAAACAATCAACACTGATGTAACCTCTATAATTTGCATACTATAAAATCATACAGAGCTGCTGATTGGTTGATGGAGCAACTTCTCCACGGCTCACTTCTCTGCTTCTCCCCCTTTATCACCAGTGGTGGTTTAAAATCCTCTGGAGCCCTCTCCCCACATACAAATCTCGACCTGTAAATGATGTTTTCTTGTTAACGATTTCCCTTGAACTCCTTGGCAGCTCCCCGGCAGTCCTGGGCAAATGATATAGGGGGTAATTCAGACCTGATCACTAGGCTGCGTTTTCGTACAGCGGGCGATCAGGTCCAAACAGCGCATGCATTTGCACCGCAATGTGCAGGCGTGTTGCATGGGTACAAAGTGGATCGTCGCTAAGTGATGGGTTTGTGCGATGGATCCATTCGCACGGGCGATCGCAAGGAGATTGACAGGAAGAAGGCATTTGTGGGTGTCAACTGACCGTTTTCAGAGAGTGTCTGGAAAAACTCAGGCGTGTCCATGGGTTTGCAGGGAGGGTTCCTGACATCAATTCCGGTCCCGGACAGGCTGATGTGATCGCAGTGGCTGAGTAAGTCCTGGGCTGCACAGAGACTGCACAAAATCTGTTTGTACAGCCCTGCTACTCATGCGTTTGCACACTTGCACAGCTAAAATACCCTCCCCCTGTAGGTGGCGACTATCTGATCGCAGCAGTGCAAAAATTGCTTGCTAGTGATCAGGTCAGAATTAGGCCCATAGTAAAATACACATGATATATCTTAAAGCTATATCTTAATATCTGGGAGTGGCTACATCCAGGAGCATGCTGTAGTTGACGATAGCTTCAAATCTTCCTTGCAGCAGGGAAGATCAGAAGCTATGACCAACGACCAGCAGGACAGTGCTTTGTGATAGTTTTAGTTCACAGACACTGAACGATCTGCACCATTATGAACGATTTGTAGTTCCGATCCGTCGGAAACAGCCAAATTACTCATAATATCGTCTAGTGTATGGGCAACTTAAGATAGAGCAGTGAGGTCCATATGTGACAAGAGGAAATAGGGGATGGCAAATGTAATAAGTATACCCCAAACCCTTCTTGCTGCAGTATCCAGTAGTCTTCTACACAGTGTTTATTACCACAGGTGCTCCATGGGCCTGATCCAGATGTGGTTGGAAGTGCAGCACATAGCACAAAGTATCATTGTCAAGGGGGGATAGTGACAAGGCCAAAATCTCCTTGGAAGACTTATATTTCTTGTAGGAACTGCGTCAGGCCTTGCCTGATCCCATGGGTAACACATCCAACCGAAGGAGATCTGATGTTGCGTCCTAATGCAAGCAGGAGGTGTCTACTTACATCAAATGCCTTCTACTGCATTAACATGTTAGTGCATGGCTGCTGCATCCATGTAAGCAGCAGTGATGCATCATCCAACCACGTCTGAATCAGGCCCCATGTGAGGAAGTACATTGTGCTGGGGCACATCAATGATGACATCACCATTACACTGCACAGACTCACATTATGGAGCAGCAGCATGCGTTGCTGCTGTGTAGTACTAGTGATGCAGTTTGAACTTCCATAATCCCACAGTGTATATCAGAGTAACAGCTGCCAAAGTGTCCCATTGAGGAAGAAAAACCAGCACCTGAATGTTACTCTATCCCACCTCTATCAACATCTCAGTCTTGGGCCACCCAGGTCATTAAATTCCTGGTGCTGCATGATCATCTGTGTCAATGAGAATCCAGCTTATGCTGCCAATGTTAACTGCTACTCTCCACATTATTATTCGACAGATGTCAGGGAAACAGAGATGTAACAGGGGCTAGTGGTGCCCAGAGTACTATGGAAAACGTCACCCCACCCGCAAACAAAGGGGGAAAAAAGTATATCTCTGTGCACACTGAAGGCAAGTGTGTTCCCAAAAAGGCGACATGGCTGGCTGGGGAGGGACCGAGGTTTCATGGCACGCCACCTCCGTTATCATTGGAAAATAGAGGGTCATGTTCGTAGGTTTGCTTTCCTAAAGCCAAGAATAATATACCTAAACACCTTCTTTGGCAATAGACTACCAGATTTAAAATAGTTTATATTTCAGACCAGCAGCAAATCCTACCTTTTTTACGTGGGGGAAGTTGCCGCTACCCATGGCGGTGAGGAGAGATGAGTACCGTGGCCCGGGTCTTGGCACCTGTGCAAAGGAGCTGGTGTATGTGCACAAGCTGCAGCTCGAGTGTGCATGTGCTAATCCCTGGCTTCTATGGACTGCATCAGCTGCAGCCCATAGAAGCCGGATTGGGTTGATGACCAGGCAGGGAGTGGCTTCCTACAGGAAGCCAGCTCTCTGCTCTGGCTGTCCTGGAAGGGGGAAACCCCTCCCAATGGGACTGCCTATCCTGTGGGTGACTGAGACATAGGACTTCCGAAAGGAAGGCACTGCCATTTACAGTGAAGCTACTCAGCTAGTGTAGTCACACAGACTGCAACTGGCTCAGCTGAGCTCAGTGAAGTGGCGGATTGTACTGGGGAGGGGGAGGTCGCTGCATAGGTAAAGTCCACCACTGCTTCAGACTGCTCCGGATACCTGTAGCTTGAACTTACAAGTTCACCAGACAGTATATATAGCAGTTTGCAAAAGTGTTCAACCCCCTAAAAGTCAATGGGCGAGATGTAATAGGGTACAAGTTTTTGTGAGAGTTCAAACTCGCACCTTCATGCACATTTGGATGGTGGGTATTTATCCCGCACAATGGTGGTCATTCTGAGTTGTTCGCTAGCTGCATTCGTTCGCTGTGCAGCGATGAGGCAAAAAAACGGCACTTCTGCGCACACGCGTCGTACTATTGCAACGAACGATGTAGTTTCACACAGGATCTAGCAAAGCATTTCAGTCGCACTGGTGGCCGCAGAGTGATTGACATGAAGTGGGCATTTCTGGGTGTCAACTGCCAGGAAAAATGCAGGTGTGGCTGGGCGAACGCTGGGCGTGTTCGTGACCTCAAAACAGGAACTGAACAGTCTGAAGTGATCGCAAGCGCTGAGTAGGTTTTGAGCTACTCTAAAACTGCACAAAAAAACTTTGCCGCCGCTCTGCGATCCTTTCGCTCGCACTTCTGCTAAGCTAAAATACACTCCCAATGGGAGGCGGCATAGCGTTTGCACGGCTGCTAAAACTGCTAGCGAGCGAACAACTCGGAATGACCACCAATGTTATAGGGTGCAATTTTGCAGGCACAAATGTAACTTGCATGCGACTTCTCTTGATATTTCACTCTAGGAAGCATGCCAGTTTCTGACCAACCAGAACGCAAGTTTCATTTTAGAGTTGCACAGTACTAAAGAAACTCACCCATTGGCCCCCCAAAGTTGCCTAATTTATACCTCAAACACCCTATAAAAACCCCTGATCCACCATTTTCTAGTAAGGAATTTTGGGAAGAAGGGGATATTTGCGTAGAGAGTGAGAGTTTTGTTGATTTCTGTGCAGCAGCATGGCATCTAAGAGAGTTAAGGGACAGCAGAGGATGGAGGAGGAGGAGGTTGTTTTCCAGCAGCCTGAGAGTGAGGAGGAGGACAGCGCTGAGTACCTGGAGGAGGAAGATAGTTAGAAGCAGGAGAGGGAGGATGAGGATGAGGCAGCTGCACCCAGCAAGACGAAAACTGACAGGAATGTAAAGTTCAGATTTTCTGAAAACTGTGCACTGGTCTATGCCATGGTGGTTGTTTTTCCATGGCTTTATGGTGACCAGGCACTCCTGATGCCAACCTCCCACAAAAAGGCTATGTGGCAGTCTGTGCTAAAGGCTGTAAATGTGGTGGAGATGTACCCGTGGGACCTCAAGAATGTAAAAAAAAATGATACAATATTAAAAGGGTCATCAAGGCCAAAATCGCAGAGGAGCACTGCGAGAGTCGCAGGACTGGGGGTGGCCAAGTAGCTATCCACTACAGCAGCTACGAGGAGGAACTGCAACAAGTTTTTGCCCCAGCGCAAAAACCCTTCCTGGCAGCATCCCCCAGACTGGCCAGAATCCCCAGGGTCTCCTGGTGAGTAAACAAACAAATGTTTCCCTTTTAACTGTACCAGCCTAAATCAGTGTCAAGAGATCCTTTTTTTACTACTACAGGGACAAATGAATATGTTAGACACACATGTACACACACACACACATACATACAAACATACACACACAGATGTAAATTTGAGATGTCTTAATGTAAGTAAATATTAATCCATGGCATTACCCAAGAAGCACCCGTAGCAGTAGGGGTGTGCACCAGGCCACTTTTTGGGTTTTGGTTTTGGATCTGGATCTCCTTTGTGTTTTGAAACCGGATTGGTTTTGCCAAAACCACCCTTGCAGGTTTTGTATCTGGATTTTTCGAAAAAATCATCAAAACAGCTAAAATAACAGAATTTGGGGGTGTTTTTGTTCCTACAGTATTATTAATCTTAATAACATTAATTTTCACTCATTTCCAGACTATTATGAACACCTCACAGCTCACAATATTGTTTTTATCCAGTTTCGGCCAAAAGGTTGCACCGAGATAGCTGGACTGAGCAGCAGCAGCCCTTGTATGTATATACTTGGAGATCAAAATATTAAAAAAAAAAAGTATTTAAAAAAAGACGCATTAGGCAAGGCTCAAGATTTCAGTTCACAAAAAGATTATTAAGGCAAAGAATAAAAAAGACAATATTTTATATTTAATTTATTTAATTTATTTTAATTTCAATTTATTTTAATTTAATTTTATTTAGAATCAAATTCTTCATTTCCTCCAAGATATCTTCGATATGCAGAACGTTCAATATATGTGTGTGGAGAGTTTACTTATATTAATTTAATTTGATCTAATTTATAATTATTATTAATAATAATAATAATTTTAATTAATTACAATGTGGTGATAAGAAGAGTTTTGAAAATAGGACAATAAGTTATAATAAGAATATGAGCTACATACACGACACCCTGAAATGGACGGAGCACGCCTGGATGTAGTCTGGGAGGATACTGCACAAAATATATATAAAAAAGATATCTTTTATTTTGGGTGGACTGACAGAACACCCCTAGATGAACGGAGCAACTGCAGTCCCTGGATGTATACTGGGATGACATAGCACAAAATATTAATTTAAATCAAAATATATTTTTATTATTTTTTATATCACACACTGCGGTTACAGTGTCGCACAAATGAGTCAAAAATATGTAGAAGAATTTTTTGTATCACACACCGCAGTTACAAATGAATCAGAAATATATATAATAATTGCACACTGCGGTTAACTACACCGACAGCGTCACACAATGCGTTTATGGGTAGGAAATAATATACTGCGGTCTGACCGTCAGTGTCACAGTACTTATGAAAATAAAATAAAAATTGTATAGTACACTAGGGTACGGCACAAACAAACAAAAATATTATTTTATAGTGATAATTTTAGGCTTTTTGTTTTTAGCTTTTATTATTTTAATTTTACACTGGAGCGGAGCCCCTGGATGGATGGACAGATCACCCCTTTCAGATACAGCAGACAGAGCACCCCTTTGAAATACATAATAGAAATATATTTTTGGCTTTGGATCACACACAGATATATAGCAGTAGTGTACGGCAGCCGCAGTATTAGCCATAACTGAGTGATGCACCAATAGAAATATATTTTTTGCACTGGAACACACACAGAGGCTATAAAGCAGTAGTGTATGGCAGCCGCTGTACTAGTAGTCAGAGTCACGCACCAATAGAAATATATTTTTTGCTCTGGATTACACACAGAGGATATATATCAGTAGTGTACGGCATCTGCAGTACTAGTAGTCAGAGTGACACACAAATAGAAAGAGGATATATAGCAGTAGTGTTCAGCAGTACACAGCCCCTTATAGTACAACACCTGGTCCTATACACAGCCACAGTATGCTATATGCAATGCACTGTCTACTATGCAGAGCCCTAACACAGTGACACTCACAGCACACCTACACAAGCAGCACCCCAGGCTAACTCAACTCTCCTGCTGCAACCCCTCTGCTCTCTCCTGCCCCCTTACCTAACCTGCCTATCCGATTTCAGCACAGAATACAGCACAGAAGGAACACATCCTTCTTAGTACAGAGAGTTCATTATGGAAATTAACTGTTATTCTCAGGATATCAAGAGGGTTGGCTATGACCAAAGCATGGGCCTCCTGACCATCCAAATCCCTACAGCCCCCAGAAAGTACACTAACCCTCCCCTGTCCCCTAACCTAACTCTCCCTTGTGGGTGCCTAACCCTAACCCTCCCCAGTGGTGCCTAACCCTCCCTGGTGGTGCCTAACCCTAACACTCCCTTCCCCGCTGCCTAAACCTAACCCTCCCTGTTTGGTGCCTAACCCTAACCCCCCCTTCCTGGTACCTAACCATCCACTTTCCGTGCCTGCACCCTAACCCCTCTTCTAATGCCTAAACCTAACCTCCCACCCCCCGTGGCAGGATGCAAGCGCGTCCCGGTAACAGAATGTTCGCGATTCCAGGTGGGGTTTTTTTTTATGCTGGGATCCCGAGCTCCAACGGGATTGTGTTGCCAGCATTGGTATTTTGACCGCCGGGATCCCGTCTAGTGGCATTTTAACTACATCTCCCTACCAATTTTTCCCTAATATGCAGTAAATTCCTGCCCAACAGTCTCCCCACATTACTCACTTCTAATTACTGTTTCTCAACAATGGTTGCATAGGAATTGCCAATATGTTGTGATTGTAGTTACACCAGAGACAGACCACACAGCAAGAAGAACCACCCCTGCTGCCAGAGCCGCTCTAGGCATAGACAAATTAGACAAATGCCTAGGGAATTTGGAATGCCATGGGGCACATGCAGCTTATGCTGATTAAAATGATATGCGGCATGCCTATACTCTGTGTGTGACTGCGGCTGTATCTGCATATGAAATGCTATGTTACAGTATATATTCCTGGAAATCACTGTAACGTAACATTTTGAATGCAGATCCAGCCACAGTCACACACAGAATATAGACAAAAAAGTCGGCCAATGTTAGCAGAGCTGGCCTAGAGCTGCCAGCTGACTCACGCCAGGCATCTCCTGCTGCATGGCGTATTGAGGAAAGATGTATGAGGACACATCTGTATCCAAGCCGAAGCAGAGGTCATAGTGTTACCGGCCGTGTGAGGGCTGTGTGCAGGTGGGTTGGTTGTGCAATTGTGTTTGGCATATGTGTAAGTGGCATTATGTGTGTCATGTGTAAGCTATAAATGCATTAATAATGTGTGGCATATGTGTAAGGGACACGATGTGTGTCATTATGTGTATAAGATGCTCTACTGTGTAGTGTAACATATAAAAAAGTGCACTACTGTGTGGTCTAATTTGAATAAAGAGCAATATGGTGTGGTGTAATGTGAATTAGGAGCAATTCAGTGTGATGTAATATAAATAAGGGGCTCTACTGTGAGGAGTAACGTATATAAGGTAATGTGATACCATTGTGTGATGTAAGGTAATTAAGGGACACTAGCACATGATAAAATGTGAATAAAGTTGCACTACTGTGTGGCGTAATTTGAATTGGGGGTACTTTTGTGTGGCCATGCCCCTCCCCAGCAAGATCACACCCCTTTTTGGGCTGTGCACCGAATATGCGCACTGTTCATAACTAAAATATAGGGGGTAGGAGCACCAAAATGAGTGGGCGAGGGGTGATGATGATGTAAAAGTGGTGCAAGGACAGAGGCGGAACTAGTGGTGGTGCTAAGGTGCACCAGCAAAAATCTTGCATAGGGCATCAAATTGTTTAGGGACAGCTCCGTCTGCTGTGCTGCCATTACAGTAGCTGTTGTGCCTGCAGCTGCAATCTTCATTCAGACTCAGAGCAGGGATTGTAACGAGTAGCAGCCTGATGGGATCCGGGAAGATACGAGCCAATCAAAATAAGCGTATGATGCACAGGAGGGGAGGAAAGATGGAGTCTGTGACCATGAGGAGCAGGAACAGAAAGATGAGGGACAGGTGACATATGGCAGCAGATCTCTGAAGAGGGGACAGCCATTAGGAAGCAAAGAAATGACAGGAACTCTGGACCAGCCCTACTTAGTGATGGCTTTTTTTTATTAAAGACAATATATTAAAAATGAAAAAAAAAAATACATTCAGCAGCTCTATAACAATCTGGCACACTGGGAGAGCTCCCGATGAGGATTATTATAATCTGCCACTGATGATAAATAATGCAGAATATGCAATCCATTATTTGCTTTGATAAATATAGTTAGTATCATTTACAACCACTGTTATCCAAATCGTATTGGGAAATTCCATTCAGTATTCAGGCTAAATGAAAGAACAACAATGAGAATGGGGCATAATGTTTTAAATCCACTAAAGAATCTCCCCCGGCTGCATCTATTTAAATACCTTTCTCAAATATTATATAAATAATTGTAATCCAACTTTAAGAAATGTGATTTTTGGAACAGAGTAGTGCAATATGTAGGAACTCCTAACCACAGCAAGCTCTGCAATGGCAGAGAATTATGGCACATGGAGGAGAGGGAATGGGAGCAGTGCACAGACTGTATAATAAATGATTGTCTCATCACCGTATTTGTGCCCTGCAGCACTGCCATGCCTGCTCATCCGGGCACTCTCACCAAAGCATCCATTAAGAGCAATTTACGAAGGAAAGAATAGAATAGTGCCACTATTAACTCCATATTTATTTTAATACCTACTGTAGACCCCCTTGTATGTAATACAGAGCTGTACAGACACTTTATAAAAACATCTATGATGTACGACTAATACCAATGACCCAAGATTGCTGGTCGCCATAGAAATGTAAATTACACCAGCACAAAAAAGTTCATTTTAAATAATACTTTTTGTACCTGGGATATTTGTCAGCATGAAAGCATTCATTGTTGAAAGATTATAGGGAGGGGAATTTAAGGCTTAAATCTTAAAACACAAGCATCAGAAAAGCGTAAGAACAAATTTGAGTTTTAAAAGAACACCACTGACTTTAGTATTCTATCTTATGGCTCCAAGTAAGTACATTCATTGATGAATATATGTTCAGAGTCTCCTATAGAAAACATTCCACTTTACAGTGCCAAGGTGCTACTTTATTTACCTCTGTAATACAATAGCTATTATTTTCTCTGTTTATCTCTTTTTGATTTTTATCTTCATATAGCATTGTGTTTTGCATATTGCACATGTAGTATTGAGAACCATTATCTCTAAATATTGACTAGCTTCAACTGAGATGGGTATTTGAGATGTTTTAGGTTTCCAACACTAACTGTGATAGAGGCTATATATATATATATATATATATATATATATGTGTGTGTGTGTGTGTGTATGTATATATATATATATATATGTGTGTGTGTGTGTGTGTGTGTGTGTGTGTGTGTGTGTGTGTGTGTATATATATATATATATATATATATATATGTGTGTGTGTGTGTATATATAAAACCTCTATCAGAGTGATGGTATATATATATATATATATATATACATACAGTATATACAGTATATATACAGTATATATATATATATATATATATATGTATATATATATATATATATATATAAAATGCTGCTCTATTTTAATGGTTGCAATACAGGCACACCCAGATACAGGTAATCCAAAGTATATTTATTTGCCAGTTTCCTGTTAATGTTTGCATTGCAAGAATTACTTTAACTTGTTAGCACCTTAGTCCTACACAGCTTCATCTCCATCATCCTGAGTAAGTACAGTCTACTCTTAATACAGTAAATGTGTAAAACAAAATGCGTACAATGGCAGCTGTACACATGTATATGACATTTCCATCATGTATTTTCCAAATTGACATTTTAATCACTGACATGTATTCTGATTATTTGTTAAAACAATGTTGTTTTTTTAGATGTGCTATACTATATTTGTCTAAATCTGTAGAATGCTATTTATTTTTCTGACCCAAAGTTGTTCATTGAACACAGAGGATGCAGTAAATGTAGATAATACCTTCACATTAATGAATTACTATTACCAGAATATTGTATACTGTATCATTGCACAGTACAATTATTTTAGGGAACAAGAGTCCCACTACACTTACAGAAAACCAAAATACATACAAAGTTGAGATAACAAACATTTCTATTCATTAGTGCAATGAGTTTGAGCACTGCTGGGGTAATTCATTCTGTATGGGGAGAGGTGGTAGATTTTATATAAGCACTGGAATCAGTATGGGGCATTCTGGATGTTATCAGTATAAGACACTGCTGATGTATCGAAAAGTTGCTGTAACAAATATTTTAACATTACACCAAACTGGTAATCCTATATAATACAAGAAAAAACTTTTATGGATAGAAAGCGCTGACAAACTGTTATTAAAAGGAGTTTTTATTGTCCATAAAACATATAATAAAAATGTATATACCCTCAGAACCATCTTAAGCTGATTTTTCTACAAAAGAGTTATTACTCTTTGTTTAACTAAGCCAAGAATACATGTACATAAAACATTTACTATTCACAGACAAGAATTACTTTTAGCAACATTTACAAAGTATCACTACACTGCTAGTGATTAGATAGTTTATATCAAAATAGATACCAGATATAAATCAGCAGAATCCTGTAGCAGAGTTTTTTTTGCCAAACATTCAGATATATCTGCAGTGTTAGTATTTTAAAATTTTCGATCCGGATAGCAATAGAAATACCAATTGTTAAAGGCGTGCAGTTGTAGTCAAGCAATGCAGCAGAATTTCTTTGCATAGCATTAGAATTGATGCAGTTCAAGTTAAACAATTTTTAAGCATAAATTTCATGCAAAGCAGATGCGTTTAAAAAATGGCCATGTTAATTGGTATTAGTATGTAAAGATTACCACGTCCTCCCTCTGAATTTGGGATAACTCCTGGGCTCCTAGCTTTGGTGCTTTAACCTTTTTTTTTTAAAAAGCCATATCCAGAGATGAGTATGCTTCTAGTGTTGTAAACAGGGTTCGCGGGACGTGACAGCCAGCTGCTGGTTCGAGGAAAGCTTTAAAAGACGCATTTCTCCACCTCAGGAATTTCTCGGTGGCTTCCTCAGTCACACTTCCTTAGGACACTTAGGAATGGTAAATTCCATGTGAATAGTAAATGTTTTATGTACATGTATTCTTGGCTTAGTTAAACAAAGAGTAATAACTCTTTTGTAGAAAAAAACAGCTTAAGAAGGTTCTGAGGCTATATATATATTTTTATATGTTTTATGGACAATAAAAACTCCTTTTAATAACAGTTTGTCAGCGCTTTCCATTCATAAAGTTTTTTTCTTGTTCTTGTTTTAAAGGAGTAGTCCCTTTTGGTAATAGAAAGCTGCAGGCAAACTAATAAAAACTACTAAGCTCTTAATTGGTGCCAGTAGATACTTGGTATCTTGTTTAATCTTTATATATATATATATATATATATATATATAAATAGAAGGCTAATGCTGCTCCTCACCTCTATGGGGGTGAATTCAAGTGTTGTGCACGCCGGCGGTCACTAGATGGTGCCCAATGAAGAAATTCAAGTGTTGCTCCGTCATTTTGATGGGCTGGTAACTAGGTGTAATATAAATAATATGGCAGCACTGGTAGTGTAACCATGTGTGGATATTTATTATGTGTCTGTGGGACATGGTGGTACTGGGGAACTGTAGAAATTGGGGAACAGTGCAACAAGGCTTGGGGTGAAAACAGTCAATCTGCACTTTGTAATAGTGAATAATAGTGTGTTGGTGTAAGTGTCAATGTTTTAGTGTCAGTATATTTGTAGTCTCTGCTAGCTTAGGGGTGACGGAAGGGTAGATGGTGGTGTGTATGTTTTACCTCCTACCAGTATCCTTTGCCTCGGGCTCCCATAACTCAAAGGTTAACAAACAAGTATCCCTGCACATCCAGGTTTAGTAAATGTGAAGTACAGATGTAGCCACTCTCATGCAGCCTGCGGTACCATCTACAATTCGCACCCTCAACTAGGCAAGTTAATGCCTATGGATTGTGGGCGTGAATATACGCACGGCAAGCACGCGCATCACACCAAATGAGTCGCACCTGCGGCTAGTCGCAGCCGCAAGCACTATGGCAACATCTGTAGATTCAGCAGCTGTAGTGATGTATAGAATAGATACCAGTGATGAATGAATGAACACCAAGCCATCTCCTTTTCAGGAACAAAAATTGATAGTTCATTTAAGGGCCCTTATTATGTCTTCCAACTTTACTCTCCTGGATGTATATCTTAGTTACATGTGGCCGAAAAAACCCTCAACATAAAAGTTTACACTGACATGATCTGGGATTGTCAGCCTTCCTCTCTCATTTTACTGCCTCTACAAAGTGGAGGTCATGGCAGCATACTAGAGGACCTCCAAATACCGGCTTCACCTATCTCCGCTCTGAGCTACAACTGGAGGCTATCAAATGCAATCTTGAACCTCCTGGGAGACTTTAAGAGCAAGGAGCCATGCTTACACTGCAGGACTGAATTAACCTCCCTGACCTTCCACATGGTGATAACACTCCCAATATTATCAGCAGCATCAATCTCTCATGGCATTAGGGAGTCTCCCTCTTGAACCTCTGTCTCATATGAGACTCAGCTACATTTGTTAAAGCTGCAAACACAATATGTTGGAACTGGTACCCAAATAGGTCAGAAGGACCAGATTAACAATGGAGCACATAAAAATACACATAGAAATAGGCCCATCATCATGACAGCATGATGATGACCAGCCGGCCAGCTGGCCACATGTTATAACTAATACAATTGTATTTCTCTTTTCCACACAAAATTTTTTTCAACTTTTCTGTAGTTAAGGAGACATTGAGGCTGACGGTGTTTGGGGTGTACATGCCCACATTGCACTGACCACACCCACATCTCCTTTTCCTGTCACAAAAGACCCTTGATTATTTTCAGCACTAGGTTCACATGGCCCTGAATCTGGCCCTGACGTTCAGTTGACAATTGAGGAGGTATAGAGCTTACACTTGATCAAGAATCAACAGGACAATGAATCTTGGAAAGAATATGCTCTCTGTACTCCAGGACACATTTTTATAGCCTAACTTCCCTCAGAATCCTCATATTCACTCACATATCAGAGGCATTACAAGAGTGGATGTTGAGAGAGGAGTGCACTACTGTGTAGACTCCAGTCTTCCTGTCCTCCAGGGAGGATTCATGACCTATAAAGAGATGGACATTGAGATCACAACTGAGCATGTGCAGGAGCCACCTTGTCTTTTACTGTATTGGAGCATCACAGTGGAAGGCCCATGTCTACCACTTATCTCCAGAGAGACCTGCAATTAACTGCAATCCACAGTTATTCCAGTTCTCCTGCACCACTACCCACTACATGCTCACAGGTTGGTAAGCTGCATAACACTCTGCTGAAGCTCTGCTCCCTGAGAACGTCCACTGGAGTGTGCCTAGATAAGTACAGTATAAATAGATAAACCTTAAAGATATGGATGAACTGATCACTGTATTCATTGGTTTGCACAAACACAGCTAGCTGGGCTTTACCTGACATGGCTGCAGCCCTTGCTTCATTCCCCGGCATTTTCAAAGGAGTACAGATCTCCTCTGCCCCCCCCCCCCAGCAGTGATGTAGTAGCCTTCAGTATAAAGGCATTCTGGAGAGCATGCTCCTGACATTGAAGTGGAAATGCTTCAGCTCCCCTCTGAGCAGTATTCCTGATCTGAGTGCAGAGATCAGCAGGGAAACCATATGCGCAGAGGGGTTCGTGACAGAGGGGAAAGGGGGTTGATACCCACTGAGGAGGTTTATGGGCATTGGGTGCAGCAGGTGTTAAGTCAACAAGATTTATAATGGATGGATAGGGAGAAATCGGTTATCAAAGTGTGGGTGGGGGTTAATTCCACTAGGGGATCACTTGCAACTGGTGGTAATATTACAGTAGGAACCTTAGGACATAGAAGGGATGCTAGACATCCGCAGATGTACTGTATTTTTATTTTTTTTAAATATGTTATTGACTAAATGAAAATATTTTACAAATATACAGTTTTTGAGGTAACAATACAAAATACTTGTCATTTAAGTGACTATTATAAATATTATTATCATTTATTAAATGGCACCACAAAGTGTATGCAGCAACACAGACGAATTACAATAGGATAAATAATAATTCAAAAGGGATAAAACAGAAATAACCAGGTTCAAAAACCCAAACTGTGAAAAACAAGATGAGATACAATTCTTAGGAGATGATGCAAAGTCAATGACTACTGTATATGACAGAGTGGGGCAGATGGGAGTTTATTAAAATGCTGGTTAAGAACCAAGAGGATGGAGGGTCCTGTTCATCAGAATTTACAGTCTAGAGCAGAGGTTCTCAAACTCGGTCCTCGGGAGCCCACACACTGCATGTTTTGCAGGTAACCCAGCAGGTGCACAGGTGTATTAATTACTCACTGACACATTTTAAATGGTCCATAGGTGGAGCTAATTATTTCACTTGTGATTCTGTGAGGAGACCTGCAAAACATGCACTGTGTGTGCCCCCGAGGACCGAGTTTGAGAACCTCTGGTCTAGAGGATTGGGGTTAAACTTGTAGTGAGCTAGGAAGAGATGAGGGAGGATGGTGGTTGAATATTAAGAATGTGGGAGGGGGGGGGGGCTGGGTAGGCTTTGATGAAAAGGTGTGTATTTAAGGTGTGTAAAGGCTGGTAGACAACCTGATAGGTCGGGATAGTGAGTCCCGGAGGAAGAAGCTGCACTGGAGAAATCTGGTATGCAGGAGTGGGAGTAGGTAATTAGAGAGGAGACAAGGGGACAATCACTAGGAAGACTGGAGAGGGCAAGAGGAAGTTTGGATTGAGATAATGTCTGCAGGAGGGGGAAGAGTGATTTAGTGCTTTGAAGGTGAGTGTGAGGAGTTTGACCTGGATTCTGCAGGGGAAGGGCAAACCTGTCTGCAGCTCATATTATCAGGGAATAAGAATTTCAAATTATCTTCTTAAATGAATGCCTCCATGGTCAACTGATTTACCAGTCGTAATTAGTTCACTTATATGTGACTTTTGTTGTGTATTATGCAAGTTACTTAAAAATAGAGAATTTGAAGTTATATAATCTATTTACTAGCATATAAGATTGACTACATTCAGTAGTGTCTCTATTAAACAGAGCTTACTGTGATTAAAGTATGTCTATAGCGTCATTATTTACAATTAGTTTTCATTCAATCAATAATGAATTTCTTGTAGTAAAACAATAAAGATTTATTGTTAACTAGATTGGCAAAATGCCTGTGAGTGGTTAAAGGTGATTCAGTAGAGAAACATTAATCAAGGTTGTCTATTTAACGGTCATCTTAGTTTTCTTGTGCTCTTACAGGTAAGGAGAACAACTCATCATTATAATGCACCCTTTCCTCAGCTACATATGGATGTACCGGAGACTTTTGCTGATTGTTTTAATCCCACTGCTTCTACTTCCAGTGCCTCTTATCATCAAAGCAAAGGTAAGTAATGTTTTCTACCCATAAAACACTCAACAGTTTCCATAACTTAAACAGCAATGTTGTGATTTTAAGTAAACACATTCCTGTAAAAAAAGAAAAGAGTGATGTCACAATATATTTTGATTGTTTATATTGTTGTTTTTACAGGTTGAGTATCCCTTATCCAAAATGCTTGGGACCAGAGGTATTTTGGATATCGGATTTTTCCGTATTTTGGAATAATTGCATACCATAATGAGATATCATGGAGATGGGACCTAAATCTAAGCACAGAATGCATTTATGTTTTATATACACCTTATACACACAGCCTGAAGGTAAATTTAGCCAATATTTTTTGTAACTTTGTGCATTAAACAGAGTGTGTCTACATTCACACAATTCATTTATGTTTCATATACACCTTATAC
The DNA here is from genome assembly GCF_028390025.1 of Pseudophryne corroboree. Taxonomy (NCBI): domain Eukaryota; kingdom Metazoa; phylum Chordata; class Amphibia; order Anura; family Myobatrachidae; genus Pseudophryne; species Pseudophryne corroboree. Next base: position 465,073,570 of record NC_086449.1, read on the forward strand.
ACAAAGCCTGAAGGTCATTTAATACAATATTTTTAATAACTTTGTGTATTAAACAAAGTTTGTGTACGTTGAGCCATCATAAAACAAAGGTTTCACTATCTCACTCTCACTCAAAAAAGTCCGTATTTCGGAATATTCCGTATTTCGGAATATTTGGATATGGGATACTCAACCTGTATTATTATTCCTTAAATACTGTAGCATCAATAGTATTACACACAATGCTGTGCATTAACAGGATCATAATGAAGGAGCTACAGATGACTGTGATCTAGAGTGCAGTATAAACGTACTTTTATTTTCAAATTTTAATTAAATTAAAGAGAAGATTGCAACATCTGAAGCATGTAAAAAAAACTGATGTACCATAGCACCAAATAGATGCTAGCAAAACTTTTGGCCCAAATTTGATAACCTGAAATTTGCAGCATTGACTACTAGATGTAAGTGGCAGTTGGTTTTACATTCTGGTTTACATTTGGGCCATAGTCTGTATTACAGTAAAACCAGTATACTGACTCTACTGCAATAATGAAGCCTGTTTTAAACACATTGCTGGACTATAGATTAATTAATACTTCTGATCATTGTCTGCAACTTAAAGTAGCAAAAAAGAAACTTTGCACTACATCAGAAGCTTATTTTCAGTGTTCAAAGGTTAATTCACTTTAGTTCCTGGCAACTTAACAAGTACAAGCAAACCATTAAATATTTTGTTAATATAATAACCTAGACATGGCAAGTGCAAGGAAATTACTATGTGTGCCTGCACTCAGGCTTGTAATCCAAGTTACCCCTCTACATGAACTTGTTATGCAACATAATATACACAAATAGGGATCCGGTTGAATGTAGACAGTCACTATGTATACTTTCAAAAGGTCGACATTGCAATGTCTACATGAGAATGTCTACATGGTTCAAACTGTTGACAGGCACCAGGTCAACATCCTTAAAATGTGGACTGGTTCACAATTTTGACATTTGAAAGGTCACCATGTGAAATGTCGACATTCTGAGGATGCAGACAGTTAGGGATAGGCGCTGCTGAGAGGGTTATGGTTAGGCTGCATGAGGAGGTTAGGGTTTGGAACTAGGGAGGAGAGTTAGGGTTAGGCGTTATGGTTAGAGATAACGGGAGAAATACTCACTGGAACGCCGATCCTCAGATATCTGCGCCGGAACAGATCCTCACATGACTGCAGGGACATAGATGAAAACACTGGAGCCACCACTGCCACCTGGAGAAGGTAAGAGACCACTAGACCATCAGGGATGGTTTGTCAATAGTTTATCATGTCAACATATCTTCCAAGTAGACATGATGAAGGCTGACATGCTGAGCTTACCAACATGCTGCAAGTCGACAGTTCGACCCTGACAACATTCTCATATTGACCTGATGACTTCGACAAGTCATGTGACACCCTTCAGCTAGAATGCTATAAAAGGATCTTTGTGGTTTTTGCAAGCACCATTCACATGTCTACTCAGGGGGAAATTGTGTGGATGCTCTATAGAAGAGATATGAAAAAAATAAGGCAAACGGCTTCTAATATTTACTCTATGTTGCCAGAGTGGTTGTAGTGGTCTATGATCCATTTTTAAGGTTTTATTATAGCTACATTCTGTTTCTTTTCTACATTGAATGAAACGTAGCTGGAATGATAATTTGTACTTTTTGTATACTATTCTCTCCGTAGTGCAGTATACAGACAGATGGGGTCTGTGGGCATATACTACACATACACATATTACATACATACAGTATGTCCAATGAAATTTTACTAACAAATAGACACATGTACTGTATAAAGACTACTTTACTTGATCTAATATTGGGGGTGTAAATAGAAATAATGTATGGGATAGGTATATAGATATATTACAAAAGTTTGGCAGTGATGTTCAGTAGACCTGTTTATGGAAATGGAACAGTTAATATTATAAACTCAAAATAAACAAGTCACTTAAATCTACACAATCACCTAGTAAAATATTTTACTACCATCTAGCTGGCACCATAGGGGACTCAGAGCAGATATATATACCAGGTCTCCTCTGTTCCTTTTACTAATCAAAACTGGAATCAAAAGACTGTGGGGTAAATTTACTAAAGGTCGGTTTTAGGTTGATCTTAAATTGATCTAAAACTGACTGACATTGACTGTATAACTGACAGCAATCCTTCCAAATAGAAGCTCTGCACAGATCAGTATGAAAGCATAACCAGTCCCATACCTATGAGCCCATTCTTGTACTGGAAATTCGGGAGGAAAATCGAGTGGGTTCTCCTAGTATTTCCAGTAACCAGCACCGGGCTCAACTAGCCAGGGGGTAATGCCATAGCAGGGAGACATGTTTCACAGGGTCCACTTGCCATCACATTATCCTTTCCCAAACTGGTCACCCAAGGCCTGTGATTCCTCGGGAAGTGGGGAGACCCCCAATAAAGGGGACTGCAAAAAAATGCAAACCTTCCAAATAGAGCACAGCACAGACAGTATGATCTGTGCAGTGCTTGATAGTGTAAAAAGTGTAGAAATGGTTAAAATTGATTTTAAACAATGGCATTGTGTCCCGTCCCCACTGATAACCAGCTTTGGACCCATGAGCCTATTCTGGTACTGGAAGTTTGGGGAGATTAACAGAGTGGGGTTCCCCGTATTTTCAGTAACCAGGACCAGGCTCAACCAGCCAGGGGATAATATGCCATAGCAGGGAGACATGCTTTCCAGGGTCTTGGCAAAATAAAAAAGCACTTACCTGATCCAGCGAACATGAAAGCACTGTATATACTGTACATACATGATCACTAATCGGTTAAGAGACACAGGCAATCGTCATCAGGTTTCTATGGTAGCACTATGACAAAATTGACTGAAAATAAACAAAAAATTGACCAAAACTCAATATCGACCATTAGTAAATATACCCCTGCGACTTCTGTTTGGTCTTCCCACTGATACCCACCCTTCACTGCCATTTAAAGTTGGTTACCTTAATTCTGTACTACAGAGCCAGCAGAGCACAGTAAAAAATAACTGCATGTAGCAGACCCCGGTCTCTGGCTAGGGACAGTGGCATCTTAATAAAAAAAATCCAACTGGTAGAGTAGCACTAATATACAGGTATTTATTGCCTGCACAGATTCAGTTATCATTTCCGTCATCTAGCACATTTCCAGAGTGAGTGATACAGACAGATCTATTGGCTGAGCCAAATGGTTGCTTCTGGTCTTTAGTACTGTAGAAACGAAAAAGTACAGAAGAAGTTTGTTTAGTAGTGGCAATTATGATCTGGTGCCCTTGAACTGCAGATGATATAGCAGACAGTAAATCCTTACCCTGTCTGCTCCATTGTATTGCACAAACAATCAAGCCAGGTGAATAGTTTAATTATTGCACCATGAAAAGGCTGCTCAATGCACTATCTAAAAAAGAGCCACCCGTAAATAAATTATAGAATTCCTTTAATGTATTTTGCTTTGCAAACACCACAGGATTGCTAAATATACTTTAACCACTTGCCTGGTGTGGATGCATCAGATGCGAACAACCAGAATGCCCACTGTGCAGTGCAGCCACGCGATGGCTGCAGAGAGGAGCAGCTTCTGAGAAAATAGTTTAGATGTATCGGTTATCGATGTGTGTACCAATGCTAATATATTTTTTTTAAATAAAACCTTATTGGATATTTTTAAAATATATGTTCTTAATACTGGGGTATTTACTGTATAATGTGTGCAGTATGTGCGGTGCACATGGGCCACTGAGTCCGGGGGTGGGTTGGCCCACACTGCACCCATTTTTTAAATACTTACCCCTCTGGAGTCCCACGCCGATATCAACAGTGCTGTTAAATCACTGTGAAAATAGCGCTGTGGCCATATTCACTGTGTTTTGTACATGCACGGTAGAGAAATCACTGGGAAAATGCCTGCTACGCCATTTTCCCGGAGATCTGCGCTTGTGCAGTAGAGTCTGAGTCCTCTAGTGCTCAGACTCTTCAGTGCTGCCGGCAGAGAGGGCCCAAATGGAAGAGTCTGAACACAGGCCTCATCCTCTCTTAAAGTGCACCTTTTTCTTAACCTAATTCAGTCATAAAAAATATGTCAATTTCTGGTTAAGACAGACATCTAATATAATTTATATAGTCCAAAGTGGTCTGCACTAATGCCGTTAATGTATAACTTGCTAGGGTGGCAACTCATATGGGGGCTAGAATGCTACAATTTTTAAATGATGAAGAGGGTGCACTCACCAGTCTTGAACACAGAAGCTAGTGGTTTATTCAGGCTAAGGTATATAGCAGTATATCAACATTTCGGTCCCCACATGGACCTTTTAACTTTGGCCTACATGTGATCTATTGGTTTCTATACAGTATCTTGTTTTTTAGCTGCACTGGTATATACCATAATTGTGAAGGTCTGGTGTTGTTCCCCTTTTTACAGTGGATGGTTTCTCTGAACTTATATATAGGTGTGGGGTCATTCCATACGTATCTTGACAAAGGCCTGTGTAGGGACCGAAATATTGATTTACTGCTATATACCTTTGCCTGAATAAACTGCTAACTTCCGTGTTCAAGACTAGTAAGTGCACCCTCTCTTCATCATATATATTACACCAAGAGCCCAGCACTCACCTTAGTAAGTTCATTCACCTCTATACATAAGAACATAAATAAATAATGGGGTTTTAGTTCATGGATTGTACAATGCATTTAAGCTTGCAGCCCAACTTCACGGTACCCCATCTCACTGCAAGTCCTACTCTATCACCGTGACTTTTAAAACCTGGTCATTGCTATCACATTAGAGACAAATTAAAATTGTGCTTCCAGGTTGAAAGCTCACCTGCCAACTAACTTATGGCTTTTAAAGGTGAGTCAGTCACCCACACAGCTTACAAATTAGCAGCTGACACAGGTTAAGATGAGCTTAGAAGGGGTGCATGAGAAAGATATGATTACAAAACAGGTTAATTAAGAATTAACCACATATAAAATGAACATACATATACAGGGAACCACCGCACTCGCCATACCCAGAAATAGGGTGCACACCTGCACTCACCACCCCCAGGCCAGGGGTGGTGAGTGCCTGTGATCACATTGCTTGAATAATATTACACCAAGAGTCTTGCACTCACCTTAGTAAGTTCATTCACCTCTATACATCAAAACATAAATAAATAATGTGGTTTTAGTTCATGGATTGTACAATGCATTTAAGCTTGCAGGCCAACTTCACGGGACTCCATCTCACTGCAAGTCCTACTCCAGGGCCGAAACTAGGATTTTCATCACCCGGGGCAAGGCAGTAATTTGGCGCCCCCACCCCAAAAAATAAATAAATAAAATAAAAATAACAAAACAAACAAATCGTCAGACTAAAATAATCAGATTATCAAAAATTTTGAAAAAAGGGGATACTATTGGACAATATACCCCTATGTGCCCCAAATGCCCTAAGCATCACATGCCCCCCCCCCCCCCCCGGCAACGTGTTCCACTACAAGCCTCCCTGTGTGTCCCCATACATTGCACTATATCACTGCACTATATCTTAACACTTCATTACTGCGCTACATTCTCCTATCCACTGAACTACATCACTGTACTACATCCCCTACACGCTGACCTACATCACTACACTACATGCCCCTATACACTGCACTACATACCCTATATGCTACACTACATCACTACACTGCATCCCCTTTATGCTACACCACATCAGTACACTACATGCCCCTATATACTGCAATACATTACTACACTACATTCACTATATGGTACACTACATCACTATACTACATCCCCCTATAAGCTACACCAAATCCCCTCATCTGGGAGGCAAAGAGGAGGTTGATACTGCTAACTGGGAGCACAGTGCCGATAATAGGACTTTAGTACCTACCGGTAAATCCTTTTCTCTTAGTCCGTAGAGGATGCTGGGGACTCCAAAAGACCATGGGGTATAGACGGATCCGCAGGAGCTTGGGCACACTATAAAGACTTAAACTGGGTGTGAACTGACTCCTCCATCTATGCCCCTCCTCCAGACCTCAGTTAGAAAACTGTGCCCAGGAGAGATGGACAATTTCGAGGAAAGAATTTATTGTTATAAACACGGTGAGTGTCATACCAGCTCACACCTCAAACACACCGTAGAACGTGGCATTCAGTAGAATACCAGCCAACGGCATGAACAAAACACAGCCACATGCTGAGAAAATATGTAACACAACCCGTGTGTCCACAGAAGCAAAATTAAGACCCCGCATGCCATGGCATGAAAAACAGTAGCAACCGCCTGACAGAGAAGACACACCACCAGGGTGTAACCAAAAACACTAACTGCAGACACCGTACGCACTGGGATGGGCGCCCAGCATCCTCTACGGACTAAGAGAAAAGGATTTACCGGTAGGTACTAAAATCCTATTTTCTCATACGTCCTAGAGGATGCTGGGGACTCCAAAAGGACCATGGGGTCTATACCAAAGCTCCAAAACGGGCGGGAGAGTGCGGACGACTCTGCAGCACCGAATGAGCAAACATAAGGTCCCCAAAAATCAGGGTATCAAACTTGTAGAGCATAGCAAAAGCGTTTGATCCCGACCAAGAATCCGCTCGGCAAAGTTGAACCGCCGAGACTTTTCGGGCATCCACCCAAGAAAAGCCCATCTTCCCAAAGAAGGAACCTCCACCGACTTCGGTGACGGCAAATCAGCCGTAGAACGAACATGCCAAACCGCATCACAGATTCAGCATGTAACAGACTGCATAATGCAGTCTCCCAAACCAAGCTGGGAACATACCAGACAAACAGGGCCTTTGTTTCTCCAAACTGAGCCAAATTGATGACCTACATACTCAAATCCCTGGCTAGATAAAGGGAATTTGAACCAGCTAATGCCTAAGTAACCCCCGGCATCAAAATAGGCCGATTTCTGCGAAACCCAGAAACCACTCTTGGTAAAACTACCAACCGAGTACTCAATTCCTCTCTATCCACCTGAAAGATCAAACAAGGCTCTTGTGAGACAAAACCACCACTTCCGACACCCGCCTTGCGGACGTCAAAGTCAATAGCCTGACCACTTTCCAAGAGAGAAATTTCATAAAGAAACTTATTAGGCTTGCCTCCACATCGGCTTGTAAAGTATGGATAAGCACGACCTAGCTGAAAGTCCTCCATAGGAGCCTTCCTGGATACACACCGAGACACATAATTACTCCAACAACGGTGGTAACGCAGTGCCATTAGTTCTTTCCTAGCCTGAAGAATTGAAGAAACGACTTCACTGGGAACTCCCGTTCGGCTTAGGATATGACATTCAACCGCCCCGACGTCAGACGCAGCCGCGGTAAGTCCTGATACACGCCCTGATCTTGTTGTAACATTACCTCACGTAAAGGAAGAGGGCAGTAATTTTCTGTGAGTAAACCATGAAAAACTGGATAGCCAACCCTCGCTGGCTAGACCGGATTTAAGAGGATCATCGGAACCTTCGATCATCTTACGCTTACCACTGTCAGAAAAGTGAAAGCGGAGAGGCCACCTAGACCGACTTAAAACACCCACGGTGTCACGAGGATGTCTACTGCTATATCTTGAGTGTCCCTTGACCTGGAACAATCTCCTCGAGGCCTCTCGTTGAGGCGAGACGCCAACATATCCAATTGCGACACTCCTCAAAGACTTGTCACGTCTGGGAAAGCTTCTCGATGATGACAGAATTTTTCCCGGTTGGATATCGTGTCCGCAGAGGAAATCTATTTCTCCGTCGTTTACCTCTGGAACGAAGACTGCTAATATAGCGTTTACCAGACTTCCCACTCAACTGCAAACTGTGCATCTTCTGCCATTGCCGCTTTGCTCCTTGTTCCGCCCTAGTGGCTTACTTACGCCATTGCTGACAAGTCGTCTGGCAGAATTAACACAGGCAGAACACGAAGAATACGTTCATCTAAAATAGCTCTTAATTCAAGAAAGCTTACAGCCGACAAGTTTCCCAACTTGACCTCATCCACTGAAAATACGTCCCTTGCAAAGGACTGCTCCCCAGCTTCGGAGATCTGTATGCACAGACACCAGGATCTAAACCTGGATCCCTAACCTTCATTCCTCTAGAAGGAAAGAACCGAGTAGACACCACAGGAGCTATGTCCTGGCCGTTTTGATTATATTCCGGTGCATGCGCAGGTGAGACCCGGACCCCATTTCCAACTGGTCCCATGAAAACCACTCTGGTATTAGACCTGCTCACCGAAAAAGGCCTCTTAGGCCACACCCATCTGTCTTATTAACGGAACCTATTGATGAGGTGTCACCTCAAAGCCGATCCAACTCTGGATCCTCAGACCTCTTTCCACAGGAAAAACACCGAACCTTAACCAGTCAGTATCTACTCTGAAACCCACTTCTGACATATGCGTCGTTGGGAACAACAGCCAATCCCTGCGCTGAAGAACAGTCAGAGATAAACAACGATATGCACCTTTATACAGGGACAACCAGACAATGTCCTGAATGTGACGCACCTCTGTATGGCGTCGCGTACTACCTCCCCTTCCATAGGGGAAAGGCAAGATCTATTAGAAAAAACAGTAAGGGGAAACAACCGTAACTCAGAATGTTCCCCTTTGGCTTCTATAAATAACTCACAGGTCATAGTCTATTCCTGGACTAACTGAAAATTAGTAGATAAGTGGTCACCGGAGTGGGGACCAGCCAGATAGACTCCGCGACAAGTGGTGTTTGTAGTGGAAACAGAAAACTACGTCCACTTCTGCGAACCTAACAAAGCTGCAGAACACTTACCTTTTCACCTTCCACTGTCTACACAGAAAAGGAAAAAAGAACGGTATCGAACCGGTTAAAACGACTGCATCCCACAAAAGAATGCATCACCAACCGTTGTGAAAGAGACTAACTCACAAATTCAGACTTACCAGCGGAAACCGCCGAGATTGACTGAACAGAGGCCACACCAAACAGCTGTATACCTCCCACCAGCAACTCCCGGAGAACTCCTCCACATTTTACCGGTCACACCATATACTGTCACGTGGCAGCCTGCTGTAATGTTATAAGGAAAAATAAACATAGGCAAGCCTACCCACTCTGGGTAGGATAATTCTATCGGATGCCTACCCGACTACACACTCCCTCAAGTGCATACAGTGCAAATAAGGTCAAAGTATAGAAATAAAATTTCACTTAGCTGCCTGTGTATGATCCTTTGCGACCGTGCTCTGCGTCGACCAGGAGTTGACTGTCATAATTTTCTCTCCGCGTTGTGAAGAGAATAATATTCGTACTCCCTGAGAGGATCGAAACCAACTCGTCCCGGCCAATCTAGAGCTTAATCAACAGAGCGACCAGCACATGAGAAGAATACCATTATTTCAGCATTCATGGATATACATAATGTAATACACAATAAAACACCCATATCCTAACCATGCATATATAAAGTTATATCTACATATATATACATATAGATATAACCTATACGCAAGTGGATTGTCCAGACCCGTCAGGTCCCTAGTGACAGTAATGTGTTGTGAATGTGTATGACCATGTACTGACGTGCCCCCGATGTGGATCTACCAGGAATGTTACGGCCGACAGAAACTGAGTAAATGTCGACAGCACGGAATAGTAAGCGGCAAAAATAATAATAATCTTGGAACCCCAAGGGGTCTGAGGGAAGCATACATATACAATTGTAATAACACTCCCCCCAAATATATATATAAATATATATACAAATACAGGTACAAGGCAATAACAGCCTGTTAATTCTTTTACACAGGAAATACCGTTGATGCCGACAGGGCATCGACAGACCACCGTGTCTCCCCTAGCGTGTTTACTTGTTTTTAAGCACACAAAAGCAACCTGCTAATACTTAGTTGTTTGAATCAAGTACCGCCAAGCGTCGGCGAAACCAACAGTTATCCCCACAGGAGCTTTTGACAAAGCCCTCACACCTGTCGACACATGTCGACTAACCAATAGTGGGTAAATAAACAGAGAAACAGTGAATTTGTGTATCACCACAAGGATTATGCGTCCATTATTTAACATAATGCTATATTACACCCACATAGCATTAAAAAACACTGTGTCCCCCCTCCATCTTACCATACAGTAAATCTTGGCGGGGACCTGATGAAAAATGGCGCCGACTCCTGTGTAAGGGCTAAGCTCCGCCCCCTCCCGGCGCGCTTAAGCCCGCCCAAACATATATCTTCAATTTAGCTGGGGACCTATATACAGGGATTAATCCCCTGTATATACCCCTATATATCCAAAACGCAGCCCAGGGCGCCCCCCCGCGCGCCCCGCACCCACGGAAACTGTTGGTGTGTGAGATCGATGGAGCGCACGCTGCGGTGCCCTGGCGGGGTGAAGACACCCGGAGTCCGGGTATGTTCCCCCGCCCGGGAAGATTCAAGACATGCTGCCCAGGACGCTCCCCCCCAGCGCCCTGCACCCATGGAGCCGGTGGCGGTGGAGAGATGGCGCACAGTGCTACAACACGCAGGCGGGGTCCGAGACACGGAGCCCAGGCACCGCCAGCTTAACTCTGCAAGTTGTAATATGCTGCCCAGGGCGCTCCCCCCCAGCGCCCTGCACCCGTGAGAGCCGGTGGCGGGGAAGAAATGGCACCTAGTGCGCTACACATACTGGCGGGTGTCCGGGACACGGAGCCTCTGCACCACCAGAGTGTCACACAGAGAACTGTTAAATGTCTGCCCAGGGCGCTCCCTCCCCAGCGCCCTGCACCGGTGGAAGCCGGAGGCGGGGGAGTAATGGCGCACAGTATATGCTGGCGGGGGTATGGGACACGGTGCTCAGGCACCCAAATGCTTTTCTGCCAGCCACAAAAAGAAATCAGCTACCTGCTGCCCAGGGCGCTCCTCCCCCCCAGCGCCCTGCACCCTGTGAGTGCATTGGTGTGTGGGAGCATGGAACGCAGCGCGTCCACTGTACCTCCGTTACTGAAGTCTTCTGCCGTCACTGAAGTCTTCTGATCTTCTTTATACTCACCCGGCTTCTTTCTTCTGGCTTCTGTGAGGGGGGTGACGGCGTGGCTCCGGGAACAAGCAACTAGGCGCACCAAGTGATCGAACCCTCTGGACCTAATGGTGTCCAGTAGCCGAGAAGCAGAGCCCTTGAACTAAGAAGAAGTAGGTCCTGCTTCTCTCCCCTCAGTCCCACGATGCAGGGAGCCTGTAGCCAGCAGGTCTACCTGAAAATAAAAAACCTAACATAAAGTCTTTTAGAGAAACTCAGTAGAGCTCCCCTAGTGTGTGACCCATCACTCCTGGGCACAAAGTCTAACTGAGGTCTGGAGGAGGGGCATAGAGGGAGGAGCCAGTTCACACCCAGTTTAAGTCTTTATAGTGTGCTCAAGCTCCCGCGGATCCGTCTATACCCCATGGTCCTTTTGGAGTCCCCAGCATCCTCTAGGACGTATGAGAAAATAAAGTGTGTCTTTAAACTCACCACAAAGCTGCTGTAGTGAAACTCGGTGAGAGTTGGAGGTTGTCAAGGCTCTCAGGGCATCATCAGGTTACTACTGCGCATGCGTATGCGCCGCAATGTGCAGGTGCATCGTACGGGTACAAATCGGATCGTTGCTGGGCGATGTATTTAATGAAGAATCCATTCGCATAGCTAATCGCAAGAAGATTGACAGGAAGAAGGTGTTTACGGGTGTCAACTGACCGTTTTCAGGGAGTGGTTGGAAAGACGCAGGCATGTCCAAGCATTTGCAGGGAGGGTTCCTGACGTCAATTCCGGGACCGGACAGGCTGAAGTGATCGCGGTGGCTGAGTAAGTTCTGGGCTACTCAGAGACTGCACAAACTGTTTTTGTACTGCTCTGCTGCACAGGCGTTCGCACACTTGCAAAGCTAAAATACACTCCCCTGTGGACGGCGACTATGCGTTCACATGGCTGCTAAAAACAGCTAGCGAGCTATCAACTCGGAATGATCCCCTTAGTTTCCACTGTCATGTGGATAGCAGGCAAAGTGAGTCTTTGATTTTTGTAACATCTGTGACTGAACCTGTTAACAAGCAAAAGCCTGGGTCCTCTCATTGGTGTGTAGCCTACAGCCTGTTATCGGTTGGTGCTGGGCAGGCAGCCGGGATCATAGCCTGCTGAAAAATACAGCACCAACAGCTCGCTTCTATAGCTTGCTCTGTGCACCACACGCTAGTCACAGCACTGCATGGCAAAGAAGATAATTTAATACAGTAGCTGACATAGGAGAGATCCCAGATACTGGAGCTCACCTGTACAGCATCGGGGCCAGCTGCAGACAGGCAGGTGGGTCAGAGACACTGCCCCGGGAGCCGTCTGCTGTCTCACTGGAGCATTGCCGGTAAAAAAAAATAAAAAAACCCTGCTTCTCTGTAACTTCTCAGCGCTCCCTTAAATCTTGCACCTGGGGTGCATGCCCCCTTAGCCCCCCCTAGTTGCGGCCCTGCCTACTCTATCACCTTGACTATTAAAACCTGGCCATTGCTAATACATCAGAGACAAATTATAATTGTGCTTCCAGGTTTAAGGCTCACCTGCCAACTAACGTGTGGCTTTTAAAGGTATATATACTCAGAGTAGATTATACCCAGAGCCAGATTGAATGTAGAGTGCAATTTAGTATATACATTTTTGCCTTAGGTGTGAAGATAACTTCAAAGTATTAGGCTGATATGCACACTGGTTTTAAAGACAAAAATTTGCTATTAACATTTTTTTAAATTGCATTTTCAGGTCACCTAATCAAGCTAGAAAGTTGAGCAAAGTCTTATTTATTATAAACATCTTTTTATGGGCTTTCATATGATATCTATAACACAGCAGCAAGTTTTAATAAAAATTAAAAATCTAAAAATATCACAATCAAAATGTATTTTTTTTCTCTAAAAGCCAACTTTTAACATTTTTTTAAAGAATCTCAAAAATTGTTCATACTGTTAATAAATCCCCAAACTTTTGTTTTGGGATCATGATGGGACCATCTGCTACGAGAGGTTTCACTTTGGACTGTTTGTTAAAATAATGAAAATGAGAACTATCTCTTCCGGTTTATTACTTTTAATGTATCTCTGTACACAATCCCTTTGATGTACAGTATATTATGTACAATGACATAGTATGTTAATACTAAAATATTTCAGAGTTCGGAGATAATTTCTCTTTCACATTAAGAAAGCTTACTGCAGATCATTACTATTTGATGCTGTTGCTCTGGATGGATGTTGCTACTTGATGGGTTGGAACTGGTAGAAGGCTTCATTTGTTTTTAGCATTTCAGATTTTGATTTTGCTGAGAACTACTTATTTGTCATGCAGGATGAGGCCCAAAGTTATCATTGCACCAGTGCTCAAGCTACACTTCTTCCATACTGTATGTGGCGTAGTACAAAGGAGAAACAAAAACGTACAAATTCAGCCGGTGTCTCGTAGCGCCGGCCATCTCGCAATCCATAACATCCGGCTCTAAGCCTCTTGTAGCAAAATAAAACTTTCGGGATTTATTAAAAACAGTATGAACAATTTTTGAGATTTTTTTTGAAATTTTAAAAAGTTTATTTTTTGAGGAAATTACAATTTTGCTTTAATTTTTTTAGTTTCTTATTTTTATTGAAACGTACTGCTGCTTTATATATCATATGAGAGCCCATGAAAAGAGATTGAGGTGGGCTGGAAATGCAATGAAAAAAAATATTAATAGAGTTTTTTGTTAAAAAATTGCAGTTTTAAAGTCATACAACGTCAAACCAGTGTACATATCAGACTAAGGTTTGGGGGATTTCTTTACACTCATGGCAACTTTTATTATACCACATTTAATTGAAATGAGATATTGTAAGGTAGAACATTTTTTGAAAACTGTGTTGATTTGACGTAAAATGACCCAGTGGCGGATAACATATAAAAAGGGCCCCAAGAAGAAGATAAGACTAGTGACAACTATATACATCTAAATATATCTGTGGCTAGGGTAGTAGTTCCCAAACTTTTTTGAATCATGGCTCCCTAGAACATCAGATTTATATTCACGGCACCCCTAGGCCAAAAGTTCTTATTGAGATATTTAGCAAAATAAAAAATCTTAAATTAAGTAAATTGTGTTTATATGTCATTCTTAGGTTCAGTTATGTGATACGGGACAAGATTTGCTTCTGTATGGCAACATATTTTATGATTTGCAGCCACCAGCATTGGTTTTATCTATTACATTGACCATAAATAGTCCTGGACCACCAACCCAGGGTACCCCTGCTAGTGTTCCAAGGCACCCCAGGGTGCCATGGCACACAGTTTATCTACAGAAAGCCTACATAAACTGCAATGGTAAGGTACTACAATAGCTTATTGGTTTTAAAGTGCGTACACACTTTCGATGACGCCACTCATTTTCACTTGTCTGAGCGATATAATTTTAGATATCACCCAGTGTGTTTGCTACGACTGATGGACAATCAGTCCCGTGGATCGTTATCGACCCTTCTGTCGCCTGTGCATGCAGCTCAATTTGGACATATCGTCCAAAACTATATGTATGGGCCAGCGGCGGCGTGACAACACTGAATGATATCGTTAGCGATATCGTCCACTGTGTACGTACTATATCGGCCAACCGGGAGGGTAGGCAAACACTAGGTGATATCGCTCATGGAGCGTATCGCCTAGTGTGTACTAGAGATGTGCACTTGAAATTTTTCGGGTTTTGTGTTTTGGTTTTGGGTTCGGTTCCGCGGCCGTGTTTTGGGTTCGACCGCGTTTTGGCAAAACCTCACCGAATTTTTTTTGTCGGATTCGGGTGTGTTTTGGATTCGGGTGTTTTTTTTCAAAAAACACTAAAAAACAGCTTAAATCATAGAATTTGGGGGTCATTTTGATCCCAAAGTATTATTAACCTCAAAAACCATAATTTCCACTCATTTTCAGTCTATTCTGAATACCTCACACCTCACAAGGGGGGTAATTCCAAGTTGATCGCAGCAGGATTTTTGATAGCAATTGGGCAAAACCATGTGCACTGCAGGGGAGGCAGATTTAACATGTGCAGAGAGAGTTAGATTTGGGTGGGGTGTGTTCAATCTGCAATCTAATTTGCAGTGTAAAAATAAAGCAGCCAGTATTTACCCTGCACAGAAACAAAATAACCCACCCAAATCTAACTCTTTCTGCACATGTTATATCTGGCCCCCCTGCAGTGCACATGGTTTTACCCAACTGCTATCAAAAATCCTGCTGCGATCAACTTGGAATTACCCCCAATATTATTTTTAGTCCTAAAATTTGCACCGAGGTCGCTGGATGACTAAGCTAAGCGACCCTAGTGGCCGACACAAACACCGGGCCCATCTAGGAGTGGCACTGCAGTGTCACGCAGGATGGCCCTTCCAAAAAACACTCCCCAAACAGCACATGACGCAAAGAAAAAAAGAGGCACAATGAGGTAGCTGTGTGAGTAAGCTAAGCGACCCTAGTGGCCGACACAAACACCTGGCCCATCTAGGAGTGGCACTGCAGTGTCACGCAGGATGGCCCTTCCAAAAAACACTCCCCAAACAGCACATGACGCAAAGAAAAAAAGAGGCGCAATGAGGTAGCTGTGTGAGTAAGATAAGCGACCCTAGTGGCCGACACAAACACCGGGCCCATCTAGGAGTGGCACTGCAGTGTCACGCAGGATGGCCCTTCCAAAAAACACTCCCCAAACAGCACATGACGCAAAGAAAAAAAGAGGCGCAATGAGGTAGCTGTGTGAGTAAGATAAGCGACCCTAGTGGCCGACACAAACACCTGGCCCATCTAGGAGTGGCACTGCAGTGTCACGCAGGATGGCCCTTCCAAAAAACACTCCCCAAACAGCACATGACGCAAAGAAAAAAAGAGGCGCAATGAGGTAGCTGTGTGAGTAAGATAAGCGACCCTAGTGGCCGACACAAACACCGGGCCCATCTAGGAGTGGCACTGCAGTGTCACGCAGGATGGCCCTTCCAAAAAACACTCCCCAAACAGCACATGACGCAAAGAAAAAAAGAGGCGCAATGAGGTAGCTGTGTGAGTAAGATAAGCGACCCTAGTGGCCGACACAAACACCGAGCCCATCTAGGAGTGGCACCCGGGTAGGTGGTATACAATTATGGATGGACGAGCGACTGCCGACACAGAGGTAGCTACAGCCGTGGACTACCGTACTGTGTCTGCTGCTAATATAGACTGGATGATAATGAGATGAAATCAATATATATATATATATAATATCACACTAGTACTGCAGCCGGACAGGTAGATATATTTATTATGTAATGACTGATGACGGACCTGCTGGACACTGTCAGCTCAGCAGCACCGCAGACTGCTACAGTAAGCTACTATAGTAGTTTGTATAAAGAAGAAAGAAAAAAAAAACCACGGGTAGGTGGTATACAATTATGGATGGACGAGCGACTGCCGACACAGAGGTAGCTACAGCCGTGGACTACCGTACTGTGTCTGCTGCTAATATAGACTGGATGATAATGAGATGAAATCAATATATATATATATATATATATAATATCACACTAGTACTGCAGCCGGACAGGTAGATATATTTATTATGTAATGACTGATGACGGACCTGCTGGACACTGTCAGCTCAGCAGCACCGCAGACTGCTACAGTAAGCTACTATAGTAGTATGTATAAAGAAGAAAGAAGAAAAAAAAACCACGGGTAGGTGGTATACAATTATGGATGGACGAGCGACTGCCGACACAGAGGTAGCTACAGCCGTGGACTACCGTACTGTGTCTGCTGCTAATATAGACTGGATGATAATGAGATGAAATCAATATATATATATATATAATATCACACTAGTACTGCAGCCGGACAGGTAGATATATTTATTATGCAATGACTGATGACGGACCTGCTGGACACTGTCAGCTCAGCAGCACCGCAGACTGCTACAGTAAGCTACTATAGTAGTATGTATAAAGAAGAAAGAAAAAAAAACCACGGGTAGGTGGTATACAATTATGGATGGACGAGCGACTGCCGACACAGAGGTAGCTACAGCCGTGGACTACCGTACTGTGTCTGCTGCTAATATAGACTGGATGATAATGAGATGAAATCAATATATATATATATATATAATATCACACTAGTACTGCAGCCGGACAGGTAGATATATTTATTATGTAATGACTGATGACGGACCTGCTGGACACTGTCAGCTCAGCAGCACCGCAGACTGCTACAGTAAGCTACTATAGTAGTATGTATAAAGAAGAAAGAAAAAAAAAAACCACGGGTAGGTGGTATACAATTATGGATGGACGAGCGACTGCCGACACAGAGGTAGCTACAGCCGTGGACTACCGTACTGTGTCTGCTGCTAATATAGACTGGATGATAATGAGATGAAATCAATATATATATATAATATCACACTAGTACTGCAGCCGGACAGGTAGATATATTTATTATGTAATGACTGATGACGGACCTGCTGGACACTGTCAGCTCAGCAGCACCGCAGACTGCTACAGTAAGCTACTATAGTAGTATGTATAAAGAAGAAGAAAGAAAAAAAAAAAACCGGGTAGGTGGTATACAATATTATATATATATTATATACAATTATATATATATATATATATATATATATATATATATATTAAACTGGTGGTGATTATTAAACTGGTGGTCAGGTCACTGGTCACACTATCAGCAACTTGCAAGTAGTACTCCTAAGCAGACAATCACAATATATATTATACTGGTGGTCAGTGTGGTCACAATGGCAGTGTGGCACTCTGGCAGCAAAAGTGTGCACTGTACGTTATATGTACTCCTGAGTCCTGCTCTCAGACTCTAACTGCTCCCCACTGTCAGTGTCTCCCCCACAAGTCAGATATACATTATACAGTCACACTATCTATCTATCTATCACTTCAGCAAGTAGTAGTACTCCTCCTAATGCTCCCCAAAATTACTACTGTGTCTCTCTCTACTCTAGTCTCACTCTCTTCTCTATAAACGGAGAGGACGCCAGCCACGTCCTCTCCCTATGAATCTCAATGCACGTGTGAAAATGGCGGCGACGCGCGGCTCCTTATATAGAATCCGAGTCTCGCGATAGAATCCGAGCCTCGCGAGAATCTGACAGCGGGATGATGACGTTCGGGCGCGCTCGGGTTAACCGAGCAAGGCGGGAAGATCCGAGTCGCTCGGCCCCGTGTAAAAAAAAATGAAGTTCGGGCGGGTTCGGATTCCGAGGAACCGAACCCGCTCATCTCTAGTGTGTACCCACCATTAAAGTGGTTAGTACAACTAACTACACTACATTGTGGTGTTTGAAACGTCCATGAATGTGCATAACAGATGGTGCCGCTTATCCCACCACTGTTTAAGTTTTGTGAATGGTTTTGCATGCATTAAATGAGTTAAATCAATTTTATTCTCCAAATTGAATACTTACTACTAAATCACTATATTTGTATTTGAAACTATCTATAAAGGATGTCTAATGATTATTGAAGGTTGAATAGATTTTTCTCGTCTGTGCAGCGGTACTAATCATTAGGAAATTAGACATTTATGAAAATTATTTATTTAAATATTGGTAAAAAAATGAGTTTATTAATTGAAAAACTATTAGATGATCTGCATATAATTAAAAAGGAGGATATGTAAAGTTATTGAACAGGTTAAAATGCTAGTATTAAATGCATTATATATGTTTAACCTTCTTCTGTTTCTCTGGTTGCAGGAAGCAGAATGTGCCTATGTCCTGTTTGTAGTTGCTGTGTTCTGGCTGTCTGAAGCTTTACCCCTTTCAGTGACCGCTTTTATCCCAGCTCTAATGTTCCCATTGTTTGGGATTCTATCATCTAAATCAGTAAGTGCAGACCTTTCTTATTGATCATGCCCTCTGATGTATGTGCCTAAAAGTTCTTGAACAATATACAGATGGGTCCACATACATCTTTGCTGTATCCCACCATGTATGCAGTGGCAGATCTAGACTTAACTTTTAGGGGGGGCGGTTTAAGAATGATGACCCCTCCCCCTAATCATAGCCCCTCCCACTTAGTAATGCCCTTCCCGTTCGCTTCTAAAATTTCCTATTGTTGCCATTTCTAATAAAATGTTGCCAGTTAGTGGAGAGAACCCTGCGCACTGGTGATACAGACTGGCGAATCGCCATTCCTTCCATCAGGGGTGGTAGAGGATAAGACAGTAGGGCAATTTAAACATGCATGGGATAGACATAAGGATATTCTTACAAAGAAATAAGGATCAGATAAGGTTAGAGATAAAAAATAATGTAAAAAAAAAAAAAAAAAGGGGCAGACTAGATGGGCCAAGTGGGTCTTATCTGCCGACAAATTCTGTTTCTACAGCACACAGAATGAGCCGAAATTCACATTATAGCACACTGAATGAGCCGACATTCACATTATAGCACACTGTATGAGCTGAAATTCACATCATAGCACACAGAATGAGCTAAAATTCACATTATAGCACACAGTATGATCCGAAATTCACATTATAGCACACTGAATGAGCCGAAATTCACATTGTAGCACACTGAATGAGCCGAAATTGACATTATAGCACGCAGAATGAGGCAAAATTCACATGATAGCACGCAGAATGAGCCGAAATTGACATTATAACACGCAGAATGAGGCAAAATTCACAAGATAGCACGCAGAATGAGGCAAAATTCACATGATAGCACGCAGAATGAGCCGAAATTTACATGATAGCACGCAGAATGAGGCAAAATTCACATGATAGCACGCAGAATGAGGGAAAAATCACATTATAGCACACTGTATGAGGCAAAAATGACATGATAGCACGCAGAATGAGGCAAAATTCACATGATAGCACGCAGAATGAGCCGAAATTTACATTATAGCATGCAGAATGAGGCAAAATTCACATGATAGCACTCAGAATGAGGCAAAATTCACATGATAGCACGCAGAATGAGCCGAAATTGACATTATAGCACGCAGAATGAGGCAAAATTCACATGATAGCACGCAGAATGAGCCGAAATTGACATTATAGCACGCAGAATGAGGCAAAATTCACATGATAGCACGCAGAATGAGGCAAAATTCACATGATAGCACGCAGAATGAGGCAAAATTCACATGATAGCACGCAGAATGAGCCGAAATTGACATTATAACACGCAGAATGAGGCAAAATTCACATGATAGCACGCAGAATGAGGCAAAATTCACATGATAGCACGCAGAATGAGCCGAAATTTACATGATAGCACGCAGAATGAGGCAAAATTCACATGTTAGCACGCAGAATGAGGGAAAAATCACATTATAGCACACTGTATGAGGCAAAAATGACATGATAGCACGCAGAATGAGGCAAAATTCACATGATAGCACGCAGAATGAGCCGAAATTTACATTATAGCACGCAGAATGAGGCAAAATTCACATGATAGCACTCAGAATGAGGCAAAATTCACATGATAGCACGCAGAATGAGCCGAAATTGACATTATAGCATGCAGAATGAGGCAAAATTCACATGATAGCACGCAGAATGAGCCGAAATTGACATTATAGCACGCAGAATGAGGCAAAATTCACATGATAGCACGCAGAATGAGGCAAAATTCACATGATAGCACGCAGAATGAGCCGAAATTGACATTATAGCACGCAGAATGAGGCAAAATTCACATGATAGCACGCAGAATGAGGGAAAAATCACATTATAGCACACTGTATGAGGCAAAAATGACATAGCACACAGAATGAGGCAAAATTCAGCCAAATAATGCAGGGAGAAGAGGAAGGGGGGGAGAGAAATGGGAGACACACACACACACACACACTCACACACACTCACACACACACACTCACACTCACACTCACACACACTCCCACCTCATAGATGGAGGCCGGGTCCCGCCGCGGTATTGGGAACGGGTTGCAGAGCGGTGCAGCGCGGCAGAGGACGAAGACAGAGAGAGAGCGTCCTGACGCGCGTACAGGAAGGAGGGGGCGTGGTCAGAACAGAGGTCGCTGTACGCGCGTCAGGACGCTCCTCTCTCTCCTCGTACCCCACCGCGCTGCACCGCTCTCCACTCCGTTCCCAATACCGCGCCGGGACCCGGCCTCCATCCCGGTGCCGGTATATGTACGGGGGGCGTTCGCCCTAATCGCCCCCCGCTAAATCCGCCACTGCATGTATGGCACGGTTTTGCATGCCATAGACTCAGAGATTTAGCCATGCCTTGTGATTTTTCTTAATTTGCTTCTTTAATATGTTACTTTATACATTTTCTGTTATGGCAAACAACATTTTTTAAGTCCAACCACTCGCTACTCGTGAATGTCAGCTTAGCCGTGTTTTGCATGTTGTGACAAATTGACCAAAATACTGTAGCAAAGATGTAAGTAAACTGGTTACTCTGCATTCACTATAGCAACACCTGTGGCTCCTCCTGACCGGTTGCGGTATGCTCCACCTTCCTAATTTCTCTTATCTGTTTTAAAGAGTGCCATCTCTTTTATTCAAAAGAAAAAATATTTTAATTAATGTTTTATACATATATTGTTCCACATTGTTATTCTATTAAATAAGATATTTTATTATATCTGTAAGCATATTAATTCACTATCCAGCCACGTTGGTTTCACTGGGCAGCGCCATCTTTAAGAAACAACCTCATTCGTTCACATGACACATTAAGAGCCTAATTCGCTAGAACTGCCAATGTTGGATGTAGTTGAACAATTTGTTTTACTGCATATGCATCTAAATCACGTCATCTCAATTGTGTTTGTACAGAGTTGCAGTTGTGATTCAGGCACATGAATGGAGAACTACATGTACATATGTATCATGAGCCACAAAGTGAGCAGTTGTAAGGCAGGCTGGCCCAAATTGACTTCAATGTTTCATATTCATATCAATATAGCTGTAGTATTATTGTGGACATTAGTCTACATGATCCCTGTTTCCAAATTATGTCACACATCCAGGGGTTAAAGTGAGCCAGAACGGGGCGGAACTGCATTCCGTCAGTTCCACTTGGAGACGGAACGCAGTTCCGCCTTCCCCGGCTCACATAACCCGATATCCCGGCGCTGCAGGGAGATGCCGGGTGCCCGCTGTTATCAGCGGCGCCCGGCTCTCCCCGCACAGCGGCAACCAGAGGCAGGAGCTCAGTACTGAGCTCCTGCCTCCGGCTCTGTCAATACGCGCTATGGGAGAGACGTCATGATGTCTCTCTCATAGTGCCGAGGAGCAGGCGCCAAGAGAGGACTGCGGCGGGAGCAGGGCTTGGTAAGTATGGTGCCTCTCCCCCCCCCCTTCCATATGTGTACTAGTAGCGGCGCTGTTACTGGGGGGGCTATACTACTGGGGGCAAACTACAGAGGGGAAAACTACTGGGGGGCTTTAGTACTGGGGGCAAACTACAGAGGGGCAAAGTACTGGGGGGGCTTTACTGATGGGGGCAAACTACAGAGGGTATAACTACAGGGGGGCATTACTACAAGGGCGCAAACTAGGGGCATTACTAACGGGGGAAAACTACATGGGGGATAAACTACAGGGTCCAAACAACTTGGGGCACAAATGCAGGGGGCATTACTACTGGGGGCTAAACGACATGGGGCAAACTACATGAGGGCAAAACTACTGGGGGCATTACCACTGGGAAGCTAAACTAAAGGGGGGGGAGTAAATTACTGGGGTCATAACTACAGGGGCATTACCAGTGGGGACATGACTACTGGGGCTAAACTACAGGGGGCTAAATGACTGGGGGCATTACTACAGGCAACATTACTACTGGGGGCAATACTACACAGGGGCATTACCATTAAGGGCATTACTGATGGGGTGCACTGCTAATGAGGGCATTGTATTGGTGGAACCACTCCTGGGGACATAAGAGGCACCACTACTACTGTGGGCATAGTATAAAGGGTGCTACTGCTGTGGGCATTACTGTATGGGCCGACAAAGAAGCTGAGCTCCCGGTCCACCCTCCGTCGCACCGCCCCTACCATCACCGCCGCACTGGAAGCCCTGGTTCCAGACTCCCAGCTGCAGCGGATCTGGGACCAGGCTGGCTTTATTATCTCTGCCGCCGCATCGCCCTCCTGTGACTGCGGCGCTACTTATTCAAATCTGTCGCTGATTGGCTGCCAGACCACAGCAGTTTTGAAATATTAGCGCCGTGGTCACAGGAGCTCGATGCTGCGGCAGGGATAATAAAGCCAGCCTTGTATCAGATCCACTGCAGCCGCCCTCAGCCTCCTCTGCCGCCCCGCCCTCGGACCTTTGCATGCCCACAGCCTTCTCCTCCGCACTATCTCCGAGGCCCACAGCCTTCTCCACTCCACGCCTACCACAGCCTACTCATCCACCGCACCGCAGACCACTGCCGCTGCTAAACAGGTAATCTTACTCTGCTGCCTTTCTCTCTCCCTAGTCCCTACCATATGCCCCTGCTGTCACTTTCCATGTCCCTGCTGTCATTTTCCATGTCCCTGCTGTCACTCTCCCTGTCACTCTATAATGTGAATTACGGCTCATACCTTGTGCTAGAGATGAGCGGATTCGGTTTTACTCGGATTTACTCGGTTCTCAAAACAGCATCTGATTGGCTATCCAAAACACATGACATCAGTGAGCCAATAAGATGCAGTTTTGAGAACCGAGTAAATCCGAGTAAAACCGAATCCGCTCATCTCTAGCTATAATGTGAATTTCGGCTCATACCGTGTGCTATAATGTGAATTTCGGCTCATACCGTGTGCTATAATGTGAATTTCGGCTCATACCATGTGCTATAATGTGAATTTCGGCTCATACTGTGTGGTGTAATGTGAATTTGGCTCATACTGTGTGGTATAATGTGAATTTCGGCTCATACTGTGTGGTAAAATATGAATTTGGCTCATACTGTGTGGTGTAATATGAATGTGGCTCATACTGTGTGGTATAATGTGAATTTCGGCTCATACTGTGTGCTATAATGTGAAAGGGGTCCTATTGTGGTGCATAATGTGTATAAGGGGTATATGGTGTGGTAAACTACACTGAAGGGCACGCCCCCTTTTCAGGAGCGCGAGCACCACCGGCACGCACATAATTACAACCTTCACTTTTCCATACCCCCACTTCAAAATTTACACTTGGGTGCTACTACTGTGGGCGTTATAACTATTGTGTGACCACACCCCTTTCTTTTTAGACCACACACCCCTTTTTCCTTGCGCGCCTACGGTGCGCGCAATACCTTTATTGCATGGGCACCGTGGGGAGGGGGGTGAGTTCCACCACCTCTATAGGACCACTTTAAGCACTGCACACATCTATCCTCCATCTTAGATTTACTTTCAATTCAGAATTCAGTGAGTTTCCACATGCAGGTATGCTGGCCCTTAAAAAAAGCTTATTAGTCTATATATAATATGATTAAGTCATCCGTGGTATGTAGAATCGCCATCCAAATAGTATGCAGTTCAACTTAATGGCTGGAATGTGTGGTTAGGGTTTTCTGAAAGAGGATCTCTGTTATACTGTAGGTTGATATAGTTTATAGTGTAATATGCCAGAATTTTATTACAGAAACCTTAAAAACTTACTTTGGACATTCTCCATACCAAATCGATGTAGAAATGGTAACATCACAGTAACTCCTGTGGTGACGGTCAGCATAGAACCTGGGTAACTTCACCACTGTACCTCTGGATCAGGAATGGTCATATCAGAGTAATTCCTGTGGACAGCATAGTTCCAGGGTAACTTCACCACTGGAACCAAGGTGCACCTCTGGATCAGGAATGGTCACATCACAGTAGTACCTATGGAAACCATAGAACCCAGGTAACTTCACCACTGGAAATAGGGTGCACCTTCTCCAAATAATGTTTTTAAGGTTTCTGTGATAAAACTCTGGCATATTACACTATGAAATATATCTGTTTTATATCTGTTTTATTACTGACTAGAAAGTGAAAAGTTCTTCTGGTGAAGCTGCTGCTAAGGAGCAAAGAAACCGCTATATGAGCTTTAACTGCTATGCTCATGTAAGCATTCATGTGAGCATTCATTTATTATTGCTTGTCCACGTGTTGATCCTGTATGCTTCTGGTGTGGTACCTCATCTCAGTTAAGTGTGGGCCTATCTTGGAGGACACCCCTGAGAATTCCTGTTTTACACCATAGTGGTGACATACTGCATCATAACATTACTACACGTTTCCTTTTTTATTTTATTTTTTTGCATGTGGTCGGAGAATTATGGCTTAGAGATCTAGATGAATATTCTATGTGGAACAATTATTGACATATTGACATATTATTATTATTGACATAGTGACTATTTCTGTGTTTAAATTTTAAGTTAAAGAGTTTTGGCATAGTTTGCTTGTGCATCTTAAAAAAATATTTGGTATTACTTCACAGATTGCATCCACTTACTTCAAAGATTTTCATCTTTTACTGACGGGGGTGATTTGTTTGGCAACCTCAATAGAAAAATGGAACTTGCACAAAAGAATTGCCTTAAGGATGGTGATGCTGGTTGGTGTGAATCCTGGATGGTATGTTTTTATGTGTTTAATCTAACAATTATCTAACAGTTATTAACCCTGCATGCAAAAATAGGATTTAAATTACCTGCCGATAAATCCTTTTCTCGTAGTCCGAAGAGGATACTGGGGTCCATTTTAGTACCATGGGGTATAGATGGTTCCACAGGAGCCTTCGGCACTTTAAGACTTTTTAACAGTGTGAACTGGCTCCTCCCTCTATGCCCCTCCTCCAGACCTCAGTATAGGAACTGTGCCCGAGGAGACGGACATTTTCGAGAGAGAAATTACTATTAACATGTAGGCTAACATGGCCTTTAACATAAGTCATGCCAACCAGCATGTATAATGCAACAGCAACAGCTGTCAATAACTGAACACATGTGTGTAACAAGATAAACATAATCAGCAGGAAAAATAAGCACTGGACGGGCGCCCAGCATCCTCTACGGACTACGAGAAAAGGATTTACCGGCAGGTAATTAAAATCTTATTTTCTCTTACGTCCTAGAGGATGCTGGGGTCCATTTTAGTACCATGGAGATGTACCAAAGCTCCCAGTACTGGCGGGAAAGTGCTAATGTTCCTGCAGAACTGACTGACCAAATTTAAGGTCGTCAGCAGCCAAGGTGTCAAACTTATAAAACTTAGCAAACGTGTTTGCACCTGACCAAGTAGCAGCTCGGCAGATTTGCAAAGCCGAGACACCCCGGGCAGCCACCCAGGACGAACCCACTTTCCTTGTAAAGTGGGCTTTTACCGAAGTCAGTAACGGCAATCCTGCTATGGAATGAGCGTGCTGAATGGTACCCCTGATCCAGCGCACAATAGTCTGCTTAGAAGCAGGACCCCAAATCTTGTTGGGGTCATAGAGAACAAACAAAGATTCTGTTTTCCTTATCCTAGCCATTCTTGCAACATAAGTCCGCAACGCTCTGACGACATCCAAGGACTTTGAAACGGCTGAGGTGTCAGAAGCCACTGGCACCGACACTGGCTGGTTGATATGGAAAGAAGACACAACCTTTGGAAGAAAGTGCTGACATGTTCTCAGTTCAGCCCTGTCTTCATGAACTATTAAATAAGGACTCTGCCTGAGGCCAAGGCCAACAACATGACCACTTTCCAAGTGAGAAACTTCAACTCCACCTCTTGCAGAGGCTCAAACCAGTCCGATTTAAGGAACTGCAACACCACATTAAGATCCCATGGCGCCGCAGGAGGCACAAAGGGAGGTTGGATGCACAGAACCCCCTTCACGAACGTCTGGACCTCAGGAAGGGAAGCCAACTGTTTCTGAAAGAAAACTGACAAGGCCGAAATCTGAACCTTGATAGACCCTAATCTCAAGCCAGCATTCACACCCGCCTGTAGAAATAGGAGAAGTCATCCTAATTGAAACTCCACCGCAGGAGACTTCTTGGATTCACACCAAGATACATATTTTCTCCAAATACGATGGTAATGTTTGGACGTTACCCCTTTCCTGGCCAGAATAAGTGTGGGAATTACTTCATTGGGAATACTCTTACGGGCTAGGATCTGGCGCTCAACAGCCATGCCGTCAAACGCAGCCACGCTAAATCCTGATAAACTAACGGCCCCTGCTGAAGCAGGTCCTTTCGAAGAGGAAGTGGCCGAGGATCTTCCAGTAATAACTCTTGAAGATCTGGATACGAGGCCCTCCTTGGCCAGTCTGGAGCAATGAGGATTGCTTGAACTCTTGTTCTTCTGATGATCTTGAGAACCTTTGGGATAAGTGGAAGTGGAGGGAACAGATGCACCGACTGAAACACCCACTGGATCACCAGTGCATCTACTGCTATTGCTTGTGGGTCTCTTGACCAGGAACAATATTTCTGAAGCTACTTGTTGAGGCCTGATGCCATGATGTCCACTTGAGGAACGCCCCAACAACTTGCCACCTTCGCAAAGACTTCTGGGTGGAGGCCCCTTTCTCCTGGATGGAGATCATGTCTGCTGAGGAAGTCTGCTTCCCAGTTGTCCACTCCCGGAATGAAAATTGCCGACAGAGCTTTTGCATGTCTTTCTGCCCAGAGGAGTATCTTTGTCACCTCTGCCATTGCCGCTCTGCTTTTTGTTCCGCCTTGACAGTTTATGTAAGCTACTGCCGTCACATTGTATGACTGGCTCTGTATGTCACGACCTTGAAAAAGGTGTGCCGCTTGATGAAGACTGTTGTACACAGTTCTCAACTCCAGAATGTTTATGTGAAGGTGAGTTTCTTGACTTGACCACCTTCCTTGGAAGTTTTCACCTTGCGTGACTGCTCCCCATCCTCAGAGACTTGCATCCGTGGTCACCAGGATCCAGGCCTGAATCCCGAACCTGCATCCCTCCAGGAAGTGAGAAATTTGTAGCCACCACAGGAGCGAAATTCTGGCTTTCGCTGACAAGGTTATCCTTTGATGCATGTGGCAATGCGACCCGGACTACTTGTCCAGTAGATCCCACTGGAAGACCCTGGCATGGAATCGGCCATATTGTAGTGCCACGTAAGCTGCTACCATTTTCCCCAACAGGCGAATGCACTGATGAATTGATACTGTTCTTGGTCTCAAAAGTTGTTTGACCATGCTCTGGATCTCCTGAGCCTTTTCCACCGGTAGAAATACTCTCTGTACCTCGGTGTCCAGTATCATTCCCAAAAATTATAATCTCCTTATCGGTTCCAACTGGGATTTTGGAAAGTTTAATGATCCAACCATGCTGTTGAAGCACCTACAGGGATAATGCTATGTTCTGGAGTAGCTTGTCCCTGGATCTCGCTTTTATGAGGAGATCGTCCAAGTATGGAATTATGTTGACTCCTTGTTTGCGAAGGAGAACCATCATCTCCGCCATCACCTTGGTGAATACTCTCGGAGCCTTGGAGAGCCCGAACGGTAATGTCTGGAATTGGTAGTGGCAATCCTGAACCGCAAACCTCAGGTATGCTTGATGTGGTGGGTAAATGGGGACATGCAAGTAAGCATCCTTGATGTCCACTGACACCAGAAATTCCTTTTCTTCCAAGCTGGAAATCACCGCTTTCAAGGATTCCATCTTGAATTTGAACCTTTTCAAATAAAGATTCAGAGAATTTAGGTTTAAAATCGGTCTGACCGAGCCATCCGGTTCGGCACCGTAAACAGACTTGAATAAAAGCTTTGGTTCCCTTGTTCGGAAGGAACCAAGGAAATTACTTTGTCTTGACATAATTTGTGTATTGCATTCAGGACATTTGTGCTGTCCTGAGCAGAAACTAGCAAGGCTGATTTGAAAAATTGGCATGGGGAAGGTCTTGAAATTCCAACCTGTAACCCTGGGATACTATCTGTAATATCCAAGGATCCAGGTCTGAGTGAAGCCAGACATGGCTGAAAAATAGTAGATGTGCACCCACCTGATCACACTCCCGCAGAAGAGCCCCAGCGTCATGCAGTGGCTTTTGCAGAAGTAGTTGCTGACTTCTGCTCCTGGGAGCCTGACGGTGTTATAGATTTTCTACCTTTTCCTGTGAAAAAAAGGGGTACTCTTAGCCTTTTTGTATTTGTTGGGCCGAAAGGACTGCATAGTATGAGAATGATATACTTTTTTAGCCGGTGCAGCTGCCGATGGCAGAAATGATGACAGACGGTGCAGTGATGTGAACAAGCCCTACGGGTGAAACGCGTTATCGAACATGGCAATACCGCCGCAAGAACCTGTCTAACCACTGGCTCAATCGATACCCCCAGTTCCACTCAGGACCGTTCAACTGAAATACATATACGGTAACATCGCGGCCAGCTCTTACTCATGATTACGGTGCAGCGTCCTTACAATGTCTCCTGACACTAAGGTGCTGCAGCCGTTCTAACGAGTACAGCAGTACGGTCAATCCCATCCCCCTTCTTTTCCTACAGACAATACTTGACTTGTCCCTGTGCACCCGTTCACCGTCCGCTGTATTGATACAGAAATTCTAATTTAGGACGGGTAAAAGGTTGTTACGTATTGTATAGGTCTGCTGAGATTGCCATTTATTTTACCTCGTTAAACACGAGTATTCATAGTAACTCCTTGTAATTGTGTATATCCTGGCACCTATATCTGATGCAATTATATTAACTCTCACAGTAGCGTTACAACATTATTATAATCAGGAATCTAGCCGGGTCATGGTGTGATCCACATTAACTGGTTTTGAGTACAATACTTTATACACAATTTTCAATAATAAACAAGCAGTTTGGTTAAAACGCAGACTGTTATATATAATAAAAAATGTGCATTTAGTGTACCAATGACCTTATTCTATGTTGCAAACATCAGCTGTCAATGTCCTGCTATGGTGTGATAAAGTATAGATGTTATCTGGCATAACATTAATCAATTAATGATGCAATTTATGTGGAATCCACAAAAACCCAATTAAAGGTACAAGGATTAGCATTTCAGTGTGATCTAATCTCCTTCGGTTAACACTCATTCCTGAATTATGGCACAGTGTTCTGCAATGTCTTTTGATATCAGGACACTGTGGACATCCTAACGGGAATAGCAGTACGGCCTCTATCTTTTTTCAAATCAGCTATTAGCTCAGACTGTTGCTCTCTCATCTACCGGCCGCTGTTAATTCATGACGGATAGACAGTAGAAGTAACTGCATATGAGTGGCTGATCTTTGACTGTATTTGTTTTATATGCTGGAAATTCCACACCAATCGGAATTCATGTGGATTCAAAAAGACGCAATCAATGTTATATCAAAAAGCAAATACAGTTATTTATCTACTTATTTATTAATACTTCGATCAACACTCATTCCTGAATTATGACATAGTGCTCTGCAATGTCTTTTGATATCAGGACACTGTGAACATCCTAACGGGAAAAGCAGTATGATCTCTATCTTTTTTCTAAATTAGCTCAAAGCTCAGACCGTTGCTCTCTCATCTACCGTTCGCTGTGTCGACATTCTTGTCTTAACTCATGACGGATAGACAGCAGAAGTAACCATATATGAGTTGCTAATTTTTCCTCTCATTTTTCCTGCGATTCTTTGCATGCTGGTCAATAATAATTTTATAGAGTGGTTATCTGCAATGGTCAATATTAATTCTTAATTTTTGACAAACTGGGACTAGGTGTTTTCCTCTCTTATAATGAATATCATTGTCTAGCAATAGGAATATCGTGATTATGATATTGAAGGGGCAAAACTTGTCACCTAATGCTGACTGCTGATTTGTATTGTTTATGTATGCTGAGACGATAATTCTCTGAAAACATTTTCTTAACATTTTCAGGTATTAAGGGAGATAAAAAAATGTTTTTGGGGTGTAGCCACATGTGTGAAGTTCACAACGAGTTTAATGGTAGTGGCATACCCACAGTGGGTATTGATTGATTAACAATTAATAAACTATATTGTTTGGAAATTGACACACATGACAAACAATATTGTTTTGGTTAGTCAACACATATGATTAGTTGTGTTGCAGTATTACTATAGCAATTAGGTCTATGTATAATTCTTTATGTTCGTCACATTGTTATAATTTTTAATGTAGAAATAAAGGTTACGTTTTATGACAATTTGGACTACAATAGCCCTGTCTTGTATTTCTAAAGAGTGCCCCCAAAATAGAGTCTTCTTTCCTCTCTATTTCTATTTTGACTTTCTGACTCTGGGGAGCAACACCAACCTTTGCCTGTGACAGATTTTCACAGCAATTATAGGTATCTGGTTCATAGACCCCTTTTTACATACTTTTAACCATAATTTTTGGTGACTAGGGGTTCTTTTCTTGTCGCGGATCTTCTCAACTGTCTATCTTCAGAAATGCTGACTTGCCAGATGTAGTAGTTGATATCATGGCATCTAGTTTCTCTCCAAAGAGGACCTCACCATTATAGGGGAGCGCCTCAATATTTCTTTTGGATTCAGCGTCAGCATTCCATTGGCGGATCCAGAGCGCCCTGCGGGCTGAAATCGCCATAGCAGAGGCCCTTGAGCCCAGTAAGCCAACGTCCTTCATAGCCTCAACCAAGTAACCTGCAGAATCTTTGATATGACCTAGAATTTGCAGCATATTATCTTTATCGACCGTGTCAATATTAGCAATTAAATTGTCTGCCCACTTTTCCACTGCGTTACCTACCCACGCAGAAGCAATTGCGGGCCTGAGTAACATACCCGTAGCAACATAGATGGACTTTAAAGTCATCTCTAATTTGCGGTCAGCAGGTTCTTTTAATGGGTAAAATGATTTTCTTTGACAACCTTGAGACTGAGGTGTCTATCATTGGGGGTGGCTCCCACTTACATCTATCCTCTTCAGGGAAAGGGTACGCTACCCGCAACCTTCTAGGGATATCAAACTTCTTTTCCAGCAGAACTCTGTAGAGCTCCACTGGTGTGCATTCAGTCTCCCGGGCACATTTTCTAAACTGAGGTCTGGAGGAGGGGCATAGAGGGAGGAGCCAGTTCACACTGTTAAAAAGTCTTAATGTGCCGAAGGCTCCTACGGAACCGTCTTTACCCCATGGTACTAAAATGGACCCCAGCATCCTCTAGGACGTAAGAGAAACAATAAATATATTTTGTGCCCCTTGCAAGTGGCAAATTTAGTACAACAAAACCAATGGTATATAGGGGCTAATTCAGTAAGAATAGCAAATTCTGCTAATCAGCAGCATTTTCTATCCTTTTGCTCGCATGCTGGGGACCGCCAAGCATACTGATGGGTGCCTTTCCCACCTTTGACAAGCAGAAATTGCAATTGCTTCGCAATTTCTGCTTGTCAGCAGAAATTAAAGATGACATATCTGCCGGCGCAGCTTAGCTGCGGCCGCAGGAGTCCTGGCACCATTTTACCTGTCGCAGCGGCTGCATGTGTCATCAGGCAGCCGCCATGACCACTTCTCCGATACGCCTCCATTCGCACTGTACCACCCACCACTCGGGTCGCCCCGCCCCCGCAATGCTCCGTATCCTCCCTGGAAATGGAGCGTTGCCGCCCCCCCTCCTGCCCCACGACTGCCTCTGCCTGATTGGCAGGAAGAGGTGAACGCATTTTCTGCGGCCCCCTGCAGAAAGTGCGGGCGCATGCGCAGTACGGGCACTTCGCATGCGCCCGCGGGCCCACCGCAAAAATTCCGGTTGGATCGCAATTTGCGATCCAACCTGAATTAGCCCCTATAATACGATTAAATAGAATATGGGTGTGTAAACAGCGCTAGAAAAACTGGATATGGAAATTAATAATCACAATTTATTATAAAAATTGTTGCAACAAATAAAACATTAAATTCATATATATATATAGGTATATTAGTAAAATAAATTCGGTAAAAAGATGTCAAAAATAGGGCAGGCACAGCTAATTTGTTTGGTGTATTACCACATGAGGATGCCGGACATAATGTACTGAAGAAAATTCTTGGAATTATGCCATAGTCCTGGGTGCACTTTGCAATGCTAGCAGGTGAATGTCCAAAGATTGTGCGAACCTTGTTTGCTTGGTTCCAACCAGAAGAAGACCTCTTTATAGCTGGATCTCTGGTGCTTGCATGGACTTCTGCTACTTCCCAATTGCTGAGGGACTTCTAGGCTTATTCCAGGTATGATTGATGATTCAGTAGTACACGGCTCCTCCATACCAACGCGTTTCGCTGTATCCACAGCTTTTTCAAGGTATGTGTGCCCATATTGTGAGTGCCCTTTTTAAAGGCTGTGCTAATTGCCCATCATTGACAGCTGAGATCATTTACAAGTTTTTAAATAAATAACAAAACAAAACCATATCCAGTTTAATTCATTTTTATATATAGGAGACAGATGTATATGAACTTCAAACTTAGTTTTGAATAATATCAACGGATTTATATATCAAAACCATTTAAAACATTTCCTGTTTCCATGTATGGGTCACATGACCGCATACCTGGACATCCTGTCAGTGGAACGCATACTTGCTCTTTATTGGTTAGATTTAACATGTTTTCCGATCACGTGGCTCTTTAGGCTGTTAATACAGACCTGCCACGTGATACCCTGCGGGTATGCCGATCACGTGGCAGGTCTGTATTAACAGCCTAAAGAGCCACGTGATCGGAAAACATGTTAAATCTAACCAATAAAGAGCAAGTATGCGTTCCACTGACAGGATGTCCAGGTATGCGGTCATGTGACCCATACATGGAAACAGGAAATGTTTTAAATGGTTTTGATATATAAATCCGTTGATATTATTCAAAACTAAGTTTGAAGTTCATATACATCTGTCCCCTATATATAAAAATGAATTAAACTGGATATGGTTTTGTTTTGTTATTTATTTAAAAACTTGTAAATGATCTCAGCTGTCAATGATGGGCAATTAGCACAGCCTTTAAAAAGGGCACTCACAATATGGGCACACATACCTTGAAAAAGCTGTGGATACAGCGAAACGCGTTGGTCTGGAGGAGCCGTGTACTACTGAATCATCAATCATACCTGGAATAAGCCTAGAAGTCCCTCAGCAATTGGGAAGTAGCAGAAGTCCATGCAAGCACCAGAGATCCAGCTATAAAGAGGTCTTCTTCTGGTTGGAACCAAGCAAACAAGGTTCGCACAATCTTTGGACATTCACCTGCTAGCATTGCAAAGTGCACCCAGGACTATGGCATAATTCCAAGAATTTTCTTCAGTACATTATGTCCGGCATCCTCATGTGGTAATACACCAAACAAATTAGCTGTGCCTGCCCTATTTTTGACATCTTTTTACCGAATTTATTTTACTAATATACCTATATATATATATATGAATTTAATGTTTTATTTGTTGCAACAATTTTTATAATAAATTGTGATTATTAATTTCCATATCCAGTTTTTCTAGCGCTGTTTACACACCCATATTCTATTTGTTCTAACAGGGACTAACTATCCTTTATACAGCTGCTTAAAAGGTTTAGCAGCCCCTCTTGACAGCGCCGGGCGAATACCTTGGTATTTCTTTTTTTGCCCTATAATACGATTACTAGAGCTTCTGCAGCATCATTCAGAGCTGCTGCAAATGCCCAGTGGTAGCAGCTTTTTCTACCAAGTTTGCTCTGTGTGTATGTGGTTCTGCATGGTTCAGTGCACTGGGCCAAAGAGCAGCTACCAGAAAGAAGAGACAGGAGCCTTACCATGAGGTGGTAGAATGTGTACTTAGAAAGTGCGGTACTGGTTCTATGATGTTTGTGCATATATTTATTATAGTCTTTTTAACCTTTTCCTGACCACTTATCTTATTTATATTATTTAAATATGTTTGATACAGCCTATACTATAGATCAGCTATACCGTATTCCATGTTCTGCAGGGTGGGATATTTGCAGATTGAATTTGGAAACCCCCCTCTAGAAATCCTGCGTTTGCCAGTGTAACCAATGTCTTCCATTTCCTAAACTGTGCTACAAAAGCAATAATCTAATTGGTTGCTGTGAGATACAGCATGTTTTGTGCACTAGTTTTCATAAATGTCTGTACTCTATATAATTATTACTCAAAGAATGAACAAGTTCATCTGATCTGCATATAAAGCATAATTGTGTCAGCCATGTCTATAAGCAGTATGACCCACGTCTTAATTTGGAATTAGAATGTCATACAATAAGACAATTTAGGATGTATTAACCAAACTTATTTATGGTGCATCTGGTGCTTAGTATTTATGATTTTTATTAATTGTGCAGCTTAGATGCTAAATATATATTTTCACTCATGTACCCATATACAGGCTTATGCTTGGATTTATGTTCAGTACTGGCTTCCTGTCCATGTGGCTCAGCAACACCTCTACAGCTGCCATGGTAATGCCAATAGTGGAAGCTGTCGCACAGCAGATCATTAATGCCGAGGCAGAAGTTGATGCCATGCAAATTAATTCATCAGAAGGCATTTGCAATGAAGTATTTGAACTTGACGGTACATAAAATTTTCTACTTAACTAAAACCAGTGTGCATTTCTTCTTTCTTGCCATTATTTTGCATGTTAATCAGTCTATTTATTACTTTCTCTGTAAGCTGATCTCTGTTCAAGGAATTTCAACTCTTTCATTGTGAAGCTTTTAGTGCACTGACAATGGGGGTCATTCCGAGTTAATCGCTTGCTAGCTAGTTTTAGCAGCCGTGCAAATGCTATGCCGCCGCCCACTGGGAGTGTATTTTTGCTTAGCAGAAGTGTGAACGGTTGTATCGCAGAGCGGCTACAAATTTTTTTTGTGTAGTTTCAGAGTAGCTCAAAACCTACTCAGCGCTAGTGATCACTTCAGACTATTCAGTTCCTAATTTGACGTCACAAAGCCGCCCAGCGTTCGCCCAGCAACGCCTGCGTTTTTCCTGGCACGCCTGCGTTTTTCCGCATACTCCTTGAAAACGGTCAGTTGCCACCCAGAAACGCCCACTTTATGTCAATCACTCTGCACCAAGCAGTGCGACTGAAATGCATCGCTAGACCCTGTGCAAAACGACATCGTTCGTTGTGCCCGTATGTCGTGCGTGCGCAATGCGCCACATACGCATGCGCAGAACTGCCGATTATTAGCCTGATCGCTGCGCTGCGAAACAAATTCAGCTAGTGATCAACTCGGAATGACCACCAATATACAGTAGCTTGTGTGACATATTGTAACAAAACAACTAAATTTGCTACAGAACTGTACATGCAGATGTTCCTATCATCACATAATTCTCCAGTGAATGAGGGTATAGAACCTTGATGACCCTCGGGCTGCATTTGGACCTCCGAGTCTTCCACTTGCAGTCCCAAGTTCCTTCCTACTTTATAGTCAGATTTGTCACAGCTTTTAACACTTGAATAAAAGGTCTTATTACAGATTACTGAGATTAAGGGTAATGGGCCTGAGTCAGTCACAAAGTGGCTATAATTGTGGGAAGCCACAGAAGACAGATTTACTACATTATGCTAATGTCAGTATCTGTACGGATTCAAACAGGAAGCCTTCGTTTTCTGCAGCCGCAACTGCCAGCATTAGTATTACGACTTGCACTGGAACCACATGCTGGGTGCATTGGGATCTTCCCTTCACTGTATGCGAGCCTCAGAATAGCATGGAACTCTAGCTAATGTCCATGATACTACCATGACACTACCATGAGATGAACCTCTTGTGAGTGACCACAACATTGTTGCCCAGATACCACCTAGAAACAACCATTTCACACAAGCAGAGATACAGTCAACATCCATGCGACTCAGAATATGCAGCTGCATCTGGCTCAGAACTAGGCCCAATGTGTGGTCATATGAAGGTTAGAGGGCCACCTACAGTATGCAGCCCCTGATATGTATCAGGTTGTCTATCTCTGTGATATAAGGACTACTGGAGGACCATGACAGCAACTACAGTATTAGGCACATTCCTAGCTACAGTACATACTGTATGCAGAGGCGGATTGGGCATAGGGCTTATAGGTAAGATTCCCGGTGGGCCGACGCATCAGCAGGGCCTGTTTTGTTTGAGGACACATGGTCCTATTTATAGACATACTGAATAAGATTCAAAATAATTTGCATATATGAAAATTACTTTGCCACTTAGCCTGTGATTGCAGATGATCTAGTGTATGCTCTGTCTGCCTGCTTGGCTGACATATAAGATTGAGTGAATAGTGATTGGGATACGGTTGGTGTAAAAAGCAAGAAAATATATCTTTCTAAAGAATTATATAGTTTCCTAAATTGTGAAGGTGTATCATATAATGTGCTCATAATATTTAATTTTATTTCTTTTTAACTTCCCCCTTGATGCTGGACATGCCCACTATCTGGAAAGTCTTGGGGGGAGGGTGCTGCTGCCATGGCCCATGGCCAGACCTTACACCTCTGGTGCTGCCCATGTGGGGCCACTAGTACAAATTTTACCAGGGCCGCTTTTTGTTCCCAATCCGCCCCTGACTGTATGTATTAAAATCAATCATGAAAAAAACTATGAACTTAATATTATATTTGTGTTGACTATTTACAGAAAACAGCACTGAAATGGATACAAAATGTGAACCAGAGAAACATATTAATGGGTAAGGGTTAAAATTGTACAGAATAATGAACCTTTGTCACCTTTAACTTCCGCTAATACAACTTACATTTATAACAATGTATTTCTTGCAGGTACAGTAATGGAGCAATGCCTAATGGGAGCAAGAAGAACTGCACAGTAGGTTTCTATTTCTCTACCAATGATAACTAGGATAACTGATCTGGTCATTGCCTACAGGGAAAGAATTGTTATAGAGTTAAAACTAATGTACAGTGATGCCTTTCCTATTGATGGTTTATTTGAATGTATATGAAGATGAATATCTGTATGTACTTCATTAGGGCCTAATTCAGAGCTCAGTGCAGGTAATGACAACCACGTAGATTCCCGATTATCATGAATCTAACACTGTGCAAAGTGCGTAATGCACATGCGCAGAACGGGCCTTGCAATGATCCCGTAGCTCCCCTCTGCCTGGCTGACATGCAGCAGCATTGAGGGGGTGGAAAGAGGATAGGGAGAGGCCGGAGGGAAGAACCAAGGGTCTGCGTGCCACTATGTAGACTTCCTGGCCTCGCAGCTCCTGCTTCCTTTGGCCAGCTGTGTAAGCTAAGGCTTCCTCAGCTGATCTCTGCAGGGAACACCGATGGTCGCAATGTTGGATCCCAGCTTACGAAGCCAGAAATTCAATGCTGCTTGCGTGTGACATTGAACTTCCGTCCATCTCTGAATCAGGTCCTGTATCAGAAAATGTATTATTGTGTGTTTGTGCTGTCTATCTTAGTGAGAGTTTGTGTCATTGTTGCAAAGTGAATGTTTTTATAGTGTATTATTATATATTTAATGCATTTTCCTTATTTTGATATGTGTCTGTTTGGGGTATGGGTCAATAGATCGACCACACTTAGGTCGACAGTCATTTGGTCAACCACTATTGGTCGACATGCATTAGGTCAATGCGGTTACTAGGTCGACATGGTCATTAGGTCGATATGTACTAGGTCAACATGGAAAAAGGTCAACATGAGTTTTTTTTACTTTTTTGGTGTAATTTTATTCGTAAAGTGACGGGAAACCCCAAATAGTGCACCGTGTCCCCTCGCATGGCTCGTTTCGCTCGCCATGCTTTGGGCAAGTTGCTTCGCTCTGCTACTGCTGCGCTCGCCACAGATTAATATTCCCAATCGTAGTCCACGTGGATTGTAAAGTATGAAAAAGTTCAAAAAATGTAAGATTTTTTAAAAAACTCATGTCGACCTTTTTCCATGTCGACCTAGTAACCATGTTGACCTAGTAACCATGTTGACCTAGTGACCATGTCGACCCAATGCATGTCGACCAATAGTGGTCGGCCTAAGTGTTGTCAACCTAATGACTGTATCCCGTCTGTTTGTACAATGATTATTAGAGCACAAATGGTAGCATGTTATAGAATGTGTGAGTTAGCGATAATGTCACACATGATTTGCATTTGAAGTGATTCACAGTAGCAGCTCTAAAGGTGCATACACACGGAGCGATATAACTGAGCGATTTTGACTATATAGTCAAAATCGCTCAGAAAGTTAGTGCAGATCGCTCCGTGTGTACACAGGCAGCGATAGCGATGCGCGTCCCCGCCAGGTCGCTATCGCTGGGAAAAATAGTCAGTGCAGGCAAGTCAATTTTGGCTATGTCGCTGGGAAAGTTAGTTAAAATCGCTAGAGGCCAGCGATTTTTCCCAGCGATAGCGATGTTGCCGGCGGTGGGTGGTGGCGGCGGTGCGGGCGGCGGCGGGTTGCGGTGGCGGTGTGGGCGGTGGCGGGTTGTGGCGGCGGTGCGGGCGGCGGCGGGTTGCGGTGGCGGTGTGGGCGGCGGCGTGTTGAGGCGGTGGTGCGGGCGGCGGCGGTGCGGGTGGCAGAAATTTACCTTTATCTTGCAGAGTTTGGCAGCGAAGCGGTACCAGTTTCAAAAATGGCGCCTCAGCGTCATTTTTGAAATTCAAGATGGCCGCCGCGAGCCAATCTCGGCTCGCCGCGTCATCGCCCCGCCCCCTCCCACTGACTTATATAAGTCAGCGCGAGGCAGCGGCTTTCAGTCCGACGGCGGAGGAGGAGCGGAGAAGAGCTCCTGAAGACTGAAGACGCCGTGGAAGTCCTGGATGGGCGGCGGCTATGCAAAAGAGCTTAGCAGCCGCCGCCCACCAGGTGAAGACGCCGGAGCAAGACCCCAGAAGCCCTGGGGAGGTGGCGCCCCCCCAGGTGAAGACGCCGGAAGCCCTGGGAAGGCGGCGGCCATGCAAAAGAGCTTAAAGGCCGCTGCCTCCCAGGTGAAGACCCAGTTTAATAAAGGATTTTTTAAAGAACGTGTCCTGGTTTTTTTCCAATATTTTCTTTACAGGTGGAGTACAGGTGCCAGTGGGCCCTTTATGTCCGGGCATGCTGGAACTTGTGGTTCTCCAAGTGCCAGCATGCTGGGGCAGGCTTGCTGGGACCTGTAGGCCACCTGTAAAGAACAATATTACTATTGAAAGGCTATCAGCCTCCCATCCACCGCCCACGGATGGGGGGGACAGCCTCGGGCTTCACCCCTGGCCCTTGGGTGGCTGGAGGGGGGGACCCCTTGATTTAAGGGGTCCTCACTCCTCCAGTGTACCCCGGCCAGGGGTGACTAGTTGGGGGGGTAATGGCACGGCCGCAGGGACCAATATAAAAGTGTCCCCCGGCTGTGGCATTATCTCCCTGGCTAGTGGAGCCCGGTGCTGGTTTTAAAAATACGGGGGACCCCTATGTCTTTTGTCCCCCGTATTTTTTAAACCAGGACCGGACGCAGGGCCCGGTGCTGGTTGTCTAAATATGGGGGAACCCTACTAATTTTTTCCTCTGTATTTTAACAACCAGGACTGGCTCAAAGAGCCCGAGGCTGGTTTTACATAAGAGGGGGGACCCCACGCAAATTATTTTTTTAACTTTTAGCTATTTAAATACCAGCCACCCTGTAAAATCGTCCTATATATGACACTCATCCCCTTATTTAAATGAGATAGTCAAAATCTCCCATAGCCAAAATCTCCCATAGCCAAAATCTCTTGCATAGTTAGACAAAATCTCTGGTAAAGTTAGTCAAAATCTCCTACTGCCAGTTCAAGGGAAAAGTTAGTCAAAATCTCTCATAGTCAAAATCTCTCCGTGTGTATGCACCTTTATAGAGTGAGGATGAGCCTGATTTGTTAAATATAGATTCTCTTCTTAAGCTGGGACCACACTTAAACAATGGTTGGCGTGTTCACCCGATATCGGTGTATATGTGTATGCAGGACCGTTGCTGGAGTGTTAGCCAATAAATGGCTTCTACAGTAGGCAGGATCGGGAGGTCGCGTCTCATGTGTTGTTTAATATTTATCTGACCGACCTCTCGATCCTATAGAAAACCCATTGCTATTTCTAACACAGTGTGTTCTGGACTCACAGGGGCTCACAGGGTACACAATACGTAGCTGATTGTGACCGTTTACCTAATCGGCCGAGTGTTCGCAAAGGTGTGTGTACCCAGATTTTTTTTTTAATTTTACCTCCTTGAGTAAGTGTGCAAGGCTATACTACACATAATAAACTGAATGGACAATAACAAGTTTTAAGATTGTATCAACATCAATCAAATGCAAAAAAAAAATGCACTATTTATTAATCTATGGTTTTATACTAAACTACTGTTTAGCAAATCAAAACCCATTGGCAGCTAATGTAGCCGTTTGCACCATGATACTGTATCTAGCCTACTGTATGCAAACAGATACTGTATCTAGCCTACTGTATGCAAACAACTTGTCTCCAGTAAATTCAGTTTAGCTTATCTTCTGCTTGTACTGTAGCCCTTTTGCTTGGCAATGTGGATCAGGGGAGATCAGGCGTAGAGTATGTGCAGCAAAGTAAAGGCATGTAGACACAAATTAACCATGCCCCTTGTAATAATTCTAACAGTGTCCACTACTGTATGTCATTTAATCTGCCTTAGCAGATGTACAGTAGCTTTGCCCATCCGTTAGGCCTGGTGCAAGTTTACGTGTTTATAATGATGTCTGTCACATAAAAATATCCAATTATTTGATCAATTTATCTAATGAGAAAGATGTTAAACATTTCTACATCTTTTCCTGTGGTCTTCCATGCTGATTTGCAACCTGCTTATAATTAAATTATACTATTTGTATGGATCCCTGGTTACAAAATCTGCATTGTGGTTCATAGGGGCTAATTCAGGTTGTATCGCAATTCGTGATCCAACTGTAATTTTTGTGTTCACCCTGCAGGTGAATGCGCAGGTCCCGTCCTGCGCATGCGCCCGCATTTACTGCGGGTCACCCATAGTAATTACGAAGGCCTCTGCCTGATTGACAGGCACAGGTGTTTTCGGGGGCAGCAATGCTCAGTTTCCAAGGCGGACCGTTGTGGGGGCAGCGTTTGCGAATCTGAGGCATGGCGGCATGAACGGGGGCGTGGCGTGGGTGTTATTGCTTTGTTTCGTTGTCACACATAGCCGCTGAGGTAGGAAAAATGGAGGCGGGCCTACTGCCATCGTAGCCAGGCTGCGCCGGCAGGAAGTATCCACAATTTCAGTGATCGCATTGCTGGGTGGGAGTTTGCATGCTGGGCGGCCTTCCCATGCGATGGGCAGCAACCAGCATGTGAGCAAAAGGTGTGGCAGAATTTACAATCCTTACTGAATATGGGGGCTAATTCAGGTTGGACTGCAAATCGTGATCCAACCGGAATTATTACGATCGTCCCGTCCTGCACATGCGCCTGCACTTTCTGCATGGGGGCCGTAGAAAATGTGATTGCCTCTGCCTGTCAATCAGGCAGTGGTGGTCGCGGGGCAGGGGTGGTGGCAACGCTTTGTTCCCATGGTGGAGACGGAGCATTGCGGGGGAGGGGTGTCACGAATGGGGAGCAGTGTGGAGCGAACGGGGGCGTGAACGTGGAAGCTGCGTGATGTCACACGCAGCCGCCATGATCAGGCCATGGTGGGCCTCCTGCGGGCTCAGGTAAGCTGCTCTGGCAGGAGGCATCCTCTATTTCTGCTATCAAGCATCGCAATTTCTGCTTGTTGTAGGTGAGGGAAACGACGGTCAGTATGCTGGGTGGCCTTGCCCTGCGATGGGCGGCACCCAGTATGCGAGCAAAAGGATTGCAAATTCTGCTAATTAGCAGAATTTGCAATCCTTGCTGAATTAGGCCCAAGGCCCACAATCTACTGATTTAGAAATTTGCTGCTATACATCAAAGCTTGGAGAGAGAAAGAGGTACATTTATTAAAGCTTCTAAAAAAGAGAATTTGTGATGTTGCCCATAGCAATCGATCATGTCTCTATTACCTTTTAGAAATGATACACAGCATCTGATTGGTTGCTATAGTGTACCGACCAATCAGCTCTCTACAGGCTGTGTTTTAAAAATTACAGTTAGGAGCTCTGACTGGTCGGTACTTTATCTCTCTCCAAGCTTTAATAAATCTCCCCTTATGGGCGGTATCCTATTAGCTGCAATAACACAATTTTGCAATAAATGATCACAAATGCGATAATTCGGTATCCCAATAGCGGCGATAAGTTTTCTGCGAAAAGTCTCCATAGGGCTTATTGCGGCTCTCACTTCACTACCTTTGAGCAGGTGATAAGCAGTGCAAAATCCCTATTTTAATGTAAAAATGTTGGGATTTGGTTCAGAACCCCTGGAACACCTCCTTGAGTAACTAATTAGGCACTTTAGAAGTTCTTAATTATTTTTAATTGGCCAATAATGACATGTAATTATTGGGGTAAAAAAATGCAAAGTAATGGAAATTGGGGTACAAGGTATGGGACGGGAATATTGGGGTGCTTTATAAGTAGGGCAAGTGTTTTTAGACTTACAGGTGGGAGTAATCGGTCCATTTCCACTGTCCCCTAAAATGACCCAAATATATACTTATACCCATTTTTATGTACCCCAAATTTAATGAGAGCACTTTTTTGCAGGAAAAAAATTGCTTTCTATAATTTTTCATTTTTTTTCTAAAAATCAGCTGGAAATAATGCGTGGGTCTTCTGCTCAGAGGGTATGTCTGTGCCGATCACTGCCCAACTCCTCACAGATGGAGTATGTTTTATGTCACCCCCTGCCCACCCCTTTTAATGGGAGGGTCTGCGCCTCTTGCCCGCCTTCTTGCAGCAGACCCAGTCTTGGATGTCAGCAGCTGTCAGGTCCTGGGTATTCAGTAGTCTGGGGCTGATCCGCACACAACCCTCCTCCTACGGGGAGGCTCAGCCCATCAGCCCGCCTAGGCAGTGTTCCTGTTCTCTGTCACTTTGGCTGCTGACAGTATACTCCTGGAGACAATGGAGCACAGCAGCATTATATGGGAGCTCCGGCGGCTATACCACACTACCCACTGATCATTTCTCAGGTACCAGGGGAAACACTGCGACACTGGTCTCTCTGCTGCGCAGCTCTCCCTCCTCAAAATGGCCGCCTCTGTTTAGCACCAACTGTCACCACTGGCAGGTAACTCTTCCCAGTGTGTGCCAGCTGCAGCATGCAATATGTCTTTAACCCTTTTCCTGCTGCAAGTCACAAAACATTCAGCCAGGATGCATTTTGCAGGGGAAAAGGGAACCAAATGTCACTCATATGTCTGTAGCAATTCTAATG
Source organism: Pseudophryne corroboree (assembly GCF_028390025.1). Taxonomy (NCBI): domain Eukaryota; kingdom Metazoa; phylum Chordata; class Amphibia; order Anura; family Myobatrachidae; genus Pseudophryne; species Pseudophryne corroboree. Next base: position 465,117,914 of record NC_086449.1, read on the forward strand.
GGGTTACACGATCATGCATTTTGCATCTATATGACATACGGTGAGAGATACCTGCCATGACAGAGATGCTCTTTAAATTATGTGACACAGCAAAACACTACTCACAGTGTACTAGAGACTCTAGGCTGCTATTTTAAGAACATAGGACTTCGTTTTACACATGCACAAAGTCACAGAAGAAACACAACAGTACTTGGTATGAGAAAAAAGCCATTGCTGCTGCATCTTGGCACTTTGTATACAGGATCAGACTCATTTAATAATATAATAATAATAATAATTTTATTTATATAGCGCTTTTTCTCCAACAGGACTCAAGGCGCTTTACAGACATCAAAAACAATGCACATGATACAGAGGATTTGAGTAATACAACAATTGACAAGCAACAGACATAAAAGAAAACCTTAAGCCCACAGAAAGCATAACGCAGGATTGGTGTAGGCATTTTGGGTAATAACTTCCAAGGGTTGTGTATTCCACCCTCACAAGGTACCAGGTGCAGCAGCCATATTAGGCGCTCGGCGTAGGATTACCCAGGGTGGGATAGTCCACCCCTAGAAGTGATGACACAAAATGGGGGTGATTTCAGAGTCCTACAGTTTAGAGTAGGGTTCCATCAAAACCATCAGGCCCATGTATTTTTCATCCCATCCACAAGTGTACCATATGGGGCAGCCATGTTGGGCGCACTTTGGAGGTTACACTGTGGGAGGTGAGCCATACAAGGGCCAAGGTCAAATGTGGGAAAACTGATGCTTATGTTGTAGTATGATGTACCCTGCATGTAGGGCACAATGGAAAGGTGTGCAATCAGTGGAGGTAAACATTACAGGAAAAACACATGGTGGAGTGGAAGCGAGCAATGGAGGGAAAAAAAAAGAAAAAAGAAAAGAAAAAAAAACGAGAAAAAAAAAAACAGGTAACTAGTGGCAGAGTAGGATTGGGCTACAATTTGCATACAGATGTACAAGTGTCACACATCAAATTGATCAGTGTAATCTAGATGAGTAATTTTGTTACTCCTAGTTGTTTTATTTATGCAAATAAGATGCAAATTTTGCATGAGAAAGATGTTTGGCAAAGCTGAGCAGGGCCGTAACTAGGTGTGTGCCAATGGTGCCTTGCCACAGCGCAAGTGCAGTGAAGGCGCACCATCTGGCAGCGCACCCCTACCTATGGCTGTTTTAGTTAGTGATGGAGTAGTGAAATTTCCGCTATCCGCCTGCGCCTACCTCTGTAAGGGATGGGGAGCATGCCATTTGGTGTTACCCGTCATGCGGTAATTCTGGCTGTGAGCTCCGCCGCCACCTCTGAAGTGGAGAGGGAGCACTCCTTCAGCCCCCTGGTCCCATATAGGAGCCGCCACTGCCTCTATTGATGCCGCCAGGGAGACTTGCCGCCTCTGAAGTGGAGAGGGATCGCTCCTTCAGCCGCCTGGTCCCATATAGGAGCCACCGCTGCCTCTGCTGTGAGACCCACTGCAGCCTGAGCCCTGGAGAGGGGGCTGTGAGCGCAAGTAAATGAGTGTCTGCGCCTGATAGTCCTGGATGCCGCATTGCCCTAGCAAGTGACTTGAGAAACATACACACACTCACTCTCTCTCTCTCTCTCTCTCTCTCTCTCTCTCTCTCTGTTGCTGTAATATGTAACAAAGGGTGACTCTGCTGCTATAATGCTTAAAACGGGACTCTGCCGCTGTAATGTGAACAGGTCTCTGCTACTGTAATGTGTAAAATGGGACTCTGCTGCTGTAATGTGTAAAACGGGACTCTGCTGCTGTAAGGTGTAAAAAGAGGACTCTGCTGTTGTAATATGTAAAATTGAACTCTGCTACTGTAATGTGTAAAATGGAACTCTGCTGCTGTAATGTGAAAAAACGGACTCTGCTGCTGCTATAATGTTTAAAACGGGACTCTGCTGCTGTTATGAGTAAAATGGGACTATGCTACTGTAATGTATAAAAAGTGACTCTACGTGCCGTACTGTGTAAAATACCTGTCTAATGTGTAAAAGGGGACTCTACCTGCCGTACTGTGTAAAATGGAGCTCTGCCTGCCTTACTGTGTAAAAGGGAGCTATGTGGACACGCCATAAAGCCACGCTCCTATATTTTGGCGCGCGCCTACAGCTCGCATTGGCACTGTTTTAAATATGCAGGGGGGGTCGCCGATGCTGTTTCTTGCACATCGCGCTAAAATGTCTAGTTACACCACTGAAGCTGAGCACATGGGAGTAACAGGCCCTGACCCAGATAAAGAGTACCTGCTCCCCTCCTCGCCACCACGCATGTCATGCACACAATGATGTGCTGACCTACAGTACATTAAACTTTGTTCATGCATTTTGCATGCTCATGATCCTGCAAATGACATGTCTACAATACTAGTATAAAAGAATTCTACAAAGTCTGTCAAAAGTCAGCCATGTAAAGAAAGCGCATGCCCACACCCATTCCCCACATTAACAGGTAATACTGCATTGGGATTGGAGAGAAAGGACCAAAGGAATGTTTGCTCACACACACACATGGATATATACTGTATGAGATTAGTGTTCAAATGTAAGACCTCAGGCAGTCATGTGCAGCCCCAAACCATTTTCATAACATTACATACAACCCATACTGTATAGATGTGTCTACTAAAGGTCCATACACACTTAACGATATAATGAGCGACATCGCTCATTTCCCCCCTCCTTGAGCGACGTCGCTCATTTTATCGTTAAGTGTGTATGCCGCCAGCAACGATCGTCGCTGTCGGTAGGGCATGCATGAAGGATGTGGACTGTCGTCCACGACCTTCATGCAGGGCTGGCGGGGGCGTGACGTCACTGAGCGATATGAGCTGTCATATCGCTCAGTGCATACAGGCGGCCGCCGACCGGCCGGCCCGGGAGGGGGAAACGTTAGACGATGTCGCTCACAGAGCGACATCGTCTAATGTGTATGGGCCTTAAGACACAAATTAATTTTAATCTCAATATTTATTTTTGTTTTTAAAACAGGCGGATGAAGATTATGAAGATGCAATCTGCAATCATCAAGAAAAAGACATGCAAGAGGTAATATCTAGACTAATACAGAATAATGGATTTACTATGAAAAGAGAGTACATAAAGCGTATACAATATATTATTGTCCAACATATACCCAATTAACTTTGATGAGAAAGTAAGTCAAAAAATAACTTAAGATCCTAGCATCAATATTATTGTAAAGTGGCATTACCACCTGAACAACAAACTTTGAGATGGCTGTAGAGAGGGTAATGGGAGCAGAAAACGACTGTAAAGGAGAAGTGATTGAAGATTCTGATAGGGCTCCAACAAACACCCCCTGCCTCTCTGCATCTCCTCTACAGCATCACATGTGATCGGTATGAAATACCTCCAATCAAAATCCCGACAGCAATTGACCGACGGTCAAAATCCTGACAAGGTCAAAATCCCGACATGGACAAAATACCATCAGTTAAAATACAGACAAGGTCAAAATACCGACATGTAAAATGCCGACCGGTTAAAATACCGACATGCGGTTTTTATTGTTTTTTGTGTGTATGTCAACATAGGTCGACATGGACACCATATAAGTGTACCACGTGTGCTCGCCATGCTTCGGGCACGGTGCCTTACTGCGCTCGGCACACTGTTATATTCCCCCTCCTGGTCCACTGGGATGGTAAAGTATGAACAAGTCGGTTACAATGAAAAAAACCATGAAAAACTTATGTCGGCATTTTGACCTGTTGCCATTTTACATGTCGGTATTTTGAACTTGTCGGTATTTTAAATGACGTTTTTTTGTCCATGTCGGGATTTTGACCTTATCGTGATTTTGACCGTCGGTCAAATGCTGTTGGGATTTCGACCGTCGGTATTTTGATTGGCGGTAAATTGACTGCATCCCCATCACATAACCACAGTTTCAGACTGGGTTGTGAAAAATGGTTGCTTTGGCTCTGCGGAGGGAATGGGCGGGGGTATATAAGTAATAAATGGTAAAGCACCTTTTAATGTGACTTCCATTTTTATATATTTTTGTCACCTTCATACCTTAGATAGTGACTTTTTCACCATCTCCAGTGCATAGTTTATCTACCTTCAGGAGGTGATCAAGTCCCAGCTCACATAGCTTGCAGTGTTTCTGGAACTTGGAATTATGTTAATATGATCTTAATGGTCAAACTTGTTTGTCTCTTCTGTTTAGCCGAGGGGCATGGTTCCCAATTGCAAGCAGTGTTCAGCAATTATGGCTACTTAGAGGTAGCTGTTACGACACAACAGAAGAAACCAGATATGGACATATACTACAGAAAATGCAATTGAAATATTAAGTAATGATATGGAAGACATTTATGAAAGCTTCCAGTAGATCTTTATCTCTCTTTTTGCCAAGGGCAGTGTAGAGTAGCGGATGAGATCTATACATATGTTTCTTTTATCTGAAACTTCAGTTTTATTCAAACTGCTGAATGACAATTATGATAAATATTAAATAAACCCAATACCTACTAAAGGGAAAATACAACTTTTTTTTTTTTTTTAAATCACAGGCAATTGGCTTTGGTATGTATGTCATATATCATATTATCTACGAATTTCTGCTAGAAAATCACAATGCTTAATTTTACCAGCAACCAGTATCAACAGGGTTAGCTCACTGTAGCTTTGAATGTCCAAGAACAGGCTTGGACAACCTGTGGCTCTTCATCCATAGGCGTTTCTGTCATGGAAGCAATGCTTGCGGTGCACACGGGGGGCCCACATCACACACATTGCAACCATATTGTTTTAATACTCACCTTTCCAGAGTCCTGCGATGAAAGCTGTGGCCGCAGCAGCTGCAGCAAAAAGTCACATAAAAGTGGCCACCGCGCATGAGCAGAAAAGATAATTAGTTTCCAGACCATGGCAGGCGCCATGTTTCTGGAGACCTGCGCATGTGCAGAAGACTCCGTGGAGAGGAGGGGGCCAACCCAGAGTATGCACACGGGCCCCCTCCTATCTTAAAACACCTCTGTCTACAACTGTTGGGAAACTGAAAGTCCCAGCATGCCCTGCCACTGTTGTGCTATTAGGGTATGGTAAAACTGTGGCAGGGCATGTTGGGATGTGTAGTTTCACAACAGTTGGAGAGTCACAGGTTGGCCAGGCCTAGCCAATATCTTCAGCCAGCAGTTCAGTATCCCATCTCAAATCTTATGATAAATCAGAGAACATGCGTCAGCACAGAGTGGACAAATTACATACACACAGAGATGACAATAGAACACACACAAAAAATTACCAGGTTTTAAGTTGTAAATGTTATGTTTAGTGCAAATGGGGGCTTACTATGCTGCTAGTGATTGGGGCTGGAGCTGGGCGGCAAAGTCTAAAGGAAACTTCAGCTCTCACCGGGATCAATATTAAGGCAGGATATCACCATAGGAATCCAAGTTTGTGACCCCTAGGCTTGTCTTATTAGACAGATTTTGACTAATATCAGAGATATCAGGAAATAGGCCAAGGTCATGGCTAAAAGCACTGGGTCAAAGCCAGTACAACATGTCATAGTTCAAGTGTGGGCAGTGAACATTCATTATTAAAAAAGAAGACATAGGTAGTACATTACCCCTGAGGAAGTCTTAAGGAGGGGACATAGCTCCATCCGGATGAAAAGCGTTGAATAATATTTGGCATGCTGATGTTCAGATAAGCAGTTTTAACTTTCTCTAATGTACGGGCATTCATTTAAATAACGGTGTTCAACTTTTGTTAATAGTTTTACACTATGTATGTTTGTTTTTATGTTTTTATGTGCTCTGGATCTCATTAAAACCTATGAAAAAGAATCCGTGACCTTATGAGGATCTTCTTAAAGACATGAGATAAGCATAATAACTTTTGATACATGGTATGGGTTCACTTATAGCTTTAATCACGCACATGGTGTGGAATACCACATTGTTGCACTAGGAGGCTGTCACACGCCATAGGCGGCGTTCACCGCGCTTACCCCTGCGTGCCTGCTGGTCTGTGTTGCGGCCTTCGATGGTCCACGGGCTCCGGCGCCTGGCTGGCGTGGCTCCTGGCGGTTTCCCGGGGCAGGGGCGCCGCCATGACACCCGGCATCACGTGGGCGGGGAGCAGGTGACGTCATCAGACTGTTCCGCCAATCCAGCGGAGGCGGGAGATTCAAAGGCAGACGCCAGGCAGCGCCTCGGCGCCTGAGTATCGTCTTTTCCCCTGAAGTGGATGCCAGTGCTCTTGTTCCCGGCGAGTCTCTCTGCAGTCGTACCCTAGTGTATCCGGCGCTTCCACAGGTGCCAGTTGCTGCACAGTTCCAGCGTATACAGCGGCTGGTGTGTTCCTCTGCAATCCAGTCACCAGTGCTTCTTGGAGTCAGCGTGGGCTGCGGGCTAAACGCCGCTCTCAAGTTCTACAAGTCTTCAGTGCCTTTAAACACCGCTCTCAAGTTCTACAAGTCTTCAGTGTCTTTAAACACCGCTCTCAAGTTCTACAAGTCATCTGTGTCTTTAAACACCGCTCTCAAGTTCTACAAGTCTTCAGTGTCTTTAAACACCACTCTCAAGTTCTACAAGTCATCTGTGTCTTTAACTACCGCTCCCAAGTTCTACAGTGTCTTTAATCATCGCTCTCAAGTCATACAAATCATCAGTGTCTTTAACCACCGCTCACAAGTTCTATAAATCATCAGTATCTCTAGTCACCGCTCTCAAGTCATACAAATCATCAGCAACCACCGCTCACAAGTGTTTCAAATCATCAGAGTCTTTAACCACCGTTCACCAGTTCTTCAAATCATCAGTATCTTTAAAAACATCACTCACAAGTTCTTCAGTCACCATTATCTTGTACCAACACTCACAAGTACTTCTTTTCCTGGAATCTTTAACATTGCTTACAAGGTTCTCCTATAGGCCTGGACATTCCCTCCATACGTTCATTCTCTGCTATGTGACATTGTGTTGCTCCCTTCCTGCAATAAAGTTCTTTAATATTTTCACCAAGCTTTACTGTCAGAGTCCTGTATGAGGAAGACCTATATCAAGCCATCCCTGTTCCGACCCAACTGTGGTTCCTCTCCCCTACCATCGGGAGAACCCCCGAGTTCACAACACCCCCAACCTAGGTCAGTGACAGTATACTCAGGCCTCATGGACCCGGGGGATCGGAGCCCAGAGGCAAGTACCATCCAGGACTTGATTTCTCGAGTATAAAGTCAGGAAGCAGCACAGGGCCAGGTGATGCATTATCTCCAGGAATTATCTGGCCGGCTGGATCAAATTCAGACTTCTCTGGCTTCAGTAGTACCGGCCCCAGCTCCAGTGGTTGTCTCTAGTAATATTCCATCCTCCTCTGGAACCAGGTCACGCCTTCAGCTCCCTACTCCTTCTCGCTATAATGGGAATCCAAAGAATTGCCGTGGTTTTCTCAATCAGTGCGAGGTACATTTTGAACTTCTTTCACATAACTTCCCTACTGATCGGTCCAAGGTGGCATACATTATTTCTTTGCTCGAGGGTTCAGCGTTGGATTGGGTGTCTCCGTTATGGGAGCGATCTGATCCATTGGTTTCTAGTTACACCAATTTCATTACGTCATTCCGGAGGATCTTTGATGAGCCCAGCAGGATGACCGCTGCCTCTGCAGACTTGCTTCGTGTCCGACAAGGCTCTCGTTCAGTGGGACAGTATGTGATTAATTTTCAGACCATAGCCTCAGAACTGCGCTGGAATAATGATGCCCTTCGGGCTGCCTTTTGGAACGGGCTCTCTGATCGTCTAAAGGACGAGTTGGTCACTAGAGATTTGCCGGGTTCTTTAGAACAGTTGATCTCGCTCTGTGTAAAGGTGGATCTTTGCATGCAGGAACGAGGTGGTGAACGTAGTCGGTCAGATCGATCAAGGGTCCGATCTCTTCCATCTAAGCAAACGGTTATTCCAAGTCCTGATGAACCTATGCAGATTAATCGATCTCGGCTGTCCCCAGAAGAACGTCAGCGTTGTCGTGAGGGTAGATTCTGCCTCCACTGTGGAGCCGCGGATCACTTTCTCAAGTTTTGCAAGTCTCGCCCGGGAAACGGGCAGTCCAAGCTTGTTCCGGAGGAGGAGTTTCTTCTAAACCTTCTCTGCCAGTGGACTGTTTACTCTCCGTGTCTCTGTTCTCCGAGTCAATAGCCAAACCCGTTAAGGCTCTGCTGGACTCAGGGGCTGCAGGGAATTTTATTTCCCTTTCCTTTGCCCAGGATCTGGGTTTTCAGCTACGGTCGGTCGAACGACCTATTACGTTGACTGCTATCATTGGTACCCAAATTTCTAACGGTCTGATTTCAAGTTGCACAGTACCAATCAAACTGCAAGTGGGAGCTCTGCATCAAGAACACCTGGAGTTCTTAGTGATTCGTGAGATGCCCCACGATCTGGTTCTTGGCCTTCCTTGGCTTAAACTTCACAACCCTCACGTCGACTGGAGTTCGACACAAATAACATCTTGGAGTTCTTTTTGTCATTCAAATTGTCTCACCCCTGTCTATCCGCTTCGTGTATCTTCCAAGTCAGATGAAGGGCTCATTCCGGAGGCCTATCGGGAGTTTTCTGACGTGTTCTCGGAGCAAGCGGCCGATCAGCTTCCACCGCATAGACCCTGGGACTGCCCCATTGAGCTCATTCTGGGGAAAATGCCACCTCGGGGTCACACTTATCCCTTATCACTGCCCGAGACCCAAGCTATGTCGGACTATATCAAGTCTAATCTGCAGAAAGGATTCATCCGCCCCTCTACCTCCCTGGCGGGGGTGGGTTTCTTTTTTATGAAGAAGAAGGACGGAGGGCTGAGACCATGTATTGACTATCATGGTCTAAATGATGTCACCATTAAGAATAAGTATCCTTTGCCGCTCATTACGGAGCTTTTTGATAGAGTTCACGGAGCCCAAGTTTTCACCAAGCTTGATTTAAGGGGAGCTTATAATTTGATACGTATCCGACAGGGGGACGGATGGAAGACGGCCTTCTATACCAGGGATGGGCATTACGAGTATCTGGTAATGCCGTTTGGCCTCAGCAACGCCCCTGCCGTCTTCCAGGGATTCATTAACGAAGTCTTTCGAGATATGCTATACCTAAGTGTAGTGGTATATTTGGATGACATTCTGATATTTTCTAAAAATCTCACAGAGCACAGAATACAGGTCAAAGAGGTACTTCTTCGATTGCGAGAGAATCATCTTTATGGCAAGCTTTCCAAATGTACTTTTGAAGTTCCTTCTATTCCATTTCTTGGTTACATCATTTCGGGCACGGAGCTTCGTATGGATCCAGAGAAACTCACTGCCATCCGGGACTGGACTCTTTCCTTGAAAGCAGTACAACGATTTCTGGGTTTTGCAAATTACTACCGGAAATTCATAAAGGGATTCTCTACCATCGTGGCACCTATTACTGCCCTAACCAAGAAGGGTTCTGACCCAAGTCATTGGTCCTCCGAAGCTGTAGCATCGTTCGCTCAGTTAAAGGCAGCCTTTATGTCCGCTCCAGTACTTCAACAACCAAATTTTTCAAAACCATTCTTTTTGGAGGTTGATGCTTCCACGGTAGGCATAGGTGCCGTGCTTTCGCAGTACGCTCCAGATGGGAAGTTACATCCATGTGGTTTCCATTCTCGCAAATTCTCTCCTGCAGAACAGAATTACACCATTGGAGACAAAGAGCTTTTGGCAATAAAAATCTGCCTTGGAGGAAAAAACAGAAAAAACCCCAAAGGGTTACCAACGGGTGTGGGAATAAACTCCTTGGTCAGAGATAGAAATATAGACACAAGGAGAGTATCCACAATCCTAACCCCCACTTGCAGGGCACAGGTTCAGCTTACTGCCACTAAACTGACACCTGGGCGCCCTGCACAGTGAGGGAGGATTAAGCAAGCAGGTCTGAGAGTACAGCCGCAAACCTGCTGGGTTCACAGAATAGCAAAAGAACCCCAGCAGGTTAAACAACTGACTCCAGTCTTACTGCTAGGTCCGGATTGGCAGAATGAAGTACCGAATCCCAAGGCCTATTCGCAGTAAGCAACAAGTAAATACAAAGTCACACAGTACTAGCTAACTCTCTGGAACTGACTAACAAACAAAGATTCAGCAGCATTTGCCTAGCCTGAGAGGATGGTTTATATAGCAGGTGCTGTCCACGCCCCACTCAGACCTCACAGACTGTGAGCACAAAACCAGCGCCAGATTCCCTGCCGTGCACAGAGCCTGTAACCATTACACAGTAAAAACCCGGACCGGAGTATCAACTGCGCTCAGGTTACTTCGCTAACACTTGCCTCCCGGTTGCCATGGCGACGTGGCAGTACAGAACAGGAGATCCTAACAATTGGAGAGTGTAGCGAGATAATGTGTCTCTGTCCTCAGTTTCCTTCAGTGTCCTGCATCAGTACAGTGGTAGTGTCTTCTGCTGCATCAGTCCAGTCACAGTGGTGCTGTGTTGTGCTGCATCAGTACAGTGGTAGTGTCTTCTGCTGCATCAGTCCAGTCACAGTGGTGGTGTCCTCTGCTGCCATATGTCCAGTGCTGCTGTATAAGTCCAGTCCATTGCAGTGGTGCTGTGTTGTCCTGCATCAGTCCAGTGGTGGTGTCCCTGTGCTGCTATATATGTCCAGTGGTACTGCCGTATATATCCAGTGATACTGCTGTATATGTCCAGTGATACTGCCGTATATGTCCAGTGATACTGCCGCATAAATCCAGTGATACTGCCGTATAAATCCAGTGATACTGCCGTATATGTCCAGTGATACTGCCGTATAATTCCAGTGGTACTGGCGTATAATTCCAGTGATACTGCCGTATATGTCCAGTGGTAGTGCCGTATAAATCCAGTGATACTGCGTATAACTCCAGCGATACTGCCGTATATGTCCAGTGATACTGCCGTATAATTCCAGTGGTACTGGCGTATAACTCCAGTGATACTGCCGTATATGTCCAGTGTTACTGCCGTATAAATCCAGTTGCACTGGCATATAAATCCAGTGATACTGCCGCATAATTCCAGTGATACTGCCGTATAATTCCTGTGGTACTGGCGTATAAATCCAGTGATACTGGCGTATAAATCCAATCCAGTGGTACTGCCGTATAAGTCCAGTGGTACTTCCGTATAATTCCAGTGATACTGCCGTATAATTCCAGTGATACTGCCGTATAATTCCAGTGGTACTGGCATATAAATCCAGTGATACTGCCGTATAAATCCAGTCCAGTGGTACTGCCATATAAGTCCAGTCCAGTGGTGCTGTCTTGTGCTGCATCAGTCCAGTGGTGGTGTCTTGTGCTGCATCAGTCCAGTGGTGGTATCCTGTGCTGTATATTATTTACTCCAAATAAAAGGGTTATATACATTACTTATATTACTATCCAAATAATTTTTACAGGGTTTGCCCTGTGTGGTGTAGGGGTACTCTCGCCTGTGCTGCATATTATTATAATAGCTCCAAATAAAAGGGTTATTATTATCCAAATTAATTTTACAGGCTTTGCCATGTGTGTGTGTGTGGTTTAGGGGTACGCTCTCCTGTGCCACCAATATTGTGCGTGTATTACATCTGAGCAAATTCCAGCACGTCCCATCTTGTTTGTGCCGCACACTTGTGTTGCTTAGCTTAGTCATACAGCTACCTCATTTCACCTCTTTTACTTCTTTGCATGATGTGCTGTTTGGGGACTATTTCTTTTTAAGTGCCATGCTGTTTGCCACTGCAGTGCCCCTCCTGGATGGGCCAGGTGTTTGTGCCGCACACTTGTGTCGCTTAGCTTAGTCATACAGCAACCTCATTGCACCTCTTTTACTTCTTTGCATGATGTGCTGTTTGGGGCCTAGTTTTTTTAAATGCCATCCTGTCTGACACTGCAGTGTCACTCCTAGATGGGCCAAGTGTTTGTGCCGCACACTTGTGTTGCTTAGCTTAGTCATACAGCTACCTCGGTGCAACCTTTTGGCCTAAAAACAATATTGTGAGGTGTTAAGAATAGACTGGAAATGAGTGGAAATGAATGTTATTGAGGTTAATAATACCATTGGATCAAAATTACCCCCAAATTCTATGATTTTAGCTGTTTTTATGGGGGGGGGTTTCAAAAATCATCCAGATCCAAAACCAAAACGCGAAAGGGTGGTTTTGGCAAAACCAATCCAGATTCAAAACACGAGCATGGAACCAGAACCAAAACACAAAACGCGAAAAGCGCCTGCCGCACATCTCTAAAATATATATATATATATATGGAATTATTTTTGTTTCCGACCCTGCGCTTATATCACTTTTGACCCCTTTTGCTTTAAGAGGATAGTTAGAGTGGTGAAATTGGCTGCTAAGTCCCTGAAGATAGCCCTCTGCCGGAGTTGGGCCAAGAAGATAGAGATACAGGATAGTTATCTACAGGGGCGCCTACTTTGAATACAACACTTGTTGTTAACCAAATTATCTTCTATATAGACAAAACCGTTTCTTAATATGACCAGAATAACCATTCATAACATTTATTTAGAACATGAGTTTTAAAACCATTAAAACTTTAAAATTGTATTTCTTTGATCAGATACAGTGTTTTAACAGCTGAATTCCTTTGATTAACAATGTGCCTTTCAGGCCAGATGTTTCTGTTAATTTCAGATCTAGCAACTTGCATATCACCCAACGCATTTTGTCCAAATTGACTTCATCAGGGGTGTCTTCTCTCAGGTAAAGCTGTTCTTACTGGTTTTTCCAAATAGGGCTGATTCCTCTGGGCCAAATAAGTAGTTTTCGCACCACTTATATCTCCTTTGACATTTTGGTGAGGGGAGTTTTTTTGGATTGAGTTTCCAAAATGCCCACTTGGAATATTTAAATACAATGTGCTTTGCACCCATCTGTATTTACTGTAGATTCAGTCAAAGTGGTAGTGTCTTCTGCTGCATCAGTCCAGTCACAGTGGTGGTGTCCTCTGCTGCCATATGTCCAGTGCCGCTGTATAAGTCCAGTCCATTGCAGTGGTGCTGTGTTGTCCTGCATCATTACAGTGGTAGTGTCTTGTGCTGCAAAAGGAATGCTGAAGTGAAAGGATCAAGAGAGAGATCTTCTATAAGATTCACACTTTGAATCTACAGTAAATACAGACGGGTGCAAAGCACATTGTATTTAAATAATCCAAGTGGGCATTTTGGAAACTCAATCCAAAAAAACTCCCCACACCAAAATGTCAAAGGAGATATAAGTGGTGCGAGAACTATTTATTTGGCCCAGAGGAATCAGCCCTATTTGGAAAAACCAGTAAGAACAGCTTTACCTGAGAGAAGACACCCCTGATGAAGTCAATTTGGACAAAATGCGTTGGCTGATATGCAAGTTGCTAGATCTGAAATTAACAGAAACATCTGGCCTGAAAGGCACATTGTTAATCAAAGGAATGCAGCTGTTAAAACACTGTATCTGATCAAAGAAATACAATTTTAAAGTTTTAATGGTTTTAAAACTCATGCTCTAAATAAATGTTATGAATGGTTATTTTGGTCGTATTAAGAAACGGTTTTGTCTATATAGAAGATAATTTGGTTAACAACAAGTGTTGTATTCAAAGTAGGCACCCCTGTAGATAACTATCCTATATATATATATATATATATATATATATATATATGTGTGTAATTTTGATCCGCGCACACTTTGTTTTTTCCAGAGTTTGTTTGATTACCACATGCGGTGCCCGCTCATCCACTCCTGCCAGGAGCCACAATTTTGCTAGATAATAATAAAATAAGGAGAGCGCACCAGTGAATAGTAATAAAAAGTAACAATTTACTTGTGTAAATATCCACGTACATCAAGGTTCACATTCAAGCACTTAGCCACTTCTCCGATAACCTCCGCCGCAAACGATGTGTTACAGTCAGTGGGGTATTTTTCCGGAGATGCCGTCTGCTCTGTATCAGGCGGAAGACAGGATTCATCTTGCACTCGTAAGCCACGCCCAACGCGTTTCGTCACTAGTGGACTTCGTCAGGAGCTATGTCATTGGATCCTCTAAGTTCACCTTATAACCGTTACTTTGTGCAGCGATTGGCTGATTGCTTGATCACACATAATATCACAACGTTTAATAATTCATTTGTTTAAAATGCATTTCTCTATCGTCCTAGTGGATGCTGGGGTTCCTGAAAGGACCATGGGGAATAGCGGCTCCGCAGGAGACAGGGCGCACAAAAAGTAAAGCTTTAGGATCAGGTGGTGTGCACTGGCTCCTCCCCCTATGACCCTCCTCCAAGCCTCAGTTAGATTTTTGTGCCCGGCCGAGAAGGGTGCAATCTAGGTGGCTCTCCTAAAGAGCTGCTTAGAAAAGTTTAGCTTAGGTTTTTTATTTTACAGTGAGTCCTGCTGGCAACAGGATCACTGCAACGAGGGACTTAGGGGAGAAGAAGTGAACTCACCTGCGTGCAGGATGGATTGGCTTCTTGGCTACTGGACATTAGCTCCAGAGGGACGATCACAGGTACAGCCTGGATAGTCACCGGAGCCTCGCCGCCGGCCCCCTTGCAGATGCTGAAACGAGAAGAGGTCCAGAATCGGCGGCAGAAGACTCCTCAGTCTTCTTAAGGTAGCGCACAGCACTGCAGCTGTGCGCCATTTTCCTCTCAGCACACTTCACACGGCAGTCACTGAGGGTGCAGGGCGCTGGGAGGGGGGCGCCCTGGGAGGCAAATGAAAACCTTTTTTGGCTAAAAATACCTCACATATAGCCTCCGGGGGCTATATGGAGATATTTAACCCCTGCCAGAATCCGTTAAGAGCGGGAGACGAGGCCGCCGAAAAAGGGGCGGGGCCTATCTCCTCAGCACACAGCGCCATTTTCCCTCACAGAAAGGCTGGAGGGAAGGCTCCCAGGCTCTCCCCTGCACTGCACTACAGAAACAGGGTTAAAACAGAGAGGGGGGGCACTAATTTGGCGTTAGAAATATATATAAAAAAGATGCTATAAGGGAAAACACTTATATAAGGTTGTCCCTATATAATTATAGCGTTTTTGGTGTGTGCTGGCAAACTCTCCCTCTGTCTCTCCAAAGGGCTAGTGGGTCCTGTCCTCTATCAGAGCATTCCCTGTGTGTGTGCTGTGTGTCGGTACGTGTGTGTCGACATGTATGAGGACGATGTTGGTGAGGAGGCGGAGCAATTGCCTGTAATGGTGATGTCACTCTCTAGGGAGTCGACACCGGAATGGATGGCTTATTTAGGGAATTACGTGATAATGT
Organism: Pseudophryne corroboree; assembly: GCF_028390025.1. Lineage (NCBI taxonomy): Eukaryota > Metazoa > Chordata > Amphibia > Anura > Myobatrachidae > Pseudophryne > Pseudophryne corroboree. The sequence continues at coordinate 465,133,210 of NC_086449.1, forward strand.
CAACACGCGCCAAGGTCGGTTGACGACATGAGACGGCCGACAAACAATTAGTACCGGTCCAGACGTCTCAAAAACACCGTCAGGGGTTTTAAAACGCCCGTTTACTTTAGTCGGTCGACACAGACACAGACAGGGACACTGAATCCAGTGTCGACGGTGAATAAACAAACGTATTCCTTATTAGGGCCACACGTTAAGGGCAATGAAGGAGGTGTTACATATTTCTGATACTACAAGTACCACAAAAGAGGGTATTATGTGGGATGTGAAAAAACTACCGTAGTTTTTCCTGAATCAGATAAATTAAATGAAGTGTGTGATGATGCGTGGGTTCCCCCCGATAGAAAATATGGGCGGTATACCCTTTCCCGCCAGAAGTTAGGGCGCGTTGGGAAACACCCCTTAGGGTGGATAAGGCGCTCACACGCTTATCAGAACAAGTGGTGGTACCGTCTATAGATAGGGCCGTCCTCAAGGAGCCAGCTGACAGGAGGCTGGAAAAATATCATAAAAAGTATATACACACATACTGGTGTTATACTGCGACCAGCGATCGCCTCAGCCTGGATGTGCAGAGCTGGGGTGGCTTGGTCGGATTCCCTGACTAAAAATATTGATACCCTTGACAGGGACAGTATTTTATTGACTATAGAGCATTTAAAGGGTGTATTTCTATATATGCGAGATGCACAGAGGGATATTTGCACTCTGGCATCAAGGGTAAGTGCGATGTCCATATCTGCCAGAAGATGTTTATGGACACGACAGTGGTCAGGTGATGCAGATTCCAAACGGCACAAAGGTGTATTGCCGTATAAAGGAAGAGGAGTTATTTGGGGTCGGTCCATCGGACCTGGTGGCCACGGCAACTGCTGGAAAATCCACCGTTTTTACCCTAAGTCACATCTGCAGAAAAAGACACCGTCTTTTCAGCTTCAGTCCTTTCGTCCCTATAAGATCATATCTGCCCAGGGATAGAGGAAAGGGAAGAAGACTGCAGCAGGCAGCCCATTCCCAGGAACAGAAGCGTTCCACCGCTTCTGACAAGCTCTCAGCATGACGCTGAGACCGTACAGGACCCCTGGATCCTACAAGTAGTATCCCAGGGGTACAGTTTGGAATGTCGAGACGTTTCCCCTGCGCAGGCTCCTGAAGTCTGCTTTACCAAGGTCTCCCTCCGACAAGGAGGCAGTATGGGAAAAAATTCACGAGCTGTATTCCCAGCAGGTGATAATTAAATTACCCCTCCTACAACAAGAAAAGGGGGTATTATTCCACACTATATTGTGGTACTGAAGCCAGAAGGCTAGGTGAGACCTATTCTAAATCTAAAAAAATTTGAACACTTACAAAGGTTCAAATCAAGATGGAGTCACTCAGAGCAGTGATAACGAACCGGGAAGAAGGGGACTATCTGGTGTCCCGAGACATCAGGGATGCTTACCTCCATGTCCAAAATTTGCCCTTATCACTAAGGGTACCTCAGGTTCGTGGTACAGAACTGTCACTATCAGTTTCAGACGCTGCCGTTTGGATTGTCTACGGCACCCCGGGTCTTTACCAAGGTAATGGCCGAAATGATGGTTCTTCTTCGAAGAAAAGGCGTCTTAATTATCCCTTACTTGGACGATCTCCTGATAAGGGCAAAGTCCAGGGAACAGTTGGAGGTCGGAGTAGCACTATCTCGGATACTGTTACAACAGCAGGAGTGGATTCTAAATATTCCAAAATCGCAGCTGATCCCGACAACAAGTCTCCTGTGCTTAGGGATGATTCTGGACACAGTCCAGAAAAAGGTGTTTCTCCCGGAAGAGAAAGCCAGGGAGTTATCCGAGCTAGTCAGGAACCTCCTAAAATCAGTGCATCATTGCACGAGGGCCATGGTAAAAAAATGGTGACTTCCTTCGAAGCAATTCCAGTCGGCAGATTTCATGCAAGAACTTTTCAGTGGGATCTGCTGGACAAATGGTCCGGATCGCATCTTCAGATGCATCAGCGGATAACCCTATATCCAAGGACAAGGGTGTCTCTCCTGTGGTGGTTACAGAGTGCTCATCTTCTAGAGGGCCGCAGATTCGGCATTCAGTTTTGGATGTTGGTGACCACGGAGGCCAGCCCGAGAGGCTGGGGAGCAGTCACACAAGGAAAAAATTTCCAGGGAGTGTGATCAAGTCTGGAGATTTTTCTCCACATAAATATAGCTAAGGGTAAATTTATAATGCTCTAAGCTTAGCAAGACCTCTGCTTCAAGGTCAGCCGGTATTGATCCAGTGGGATAAAACATCACGGCAGTCGCCCACGTAAATAGACAGGGCGGCACAAGAAGCAGGAGGGCAGTGGCAAAAACTGCAAGGACTTTTCGCTGGGCGAAAAATCATGTGATAACACTGTCAGCAGTGTTTTCATTCCGGGAATGGAAACTGGGAAGCAGACTTCCTCAGTAGGCACGACCTCCACCCGGCAGAGTGGGAACTTCATGGGGAAGTTTTCCACATAATTGTAAACCGTTGGGAATTACCAAAGGTGGACATGATGGCGTCCCGTCTGAACAAAAAACGGGACAGGTATTGCGCCAGGTTAAGAGACCCTCAGGCAATAGCTGTGGACGTTCTGGTAACACCGTGGGTGTACCAGTCGGTGTATGTGTTCCATCCTCTGCTTTTCATACCTACGGTACTGAGAATTATAAGACGTAGAGGAGTAAGAACTATACTCATGGCTCCGGATTGGCCAAGAAGGACTTGGTACCCGGAACTTCAAGAGATGCTCACAGAGGACTTATGGCCTCTGCCGCTAAGAAGGGACTTGTTTCAGCAAGTACCATGTCTGTTCCAAGACTTACCGCAGCTGCGTTTGACGGCATGGCGGTGGAACGCCGGATCCTAAGGGAAAAGGCATTCAGGAAGAGGTCATTCCTACCCTGGTCAAAGCCAGAAAGGAGGTGACCGCACAACATTATCACCACATGTGGCGAAAATATGTTGCGTGGTGTGAGGCCAGGAAGGCCCCACGAAGAAATTTCAACTCGGTCGATTCCTGCATTTCTTGCAAACAGGAGTGTCTATGGGCCTCAAATTGGGGTCCATTAAGGTTCAAATTTCGGCCCTGTCGATTTTTCTTCCAGAAAGAATTGGCTTCAGTTCCTGAAGTCCAGAAGTTTGTCAAGGGAGTATTGCATATACAACCCCCTTTTGTGCCTCCAGTGGCACTGTGGGATCTCAACGTAGTTCTGGGATTCCTCAAAACACATTGGTTTAAAACCAGTCAAATCTGTGGATTTGAAGCATCTCACATGAAAAGTGAACATGCTCTTGGACCTGGCCTGGACCAGGCGAGTGTCAAATTGGTGGGTTTTTTCTCAAAAAAAGCCCATATCTGTTTGTCCATTCGGACAGGGCAGAGCTGCGGACTCGTCCCCAGTTCTCTCCCTAAGGTGGTGTCAGTGTTTCACCTGAACCAGCTTATTGTGGTGTCTTGCGCCTACTAGGGACTTGGAGGACTCCAAGTTGCTAGATGAGGTCAGGGCCCTGAAAATATAGGTTCCAGGACGGCTGGAGTCAGGAAAACTGACTTGCTGTTATCCTGTATGCACCCAACAAACTGGGTGCTCTTGCTTTTAAGCAGACTTTTGCTAGTTGGATGTGTAATACAATTCAGCTTGCACATTCTGTGGCAGGCCTGCCACAGCCAAAATATGTAAATGCCCATTCCACAAGGAAGGTGGGCTCATCTTGGGCGGCTGCCCGAGGGGTCTCGGCTTTACAACTTTGCCGAGCGGCTATTTAGTCAGGGGCAAACACGTTTGTAAAATCCTACAAATTTGATACCCTGGCTAAGGAGGACCTGGAGTTCTCTCATTCGGTGCTGCAGAGTCATCCGCACTCTCCCGCCCGTTTGGGAGCTTTGGTATAATCCCCATGGTCCTTTCAGGAACCCCAGCATCCACTAGGACGATAGAGAAAATAAGAATTTACTTACCGATAATTCTATTTCTCGGAGTCCGTAGTGGATGCTGGGCGCCCATCCCAAGTGCGGATTATCTGCATTACTTGTACATAGTTACAAAAATCGGGTTATTATTGTTGTGAGCCATCTTTTCAGAGGCTCCGCTGTTATCATACTGTTAACTGGGTTCAGATCACAGGTTGTACAGTGTGATTGGTGTGGCTGGTATGAGTCTTACCCGGGATTCATAAATCCTTCCTTATTGTGTACGCTCGTCCGGGCACAGTACCTAACTGAGGCTTGGAGGAGGGTCATAGGGGGAGGAGCCAGTGCACACCACCTGATCCTAAAGCTTTACTTTTTGTGCGCCCTGTCTCCTGCGGAGCCGCTATTCCCCATGGTCCTTTCAGGAACCCCAGCATCCACTACGGACTCCGAGAAATAGAATTATCGGTAAGTAAATTCTTATTTTTATGCCTACACTTTATCACAACCATTTTGCCATTTATTGACACTTCTAAAATAAAAACATAAATATGTGAACAGAAGTAGCGTCACTGCATTCACAGCTGATTAGTCTCTAATTACTGGCATGGTTCTCAATTGATCTTAATTCCTATTCCTCTGCTGTCACATATGTTTCTATTCATTTTGCCATCAGATAGAGTGTAATCAGTAATGTGAAGGCAGTGGCCAGATTTTATAAACCATTCATTTGTTCGTCAGATTCGTACTTATTCTTTGTAAATATGTACATACTTTTACAATGGATTAAAAAAGAAGAAAGACCAGACCTTTAAAACAACTATACTAATATATCATTCTATGCTATAATGTGCACTCCTCTCTTATGTTAACCCTTTGATGCTCGAACCCAGATTTTCATGAAGCTAGGGTGCTCTATCTTTTCTGTTATGACCGGGACCTGCCCTGAGTGATTGCCACTCCCCATCGGGTGCTAACACCAACTTCGATAAGGACCTCACCCAGAAATGTTCCCTGTCATTATCACAGAAACGGCACGATATCACAACCCTCGTTCAATCCGTCTGGGGTTAATGTACCTAACGTGTAGATCCAGAAAGTTTCTCTCTGGCAAAATAAAGTCTTAAAGAAAAAATCCACCTTTTACCCAGTGGAATCTAGAGGTAGCTATATAGAGACATTCGCTAGCCTGGTACATAAAGATTTAAACAACCTGTGTAACAATGCAGGAAAATTAAAGGACAATTTAAGCAAAGGTGAAAGGGAAGCAATTAAAACTTTGGAAAAAAATAATGGAATAATAATAAGATCAGCAGATAAAGGGGGAGGAGTTGTGGTGCTTAATAAAAAAGATTATGAGGCGGAATGTAACAGGCTGTTAAGTGACATAACAACCTATATATTACTAGAGAAAGATCCCATAGAAAGAATACTAATTGAAGTTAACCAGCTGCTAATTAAAGGATTAAATGATGGGGCAATCACTTTAGATGAATATAACTATATGGTAAACACTAAACCAGTAACTCCGATATTTTACAGTGTACCAAAAATTCACAAACGATTAGATAAACCTCCGGGACGCCCAATAATATCAGGGATTAATTCTTACAGTTCCAAAATATCAGAATATGTAGATATACAAATAAAACAATATGACACAAAATTAGACTCATTTGTAAAAGACTCAACCCAAGTACTGGGAATTTTAGAAACGTTCAGATGGGAGACAGATTTCTCATGGGCAACAATAGATGTTGAGGCCCTTTACACGTGCATACCGCACAAGAAAGGGTTGGAAGCAGTGGGTGAATTTTTGGATAATGACCCGTTGGTCAGCACAGTAAAAAAAGAGTTTATTTTGAATTGCATAGAATACATTACTAACTAACAAATAATTATTTTTGGTTTAAGGATAAATATTACATGCAGCAAAGGGGCGTGGCTATGGGAACACCTTATGCTCCAAATCTAGCTAATTTATATCTAGGGAAATGGGAAAAAGAAATGATACAAAATAATAATCCATACACAGACAATATAAAGTTAATAAAAAGGTTTATAGATGATATAGTGATAGTATGGAGGGGAGAAATTTCAATATTTGAGGACTTTATGAAATATTTACACACTAACACATATAACCTAAAGTTCACGCACAATATAAATAAACAAAGGATAGAGTTTTTAGATCTGGTTCTGGATAGCACAAACTGCGTGACAGGAGATCAGGTAGCTACATACACCCACATTAAAAAGGTGGATTGTAATAGCTATGTCCACTTTCACAGCTGCCATCATAATAAATGGGTATCAAATATACCCTATTCGCAGTTCATTAGACTGCGACGTAACTGCTCTACAGTAGAAAAATGTAACGAGCAGGCAGAGATTTATGGACAGAGATTTAGAGACAAGGAATATCCGGAACGATTAATTAATAAATGACTCAATATTGAAAGCCAGAAATAGAGATAGGAAGGAATTAGTAAGATATAAAACAAAGGAGCCAACTAATAAGTTTAGTAATATTCCATATGTCACCACATACAATAGTAGATTGGGAGAAGTCACTAAAATCTTAGAGAAACACTGGGGGGTATTAGAACTGGACCCAGTGCTTAAAGGTATATTACCGGATAAACCAAACATCATATGCCGCAAAACAAGAAATCTAAAATCAATTATAGCACCTAGTAACCCGTCTTTAAAAGAGGAGGACAATAAAGTAGGATGGCTTAGTCAATTACAAGGATTCTTTCCATGCAACAAATGCAAAATATGTAAATTAGCAAGTAGGGATAATAAAAGGATCTGGAGCCATGATAAACAAAAATCTTGGGTAATAAAAGGAAAATTAAACTGTTTAAGTACACATGTGATATACATGTTAGAATGTAAATGTGGTAAAAGATATATAGGAAAAACAAAAAGGCAACTAAAAATAAGAATTTTGGAGCACACAAGAAACATCACAAATAAGGTACAAAATCACAGTGTGCCCCGTCACTTTCAACAATGCTGTAACTCTAGGGTGGAAAATTTATCCTTTAAAGCAATAGAACAGGTGCATTTGGGAAATAGAGGGGGGGATATTTTAAAACTGCTGTCCCAGAGAGAAACTTTCTGGATCTACACGTTAGGTACATTAACCCCAGACGGATTGAACGAGGGTTGTGATATCGTGCCGTTTCTGTGATAATGACAGGGAACATTTCTGGGTGAGGTCCTTATCAAAGTTGGTGTTAGCACCCGATGGGGAGTGGCAATCACTCAGGGCAGGTCCCGGTCATAACAGAAAAGATAGAGCACCCTAGCTTCATGAAAATCTGGGTTCGAGCATCAAGGGGTTAACATAAGAGAGGAGTGCACATTATAGCATAGAATGATATATTAGTATAGTTGTTTTAAAGGTCTGGTCTTTCTTCTTTTTTAATCCATTGTAAAAGTATGTACATATTTACAAAGAATAAGTACGAATCTGACGAACAAATGAATGGTTTATAAAATCTGGCCACTGCCTTCACATTACTGATTACACTCTATCTGATGGCAAAATGAATAGAAACATATGTGACAGCAGAGGAATAGGAATTAAGATCAATTGAGAACCATGCCAGTAATTAGAGACTAATCAGCTGTGAATGCAGTGACGCTACTTCTGTTCACATATTTATGTTTTTATTTTAGAAGTGTCAATAAATGGCAAAATGGTTGTGATAAAGTGTAGGCATAAAATGCATTTTAAACAAATGAATTATTAAACGTTGTGATATTATGTGTGATCAAGCAATCAGCCAATCGCTGCACAAAGTAACGGTTATAAGGTGAACTTAGAGGATCCAATGACATAGCTCCTGACGAAGTCCACTAGTGACGAAACGCGTTGGGCGTGGCTTACGAGTGCAAGACGAATCCTGTCTTCCGCCTGATACAGAGCAGACGGCATCTCCGGAAAAATACCCCACTGACTGTAACACATCGTTTGCGGCGGAGGTTATCGGAGAAGTGGCTAAGTGCTTGAATGTGAACCTTGATGTACGTGGATATTTACACAAGTAAATTGTTACTTTTTATTACTATTCACTGGTGTGCTCTCCTTATTTTATTAATATATATATATATATATATATATATATATATGCAATTAGAAGCACAAGCATCAAGGTAACATATTCTAGTGCTCTAGCAGTAGAGAGTAACATTTAGGGAATATTTTGTTTAGCAATAGTAAGATACTTGTACTGCTGTGTATATTAATGTACTAGTGAGCAGTCTCACAAGACATAGAACAATAAAGTATGCTTTTGTATATATTGGGGTGTCTGTGCAGACTTACCTTGTTGTCTGTCACTGGAATTGTATATTTTTGCTGCATATATTTTATTACTTTGTTAATCACTTGGAAGCACTACTTTGGTTGGTTGTACTTTCAGCTTTTTTTTTAACTAAGTATTTATTCACAGAGAGAGGACTCTCAAAACATCCTGCATTACATTCTTAATGAGGAATACAAATATGCAGTATATACTATTGGCTGGCTGTGTGACCAGGCCAGAAAATTCTGACCTTGGCACTCCCTGTTTAGGAAAACAGAGGCTATCACAGTAGCCATCACCCCCCTCCCTTCCCCCCCCCATTGGCTGTAGGCTGTTAATCTACTTACATCGACAGCTGTACTGTGTCCAATGATGCAGGACCTGTACTATACATGCTCAGTATGGGTCCAGTGCATGAGCAAAGTACCAAAAATCTGTATTTTGTGACATGAGCCGACTGGATCTGAATAAGATCCAGTATGCATTTGAAGTGTGGGAGGAAACTTGAGCATAAGGGAGTTACCCATACAATAGAGAGCATAGAAACTACACAAAGATAATGCTCTTGTCAGAACCAAACTCATAACCAGTGGCTGCCTCACAGGGGATCAGTATGAAATACCTACAATCAAAATCCCGACTGTCAAAATACAGACACCAATTGACTGATGGTCAAAATACCGACAATGTCAAAATATCGACACGGTCAAAATACCGACATTTGAAATGTGGACAGGTCAAAAAGTCGACACAAGTTTTGTATATTTTTGGTGTGTATGTCGACATAGGTCGACATGGACACCGTATAAGTGTACCGCATCCCCTGGCATGACTCACTGCACTCGCCATGTTTCGGGCACACTATTATCTTCCCCCTCCAGGTCCACTGGGATGGTAAAGTATGAACAAGTTGGTTTAGATGAAAAATTCATGAAAAACCTGTCGACTTTTTGAACTGTCGACATTTTAAATGTCGGTATTTTGACCTTGTCGGTATTTTGAATGTCGGTATTTTGACCATGTCGTTATTTTGACTTTGTCTGTATTTTGACCTTCGGCGAATGGTTGTCTGTATTTTGACCGTTGGGATTTTGATTGTAGGTAAATTGACTGCATCCCCCTCACAGAGCAGCGGTTATGAGCAGTGGCGGCTCCAGAGGCTGGACTGCAGCTCAGTTCAAAATTCAAATAGGGGAGCCACACCAACTGCCAGTGAGTCAGTTCGAAATAACAGTTAGTGGCAGTTGTTGTGGCTCCCATATTTGAATTTTGAACTGACCTGCAGCCTCACCTCTGGGGCAGCCACTGCTCATAACCCCAGCTCTGTGAGCCAGCAGTACTAACCACTGTTCTAGCATGTGGCTCAAACCTTGATTGTGATGGGGGATATTTTATCCATGCACACAAGCTTACTATCTGTAAAAGCTCTGAAAGAAACTTCAAGAAGTTTCTTACATCATTAAATTGTTTAAAATTAAAGATCGCTAACTTGTACTTGAAATGCAATGTGAGATGTCTACAGTTATTACTAGATATGGTAAAAAAAAATATATATCTGTACATTTTACAAGGTAATGTGAATGTAAAGTATTTAAGTCCTTTCATCATTATGTATGATATAAACCTCTGGCCTATATCTGGTCAATATATTAATACAGTTGACTTTCTAAGTGACTTTTTAATGCTGCAGTATGTTGTCAAAAATAAATCTGTGGTATTACAATATTAGAATAGAGACTACTAAATGTCCTGCACAGTTTGGGAATGTTGACAACTTGTTAATTGCCCACTGTCTTTTGCTGCTTCACATTTGACAGCAGTGAATAATCTAATGTATCTGCCTTTAAGTGCTGAGTCATTCTCTTTCATACTCTTTCATCTTTTTGCAAGTACTGGTACAATCATGTTTTATTGTTATCATATGTTGTAGTGTTCGTCACGTCATCGTCAGTCTTTATTGTTTTACTGCATAATGGTGGTGCTGATACTAAAAAGTTAGCACATGCTCTGAAACTGGCTCTTGGTGTGTATACTAGATTGTATCTTTCTAGGAGCCAATTATAACATGATTATATAGGGGTGTATTTACTAAGCCTTGGATGGAGACAAAGTGGACGGAGATAAAGTACCAGCCAATCAGCTCCTAACTGTCATGTTACAGGCAGGGTTTAAAAAATTACAGGAGCTGGTTGGCCTTAGTGAATAGACCCTACAGAGCAGCAGCATATCTAGAGAGGAGAGGACCCATGTGCAGACTCCGTGTGTGGGCCCCCTCCCCTCCCATCCCATAGCCGGCAGCGCTGTTAGTGCTGTTCGCGTTTTGAGCGCTAGAGACTCTAGCACAGTGGCAGAGTCTACAGCGCATGCGCAGGTTTCTGAAGAAATGGCGCGGCAGGCATTTTATTGGAGATCTGCGCATGCGCTGTAGACTGTAATTGGAGATCTCTGAAAAAATATTGCTAATTACCAGGCCACAAGACCTGAAATTGTGCTACCTGGTATATAAAATAGTTGTTACAATTGAGTCACCATGGTGAAAATGTACTCAGGTCCCATTCCATTCGAGTTTGCTTTTTTTTCTAAGTGTCATCTCGGGAATTTACTAAACACAAATCTCGGCAGTGTTGGGGCTATTCGTATTGAGATATACTGTTATCCACAAAAATACGAATCAACAGACCATCGGTCAAACACAGATTTTATTTTATACAACACGGGAACTTACTAAGAATTTGTATTCTCAATCACTGCCGACAAGGGCCCTCATTCCGAGTTGTTCGCTCGCTAGCCGCTTTTCGCAGCAGTGCACACGCTAAGCCGCCGCCCTCTGGGAGTGAATCTTAGCTTAGCAGAATTGCGAACTAAGTAGTCGCAATATAGCGAAAAGATTTTACTTTGCAGTTTCTGAGTAGCTCGAGACTTACTCTTCCAGTGCGATCAGTTCAGTGCTTGTCGTTCCTGGTTTGACGTCACAAACACACCCAGCGTTCGCCCAGCCACTCCCCCACTTCTCCAGCCACTCCCACGTTTTTCCCCGAAACGGCAGCGTTTTTTCACACACTCCCATAAAACGTCCAGTTTCCGCCCAGAAACACCCACTTCCTGTCAAGCACACTACGATCAGCAGAACGAAGAAAAAACCTTGTAATGCCGTGAGTAAAATACCAAACTTCTTAGCAAATTTACTTGGCGCAGCCGCAGTGCGAACATTGCGCTTGCGCAGTTAGCGGAAAATCGAACCGATGCGAAGGAAAATAACGAGCGAACAACTCGGAATGAGGGCCAATAGCCACACACTGCCAGGAAAACATAGAAATTGTACAGAAATGGAGCTTTCAAATAGACCTGCTTTTTGCTGGCGTGTTTTGATAGTCATGCACGGATCAGCCGCAGACCGCAATTTTCTCATTATTGGCTATAATGGAGGAGATTGAACTCAGCTGAAATCGGCAGAAATACGATTTTTTGTAAATATACCCCCATGTTTCAAGTCTCTATAAGTACTAAAATAAAAATAAAACAATAACAACACATTTAAGATATACATTCTAATCAACTTAGAAGGTCTTTGTGTATTAATTTCACAATGATGGGTCCTTCCATGAATGTCGCACTGTGTTTGATCACAGAGGGTCCAGCTGTCTCCCAATGCCCACATGCAGATACTTTTTTGGGAGAAGAAAAACTGGGATGGCGCTTCAGCTAAAAATTCTCACTTGAATTTGTGTAATATGCACACATTCATTATTATTAATTATTATTATTATTATTATTATTACCAGTTATTTTAAAAAATAGACAGAAGTACATACTACAGTATTTCACTTTATAGTTGTCAGAAAAACAGGTAAAATAATAGTATGGCAGTTTCAGAAGTCCCCAGATAGAGTAACGGCTGTTAGGCAAGGGATAAGCAGAATGCTCAGAGAGAAAGTCAAAGGTCATAGCAGGTAGCAGACAAACGAGGTCAGGGAGAAAAGAATGTGCAGGCAGTTCCAAGCCAGGATCAGTACACAATAATCAGTAAACTGACAAAGCACCATCTGAGGTAGGAGTTTATATATTTATTTATTACCAGTTATTTATATAGCACACACATACTCCGCAGCGCTTTTACAGAGAATATTTGCTCATTCACATCAGTTCCTGCTCCAGTGGAGCTTACAATCTATATTCCCTACCACATGTACACACAAACACACACACACACACACATTCACACTACGGTTAATTTTTGTAGGGAGCCAATTAACCTACCAGTATATTTTTGGATTGTGGAAGGAAACCCACGCAAGTACGGGGAGAATATACAAACTCCACACAGTTAGGGCCATGGTGGGAATCGAACCCATGACCTCAGTGCTGTGAGGCAGTAATGCTAACCTTACACCATCTGTTCTACCCAATATAGGCTAGTAGTGATTGCAATGGTCAGTGGTAGCTGTGTGTAAAGGGCCGTATTCACGGGCCGATTTGGGGAGAGATGTGTGCTCAGCACACATCTCTCCCCCCGCTCAGCACAGCGCGATGTGTGCTGAGCGTGCGGGGGGAGACGGGGGGGGCGCTCATTTCACCCAGTGGGTGAAGTGAGCGACCTGCTAGATTGGCCTGCATGCAGGCCAATCTAGCACCAGCGATAGCGATGTGCAGGGCTGCGCATCGCTATCGCTGTGAGGGGTACACACAGAGTGATCGCTGCTTAAAATCCATGCAATCTTGTCAGATTTCTTAGATTTTAGGAAGCGATCGCTCCGTGAGTACCCCCCTTTACAGAAAACTGCAGTGTCTGAGATTGAGGTGGGTCAGGTACAATGTACATAGACCTGCCTCTCTTGGGGACCTGGTTTTGTCAAATTATGATTTTGGGGCTACTGCTGAGCCATATTAATGTCTGGGAAAATTGGCATTACTGACTAATAGCTTCCACCACTTCCATTTTCCAAAATGTGGAGTTGATCCACTTGTTTGCACACTTCAATGACAAATGCATAACATAGAGATGGGAGAAAGTGGCCTATGATTATTCTACAGTATATGGTCCTGGCTGCACTGAGCTTTCATACAAAAGAATCACTGATTTGTGCATGTATCAGTGAGTGTGGCTTCAACTTTTTGCTTTGGAAATTGTCCCTGTTGCTCTACTTTCCATAAAGTTTATTTAACCAATCAAATAATAATGTATAAAAAAGACTTCCAGTGCTATTCCAATAACTTAAACGTTCTACGTTTTGTTCTCTATATTCCAACAGTAATTGCATTTTAATGAAAAAATAAACTAACTGAAAGTGATAGTTACGTTTCTTGTTTCGTTACTTATTTACTGTATGCTGCATGCCTTGTTTGTGCAATATTAGCTCAATTGGGAACTTTAACAAAACCAATATACAGTATTCTATTGGAAAGATAATACTAAAGGGTGTACGTTTATATGTCTACCTCTAGTTTCTTATATTTGTGCAGCTTTAAGCAATGATCTGCCAGGAAAAATAAGTACAGCCATATTAATTTACTGTGCTGATTGTTACACGGTTCCATCATTGTTATAGATAATGATAACAGAAGTTTGATAACATTTAATGTGTTTGAATGTCTGTTGAGCATGTATCTAATCAATGGGATTGAAATGATTCTTTTGAATGGTTAGTAATTGATAAGATGGGTTCAATGGCATTTCATTTGTTTAACAATAGTATTTTGACCTTATTTATAATAAATAACCAATGTAGCATGTGTCATTGACATTGATGAACCCATACTAGTTCACGTTTATGTAATATTTATTACCTCTTAACCTTTACACAGGTTTGTAGTATGATTTGATCTAGTCATATAAGGGCCGTTCCTACTGTTTTGTGCGAGTACCAAGAAAGGAGATCAATGCTGATAGCATTTTTTATTTTAGATTCCTTAACATGCCCAGAAATGATCTGTCAATCCTGAACAGATTTTATATTTATTTTCCAGCAACATATACGGTGATATCAGGCCAACTACCAATTATTAGTTAAAATTAGTGATGAGCGGATTCGGTTTTACTCGGTTTTACTCGGTTCTCAAAACCGAATCTTATTGGCTCACAGATGTCACGTGTTTTGGATAGCTAATAAGATTCGGTTTTGAGAACCGAGTAAAACCGAGTAAAACCGAATCCGCTCATCACTAGTTAAAATGTCCCAACAAGAGTGGCCAGGATTAGTTACAGAAGTTATGGCTTAGACTATAAGTAAGAATATTCCTTGATTAAAATTAGAGATGTGCATCGGGCACTTTTCGTGTTTTATGTTTTGGTTTTGGTTCTGGTTCCATGCTCGTGTTTTGGTTTTGGTTTTGGATCTGGATGATTTTTTAAAAACACATAAAATAAGCTAAAATCAAAGAATTTGGAGGCAATTTTGGTCCTACGGTGTTATTAACCTCAATAACATTAATTTCCACTTTTTTCCAGTCTATTCTGAACACTGAACACCGCACAATATTGTTTTTAGGCCAAAAGGTTGCACCAAGGTGGCTGTATGACTAAGCTAAGTGACACAAGTGTGCGGCACAAACACCTGGCACATCTAGGAGTAGCACTGCAGTGGCAGATAGGATGGCACTTAAAAAAAACTAGCTCCCAAACAGCATATGATGCAAAGAAGTAAAAGAGGTGCAATGAGGTAGCTGTATGACTATGCTAAGCGAAACAAGGTGTGCGGCACAAACACCTGGCCCATCTAGGAGTGGCACTGCAGTTGCAGACAGGATGGCACTTAAAAAAAAATAGTCCCCAAACAGCACATCATGAAAAGAAGTAAAAGAAGTGCAATGAGGTAGCTGTATGACTAAGCTAGGCGACACAAGTGTGCGGTACAAACACTTGGCCCATCTATGGTTGGCACGGCAGTCGTACTGCACTAATGGTGGATACCGGATGCACGTCTAATACCAACATAGCTGTCAAGGCCTCAGTTATCCGCTTTGCAAAAGAATGACTGTTGTCATATTTCATCCTCCTCGCAAAGGACTGTTGGACAGTCATTTGCTTAGTTGAAGTAGTACAAGTGGTCTTCTGACTTCCGCTCTGGAATGACAATCAACTCCCAGCAGCAACAACAGCAGCGGCAGCAGCAGTAGCAAACGTTTGTTCTCCATTATTTTTCTGGACTTATATAACAAAATGCAGCAAAGGAGAGCGCACCTCTACACCACACAGGGCAAAGCCTTTAAAAATTATTTGGATTACATATTAATAACCCTTTTATTTGGAGTAAATAATATACAGCACAGGACAGCACCACTGAACTTATATGGCAGCACCACCGGACTGGATTTATACGGCAGTACCACTGGACATATACGGCAGTATCACTGGACATAAATGGCAGTATCACTGGACATATATGGCAGTATCACTGTACTGGATTTTTATGTCAGTACCATTGGATTTATACAGCAGTACCACTGGACATATACGGCAGTATCACTGGAGTTATATGGCAGTACCACTGGACATATATGGCAGTATCACTGGATTTATATGGCAGTACTACTGGACAGGGCCAGATTAAGCCTTTTGGGGGGCCCAGGGCACTTAAGACCACTTGTCACCACTGCCCGTCTGGCTGTGCTCGCTGTATGTGTACCTCGTCACCCTGCTTCTCCTGAGTACTTAATCCCCCTACCCTGAGGGACCACATTTGTTTTCCGAGAGACAGACAACCTTGTAAGTGATGTGTGTGCATAAGGTACACTGGGGTAAATTTATGATACCGGCACATATCGTGCAGCTATCACACTTCCCGCTTCACCTCAATACCAAGGCAAAGTGGGAAGCACTAGCACCGAGATGTATTAACATCTCGGCTGCCAGAGAGGGGGAGTGAAAAGTCCCACCTCCGGCGATGCCTGTCAGCAGCCACAGCGCATCAGCCTAGTGCTGATGCGCTGTGTCTCTCCCTTCCAGCTGGCTCACTGAGCATGTGCGAGTTCTCGCAAGAACTCACATGCAGCCAAGTGCCGGCACCTGCCACTGCCAGGGATAGCTCTGTCCCTGCTGTGGAAATAGGGCATCGCCACCTGCAGCTATATACAGTAAATCGATAGCTGCATATGTCAGAACAGTCAGTACCACTGACCATTCATACATTGCCCTGCACATCAGTGTGCTATCTTTTAGATAGCAGTGCCGATATGGACAGGGGAGCATAGCACTGGGCACACCACCACTGTAATAGAAGGGGGAGAAGCAGTATCATAACCTGTGCTGATACCACTTCTCCCCCATACCAACAGATAATACATCTACCACACTGTGCAGTATGTAAGCTATAGGTAAGGTATACAATGCAAATATATATATATATATATTATTTTTTTTATATATATATATATATATATATATATATTTTATATATATATTTATATATATATATATATATATATACACACAGGTTGAGTATCCCTTATCCAAAATGCTTGGGACCAGAAGTATTTTGGATATTGGATTTTTCCGTATTTTGGAATAATTGCATACCATAATGAGATATCATGGTGATGGGACCTAAGTCTAAGCACAGAAGGCATTTATGTTTCATATACACCTTATACACACAGCCTGAAGGTCATTTTAGCCAATATTTTTAATAACCTTTTGCATACAACAAAGTGTGTGTACATTCACACAATTCATTTATGTTTCATATACACCTTATACACACAACCTGAAGGTCTTTTAATACAATATTTTTAATAACCTTGTGTATTAAACAAAGTTTGTGTACACTGAGCCATCAGAAACAAAGGTTTCACTATCTTACTCTCACTCCAAAATTTCCGTATTTCGGAATATCTGGATATGGGATACTCAACCTGTATATACATAAAAAACCCTCCATACCCTCACAAAAATCCCTGTGTTTGCCCCTCTATACCTTGCTCTGTAGAAGAACACAGGATCAGTCAGTCGGCAAGCAGACACTCACTGTCTGCATTTGATGAGCCCCTCCCATGATGAGGCAGCTGCAGATCTCCTCCACGGGCCAGAGAAGCATGTGATAAACTCCACCAATCAGAGCTCAGCATATGCCTCTCTGACCTTTAGTGCTGTGTCATGGGACTTAATTAGCTCCCAGTAATGCATGGCACTGGTGTGCAGTCAGTGTGCTGCGGCTCCCGATGCTCAGCATGTACTGTAGCTGCCATGTCCATTAATCATTGAGGCTCCAGCAGTACTACCCATCTCCCATGTGCCATGTTACAACCTTAAAAAAAAACACTTAAAACTAAAAGCCTACCATGGGGGGCCCCAAGACAGATGGGAAACAGGGTTACATACCCCCTGTGACCCCCCACCCCCTTAATCCGGCTCTGCCACTGGACATATATGGCAGTATCAATGGACTGGAGTTATATGGCAGTACCACTGGACATATACGGCAGTACCTCTGGACATATACAGCAGTATCACTGGATATATACGGCAGAATTACTGGACTGGATTTATACACCAGTACCACTGGATTTATACGGCAGTACCACTGGACATTTATGGCAGTATCACTGGAATTATATGGCAGTATCACTGGACTTATACGGCAGTATCACTGGACTGGATTTATTCAGCAGTACCACTAGACATATACGGCAGTATCACTGGACATATACAGCTGTATCACTGGACTGGATTTATATGCCAGTACCATTAAATTTATAAGGCAGTACAACTGGACATATACGGCAGTATCACTGGAATTATACGGCAGTACCACTGGACATATACGGCAGTATCATGGGACTGGATTTATATGGCAGTACCACTGGACATATACGGCAGTACCACTGAACATATACAGCAGTATCACTAGACATATACGGCAGTATAATTGGAATTATATGGCAGTACCACTGGACTTATACGGCAGTGTCTCTGGACTGGATTTATTTGGCAGTACCACTGGACATATACGGCAGTATCACTGGACATATACGGCAGTATCACTGGACTGGATTTATATGCCAGTACCACTAGATTTATACGGCAGTACCACTGGAAATATACGGCAGTATCACTGAAATTATATGGCAGTATCACTGGACATATACAACAGTATCACTGGATTTATACGGCAGTACCACTGGACATATACGGCAGTATCATGGGACTGGATTTATATGGCAGTACCACTGGACATATACGGCAGTACCACTGAACATATACAGCAGTATCACTGGACATATACGGCAGTATCACTGGAATTATATGGCAGTACCACTGGACTTATACGGCAGTGTCTCTGGACTGGATTTATTTGGCAGTACCACTGGACATATACAGCAGTATCACTGGACATATACGGCAGTATCACTGGACTGGATTTATATGCCAGTACCACTGGATTTATATGGCAGTACCACTGGACATATACAGCAGTATCACTGGAATTATATGGCAGTACCACTGGACATATATGGCAGTACCACTGGACTTATACAGCAGCACAGGAACACCACCACTGGAGTGATGCAGGACAACACAGCACCACTGCAATGGACTGGACATACAGCAGCACTGGACATATGGCAGCAGAGGACACCACCACTGTGACTGGACTGATGCAGTACAAGACACCACCACTGGACTGATGCAGCACAACACAGCACCACTGGACTGGACTTATACAGCAGCACTGGACATATGGCAGCAGAGGACACCACCACTGTGACTGGACTGATGCAGCACAATACACTACTACTGTACTGATGCAGGACAACACAGCACCACTGCACTGGACTTATGCAGCTACATTGGACATATGGCAGCAGAGTACACCACCACTGTGACTGGACTGATGCAGCATAAGACACTACACTGGACTGAACAGCAAAGACAGCACTGGAATCACCACCCCACTTTCCCTCCCGCACAGACACTGAGGTCGGAGACATGTCCTCTCGCTACACTCTCCAATGCCAGAGTGAAAATGGCTGTGACGCGCGGCTCCTTATATGGAGTCCAAAACCCACGAGAATCCGGCAGCGGGAAGATGATGTTTTGCCTCGTTCTGGTTTCCAAGTCAGGTGGTAAAACCCGATCCGGACTCGGATATGGGATCGGATAGTGAAGTTCGGGGGGGGGGGGGTTTCAGTTCTCAGGGAAATCAGAAGGGGGAATTGGTTACACATAATATTAGCATGATAAATATTTTGGTAAATAACTGACACACTGCCAATTTTGAAATTTTTATTGATGTGACACTTTTAAAACTTAGCTTTTATTGCTTATACCTTCTAAAACTCCCCCTTATCTGGGGATTACACAGCAAAACATAGAGGTTAAAAAGTTTTTTGGACATATACAAACATATAAGTGAGAAGAAATAGATATAAGTGAAAATAGATTTAAAAGGCGGTACTACCACTGATTACTCCAACCAGATAACCTGTAACCCTGTAACCTGTAATCCCCAGATAAGGGGGAATTTTAGAAGGTATAAGCAATAAAAGCTAAGTTTTAAAAGTATCACATCAATAAAAATTTCATTAGTGCGCCCAACTAGGCAACTACTTTTTGGTTCTCTATTGTTGTATATTAGATTAGAGTTGGAATCGGGCCGCACCCCCGCAAAGTTATTCCTACTATTAGACTGAGAAATTTCAATGGGGTTTAACTGCTTGATCAAACCTTTTTCTATCCAAAATTAGCCCGGCTGGTTTTCAGCTTTCCTAAGTATCTAGCACCTGAATTTCAGATACAGTTGGTATAAGATTATATTTATCATCTTTCTATATTCAATAATTGTAGTAACATAGAACCCATTTTGTTTTTTCCGTGACAATAAAAAAATGTCTAACTTCAGTCTCACCAAAGATCTCGAGAATAGGAGAGATAAATTGCGAAATGATATGGAATCTGCCTTTAATGATACATCTATATCACATACCAGCCTGCAAACAGATTGGACTGATGACCTATTTGGATTGAAACTAGCTTTAATGAAACAGAGTAGAATTTGCTGGAATCGGACCACTTCTGAGAAATATTTGAAAAATGACTTGGTACCGAGAGGTCTCAGACCCAAACTTTTTCCAGCCTATGAATTGGCTAATAATGAACTGAAAAATGAATGGGAGAATACATTATTACATTGTTCAAAAGAATGAATCAAAATACTCATCAAGCATGATGATATTATACTCACACAATTAACACAAGAGATTTCCAAATTAGGAGACAAACTTAAAAATTTTGAAAACTTGGATGCATTCCAACAGAGGTATGAAAAATATAGAAAGGAGTTGGAGGAATATGAAAATGAAATAATTGAAAGAAAGAGACGTAAATTTTTAAGAGACAAAACGGATTTCTCTATGAACAGAGTCTTTAAATGGAATACCCATCCCCTGAGAAATAGGAATGCCCAACCCTCCACATACTCTACTTCCGAAGTTGATTCTTCGGATGGAGAACTTACTAGTAGTATATCCCAAAATAGGACACAGAGGAGGGATTTTTTAGGCAAAACCCCGAGAGACACACGAGATGGTCCAGGTATAGAGGGAGGAAGATCAGGAGGGGGCAGGGGAAACAGAAGGAAAAGAGACTCTCTGGACTGGCAAGAGGATCCGAGGGAAAGGAGGAACAGGAAATATCGATAGATGATCCCAATATAACACTGGGGGACTCTCTGAGAGTGATTAATCTATCTGATAAGATCCTGACCCCTGATCAAATTGGGATTTTGAGTAAAGGTCTCTCTTTTTCCTCGGTCCAAGATTTAGACCGTTTTGAATGTGAAAAAGATTTACACTTGTTCACTAGGAAAATCTTGCTCAAAAAATTCTTTGCGAACCAATGTTCTCAGAAATCCATTCCAGCAGAATTAGACCTTGATATATCAACTCTGAATTCACAAGATCTTTTAGCGGCCCAAATATTGGAAGATCTAGCCAATGAGGCACCAGAGGACTATGTCTCTGCCGTTTGATAGGAATAAAATCAAAAAAAGATCTACTTTCTTTCGTGATTATAAGATCTGCCCTCCAGTACAAGTTTACCAAGACTTAGTATCTTAAGATCTGGATAAACTATTTCTCCATAAACGCAGACACCCTGACAATATTAGTCAGGGAGAGAGAACTGCACTGCAGGAAATAGCAGAATGGGATGAAGTCTTGGTGAAACCCTCAGATAAAGGGGGGAATGTAGTACTGTGGCCAAGAAACATGTACATTGAAGAAATTCAAAAGCAATTGGAAGATCGTACATGTTATGAAAAACTTATTTTCAACCCCACTCAAAAAAAATTGAAACAGTACAACACATTAATTCAAACTTCTTTTGACAATGGTATTATTAAAAGACAAGATTTTGAATTCTTGAACATGGAAAAACCTAGAACTCCAACTCTGTATCTCCTCCCAATGATACATAAAAACGAGACAAGACCTCCAGGTAGACCCATTGTGTGCGGAAAAGGAAGCCTGACAGAAAAAGCCAGCATTTATGTTTATCAACATCTTCGCAAACATGTCATCTCACTGGCTTCCTATACACGTGACACAATGGATGTACTCTTGAAGCTACAGAATCTGAGTGTGAATCCGGGTGTATGGCTGGTATCTTGTGATGTTGAGAGCTTGTACACTAGCATCAGCCACGAGAAAGGGATAAGAGCAGAAAAATATTTCCTTGATATGGAAATACCATGTGAACACAATGACTTTCTTATTCAGATGTTGGAATTTATCCTGACGAAAAATTATTTCACATGCAATGAATCCCACTACCTCCAGGTTAGAGGGACAGCGATGGGGACAGCCTGTGCCCCCACATACGCTAACCTCTACCTGGGGTGGTGGGAAAAAGAAGTGTTTTTTCAATAATCATTGGAGATGTTCACGGATAATATCTTGATTTACCTACGATACATAGACGACATACTCATTCTCTGGGATGGACAGCATAGCGAATTAACACGATTTTTCGCAATTCTCAACTCAAATGATCTTAATCTGAGGCTTACATATGAGACCAGTCAATTCGGGATCAATTTTTTAGATCTTACAATACAGATTAATGAGGAGGGTAACATCACTACAGATATTTTTAGGAAATATACTGCAACAAATAGTATTCTCCACTCCAGCAGTTCACATCTTCCCGCTACGGTGAAAGCAGTCCCAAAGGGGGAACTGCTTCGCACAAAAAGAAATTGTTCAGATCCAGACACTTTTGACATAAGACAAAAGGAATTGAGGGTTCGGTTCCAGAAAAGAGGATATAGTAACACACTTATTAAGAAAATGGTGCGGGAAGTGGAGAGGTATCCGCGTGAGTCCCTTCTCAAAGTGAAGCCTAAAGTACATAAAGAAGAACCAGTATGGTTTATTGGTACTTTTAATGTACACTGGAGAGAGATTAACGCTGTTCTTCAGAAGCATTGGTCAATCCTTCAAACAGATAATGATTTGACAAAAAAGAAATGAGGTGGTGGATCAAAGGCGAAAACAAAGTAAATAATTAAATGAAAGGTGATATCAGGCAGTGAGTTCATACCATTTTATTTATATTATGTTTTTAGATTAGATATTCTGTTACTTTTCAAGGGATATTACTTTTGGTGTTATATCGAGCATGATAGCACTGGTGTAAAACCGGATTACATCAGTTGCCCTGTCTAAATACACCTAGACCTGCATGCCCTTCATTAACCAGAGAGTTGAAAAACAACTTAGAAAAGTACCTGATTGCTGTTTTAATGGACATTCTTTCAAATAAACCGCTTTGAAGTATCTTGGAAGTTTTCTCTGGTCCTGACTTAAAAGAAACCTTGATACGTGGGATTAATCCCCCTTCTAAAGTAAGTGGGGTACGTCATCTGTCTTTTACGTATTGCCTTACATCACGTGGGATAGATCTTCAAAAGATACCTATACATACTTGTTCTTACCCTATTTTATGTGAGTTTCGGTACGTTTTCCAGTAGAATTGAATGGTGGCGAGACACTGTCCTCATCTTCTATCAAAAACATCCCGGCACATTAGGCTTTCTTTTTCTGGACACTTATGGACTAAACAATTATTCTAAAGCATTACCACCCATATATGTGTATTATTTCCTTTTTCATGTTTATCATCTGGATTTTGTGAGACGTTTCAAAGAGTGATCAATCAGGAAAGGACACCCCAATATGTGACGTATAATATTTTATTATTATATTTCATTTAATTATTTGCTTTGTTATCGCCTTTGATCCACCATCTCATTTCTTTTTTGTATAATATTGTTTAATCTGTTATTTGGACGGATTGAGGATTGAGATTGGGCTGATAACCTGTTGCGCCAGGAATTTACACTATCATCTTGTTTCATTAGATAATGATTTGAATTCAATTTTACCAGAAAAAGTACAGAGCAGCTGGCGCAGATCACGTAACATCAAAGATCGTCTTGTCCATAGCCACCTTCAAAAGATAGGAGAAGCCAGATCCAATAGGAAAGGATCAATATGTTGTGGCCAATGCAAGGCATGTCAGTATATGGTCTCTACTCAATGGTTTTTTGATAAATTTGACAAAAAATGGATAATTCCCACACTGATAACCTGCACCTTAATAGGTGTGGTGTATCATATGAAATGCCCATGCCATAAGATTTACATTGGCAAAACATCAAGACCATTGAAAGTGCGTATATTAGAGCATGTTGGGAATATACGCAATGTCAACAAAGATCAAGCCAGGATTAAAACTCTGACATCGGTGGCACGACATTTTCAGAAATTTCACAAAAGTGACCCTACAGGCTTGGAAGTTTTTGGTATGAGACAAATGCAACTTGGAATTCGGGGTGGAGATGTGGATCAAGCACTTTTAAGATATGAAACTAAAATGATTTTCCTGCTGAACAGTTTACATCCGGCAGGTCTTAATGAAGCCAATAGTTACAGTCCATTCTTATGAGCCTCCTTGTTTACATATTTACATAGTTACAAGTAATGGGGATATTTAATTTACAGCCACACCACATTGTTTACGTCCAATCTCATTTGATTTTGGTTTATAGAGGCTCATAGGCCCCCCTTTTTTGGGGAGTCTATAAGCTTATCAGTCCTTTATTTATTTTTGTGATTCAACTTTTCTTGACAGAATTGGTGATAATTGTAAATCTTTCACTGTTTTCTCTTAATGTCTCTTAATGTCACTTTCAAACTATGATCCGATTAAAAGGATAATATTGAATGTATGGAACTTAGTAAGGACACTACTTCACTATGACATTCACCTCATATCACATTTGAGCACATCCATAGCACTCAGTAGCATTCATTTTTAACAGAAAGGTCTTTCTTAGGATCCTAGTAAAAGGATAGCATTGAATATATGGAACTCACCAAGCATACCACTTCATTAATGACAATCAGCTGACATCATATTTGAGCACGTCCATAGCACTTTAGTAGCATTTTTTAACAGGAAGGCTTTTTTCAATTCCACGAGCACTATATTTCCCCATCTCCCTCTTCTTTATATGTGGGAGTCATATCTACGTCCACTTAAGTTACCTTTTTTTGCTTTATCTCACTTTTTTATATATTTTCTTCCTTTTTTTCTGTTTTGTCTCACTATGCATATTTCATATTATCACTACCATTTTATTTTATTTTGAATATTTCATATTGGATGGAATTAGAATGGGAGGGTATTTGCAATCAAATTCTGGTCTTTCCCTAGGAGGACTTGATTGTGGGTCCCCAAAGATGAGACATTATCAATGGGGACTCTATGATTGATTTATCTGGATGATTTATCATTGGGCGGTTATTATGTCAACTCATTATCTTGTTGACATCCGGAACAAGGGTAGGTTGTAATCATATACTTACCTGCGTATATAAGTTCTGAAAAGGTATATAATTATTTTAAGATGGATGTTATTGAAGGGGCCATATGAAAATACTCAAATTGTCTGGCACACGGCTGGTCCTGTTATAAGTTGGGCAATTTTAAATACATCATGTCTTCTTATCTTATGAACATGATATTATATACCACCTTAATTTGAATTTCCTTATGTAGGGTAGGAGGACCCACTTGTAGAACACGGAGAACATAACATAGGACATATGGGTATGCCCTGACTATAGACCTACTTAAATTCTTTGGACTCCACTATAAATAATTATTGGTATCGCTTTCGATATGGGGGGCCAATTTGAGGACTATCTGGAGATACCTGGATGGAATGGTCCACAGTTGGATAATATTCTGAATATGGATGTCAATTAGAGGACCATTTGGATATATCTGAAATGAATGGTCCACAGTTGGTCCCCCTTTAGATGTGTAATAACATTCACATTAGTATTCATGCTGTATTTCCCCAATTTGTGAATATAATTACTGTACTAGGCTATAAGATCCACATTCAAAGAACACGCCCTGTTACGATTCCTGTACTCCAGACTGGAGAAGATCTTATGGCAGAGATCTGAGTACAGGAATGAAATACAGGTTGTGGGAGCTGGAGAGCCTAGTAACCCCTGGCGCCCTAACTCCGTTGTCTCGCCCGTGTTATCAGAAATCCCCTGCGAGACTATGGTTGCTTGAGCCCATGGCAGCCGCGTTCGAAGGGCGGATTATGTCTGCCCAACCCCGATGCCCCCGCAGGTCTTAATGGGAGACAAGGGGAAGTCCGAGACAGGGAGATAACAAGGGGCCCTCTGACTAAGCAACCAAGCCAGGGGTTACAAGCTAACTTAACTAAATCAAAAGGTATGTGCGGACTAGCCGCCAGGGAAAAGGACAACCAAGGATCCACGGATCCGACACTCCTATCCGGCACCGCTGGACACCAGAGTGGATCTTGTGGAAGCGGAATCCTCCGCAAAGCTCCAGAACTCAAAATAAACACAATAATAAATAGTAGCGGACAAGCCGCAACACACGGCTGCGCCGCGACTCACGAACACCACCAGATGTTAAAGGTGCTCGGTCAGACTCCAGGAACAGATGGTAACTTCCGAGTACTGGATCACTGAGAACAGGAACAAACGAACAGACCGGGACTGGGAACTCTCTCTGCAGCAGAATCAGGCAAACAGGAAGCTATCACCGGCGTCTGTGAGGAGTCCTGGGAGTGCTTTTAACAGAGAGTCTTCCAATCAGCTGTTTGGAGGCTGATTGGATTAAATGCCATGCAGCTGACAAGCTGCATGGCCAGGGAAACAGATGAGTGATAATTACAACATGCCGTGCAGCTGCATGCTACACAGCCAGGAAACCAGTGATGATATAAACTTAGACCCAGCAACGGGGAACACGATCCGACAGTGGCGTCCCCGTTGCTAGGCGCCGGCCGCACTGACGAGCGGACCCTCGGCGCCTAACAGTACCCCCCCCTTGAGGAGGGGTCAAGGAACCCCTAAATCTGGGTTTCTGAGGAAATTCTTGAAAAAATGCCCTTTTGAGCCTTGGGGCATGAAGGTCCTCATCTAGGACCCACGACCTTTCCTCAGGACCATAACCTTTCCAATGCACCAAAAAATAAAGCCGACCCCGGGACAGCTTGGAATCGAGAACCTTCTCAACCACGAACTCCTGCTGACCCTGTACATTAACTGGTGATCTCCCCTGAGGTTTTTTACGAGGAAATCTGCTAGATGAAACATATGGTTTGAGCAAAGAGCAATGGAAGGTATTTCCGATTCGTAACGTTTTTGGTAGCTGTAACCGGAAAGCAACTGGATTGACTTTTTTGATAATGAGAAATGGTCCAATATATCTAGGACCCAATCTGGCTGAGGTTTGTCGAAGTTTGATATTGCGAGTCGACAGCCACACCCTGTCTCCTACTCTAAAAGTGCACGGCCGCCGGAACCTGTCCGAAAAATCTTTTTCCTTGAAAGCTGCTTTTCTGAGAGCTATGTGCACTTTTTTCCAAATAAGTTTAAGATGAGAGGTCAGGGCCAGAGAGGAGACAGAGGAATGTTGGAAAAATGAATTAGCTCTGGGGTGGAAACCAAAAACTGCAAAAAATGGAGACACATTGGTGGAGGAATGACAGGCATTATTATAAGCAAACTCTGCCAATGGAAGAAACTCAGACCAGTCATTTTGGAGTTTGGCCGAGTACAAACGCAAATATTGTTTTAAGGATTGGTTCACTCGCTCAGTCTGTCCATTTGATTGTGGATGATAACCGGAGGTTAATGATAATTTCATTTTTAACGAAGCACAAAAAGACTTCCAAAACTGTGCAATGAATTGTGGACCCCTGTCAGAAACAATATCAGTGGGTAACCCATGGAGTCTGAAAACATGACGGAGGAACAAGACTGCCAATCCCTGGGCAGATGGCAATCGGGGAAGACCAATAAAATGAGCCATCTTACTAAAACGGTCCACTACCACCCATATGACTGTGCATCCAGCTGACAGAGGGAGATCCACCACAAAATCCATGGAGATATGCGACCATGGTCTAAGAGGAACATTCAATGGCATAAGTTGACCAATAGGCAAAGAACGGGGAACTTTATGCTGTGCACAGACCTGACACGAAAAAACAAACTCTTTAATGTCTTTAGAAAGACCAGGCCACCACACTGAGCGGGATACCAATTCAAAAGTTTTAGCGACTCCCAGATGCCCTGCAACTTTGCTATCATGAAATTCCTCCAAAACAGTTGCTCTCAAAAACTCAGGAACAAAAAGACGACCAGCAGGAGTATTTCCCGGAGCTTGATGTTGAAGCAGCTTCAATTGAGAAAAAACATCCTGTGTGAGACCTGCCTGAATGACTGAAGGCGGAAGTATGAGAGTAACAGGACTGTTGTCTTGAGCGGGAAGAAAACTGCGTGAGAGGGCATCTGCCTTGGTATTCTTGGAACCAGGTCTGAAGGTGATAATGAATTTGAAACGAGTGAAAAATAAAGCCCAACGAGCCTGTCGGGCATTCAGTCGCTTAGCTGATTCAATGTATTGAAGATTTTTGTGATCTGTCAAAACAGAAATGGTATGGGTCGCTCCTTCAAGCCAATGTCTCCACTCCTCAAAAGCCCATTTAATAGCCAGCAACTCCCGATTACCAACATCGTAGTTGGATTCAGCAGATGAGAATTTCCTGGACATAAAGGCACAAGGATGTAACTCAAGGGAATCTGGATCCTTCTGAGAAAGGATAGCCCCTACACCAACCTCCGAGGCATCTACCTCAACGATGAAAGGCAATTCTGGGTTGGGATGTCTAAGGACAGGGGCTGAGACAAAGGCTTGTTTCAAGGCCTGAAAAGATACTTTAGCTTCACATGACCAATTGGTAGGATCTGCTCCCTTCTTAGTGAGTGCCACAATGGGAGCAACTATGTCAGAGAAAGAGTGAATAAACCTTCTGTAGTAGTTCGCAAACCCTAAAAAGCGCTGAATTGCTTTTAAGTTGGTGGGTTGCGCCCAACTCAGGATGGCTTGGAGCTTCTTAGGTTCCATTCGGAATCCCCGAGGGGAAATAATGTACCCTAAAAAGGATACCTCCGTGACGTGAAATTCACACTTCTCCGGTTTGGCATACAAGTGATTTTCACGTAATTTCTTAAGTACCTGACGCACCTGGGTAACATGTTGTTCTATAGAGTCAGAATAAATCAAAATGTCGTCTAAATAGACCACAACGAATCTTCCCAGAAACTCACGGAGCACATCATTTATGAGATCCTGAAAGACTGCCGGAGCGTTAGATAGGCCGAAAGGCATGACCAGATACTCATAGTGACCTGATTGAGTACTGAATGCCGTTTTCCACTCATCCCCCGATCTGATTCTAATGAGATTATATGCTCCTCTCAGGTCAATCTTGGAAAAAATAACAGCCGAACGTAGCTGATCAAAGAGGACAGAGATCAGAGGCAGAGGGTAAGTATTCTTTACTGAGATTTTATTCAGGGCTCGAAAGTCAATGCAGGGTCTGAGGGAACCATCCTTCTTCTCTACGAAGAAAAAACCTGCACTTAAAGGGGATTTAGATGGCCTGATAAACCCTTTCTCAAGACTTTCTTTCACATACTCATTCATGGCCACAGTTTCAGGACCAGACAATGCATATAACCTTCCTTTAGGCAACGTGGCACCAGGAATTAACTCAATGGTACAATCATAAGGCCTATGGGGAGGCAAAATATCCGCATTGCCCTTGGAAAACACATCCAAAAAATTTTGGTACTCTCCAGGAATATGTGCGGACCTGGCAGCAGCTACTCGGATAGGAAGTGTAATACATTCTTTATCACAGATGGTACTCCATTGTAGAATCTCCCCAGACTGCCAATCTATGATGGGATTATGAAAGGCCAGCCAAGGGTGACCCAGAACCACAGGAACTGCTGGACAATGGGTAAGAAAAAACTCAATCTTTTCAGAATGTAGAGCTCCCACCGAGAGCAAAACAGGAGGTGTACATAGAGAAATAACCCCATTGGATAAGGGACTCCCATCTAAACCATGCATGGTGATACACCTACTTAAGGTTAACTGAGGAATACCTAAGGCCTTGGCCCATGTTAAGTCCATAAAGTTTCCTGCAGCTCCACTGTCCACAAAAGCAGAGACCGAGGAACAGAGGCTGTCATAAGAAACTTTAGCAGGAACCAATAGTGAATTATTTGAGGAGATGAGCTGTAGACCAAAGTGAACCCCCTCACTATTCACTTGGTCAGGAAGTTTCCCGACTTGTTTGGGCAACTACGGGCAAAATGTCCCTTACCTCCGCAGTACAAACACAGACCAGAATTTTGCCTCCTGTTTCTTTCTTCCGGAGACAATTTGGAGAGACCAATCTGCATAGGCTCCTCCATGTCTATCGGAACGGAAGAAACACAGGGAAAAGAAACTACAGATGCCCCTTTCTCAGTCCTCCGCTCTCTGAGCCGACGATCTATTTTAATAGAGAGCTCCATGAGTTTATCAAGGTTCTCAGGAGCGGGATACTGAAGGAGGCTGTCTTTTATAGATTCAGATAAGCCGAGGCGAAACTGACTGCGCAGGGCAGGATCATTCCAGCCACAGTCGTTCGACCAACGGCGAAACTCCGTACAATAATTCTCTGCAGGATTCCTACCCTGTCTTAGAGCACGCAACTGACTTTCTGCGGATGCCTCTCTATCAGGGTCGTCATACAATAGCCCTAAAGATTTCAAAAAAGCGTCTACAGACGATAAGGCCGGATCGTCTGTCTTTAAACCAAAAGCCCAGGTCTGAGGATCCCCCTGAAGCAGAGAAATTATAATTCCAACCCGCTGAG
Organism: Pseudophryne corroboree; assembly: GCF_028390025.1. Lineage (NCBI taxonomy): Eukaryota > Metazoa > Chordata > Amphibia > Anura > Myobatrachidae > Pseudophryne > Pseudophryne corroboree. Next base: position 465,163,730 of record NC_086449.1, read on the forward strand.
CCTCCGTACCTGAGGAAACTGGTCTTAAACGAAAATACAGTTTACAAGACTCTTTAAAATTAAAAAACTGTTTTCTATCCCCAGAAAAACGGTCAGGCAGATGCATTTTTGGTTCAGGGATGACCCTCGGGGAAGTCCGTAACAGATCTTCCTGTGAGCTCACCCGGAGGGACAGATCCTGAACCATCTGGGTAAGTTCCTGAATCTGACTAACCAAAAACTGGCCAGGATTTGGCCCAACACCGGTGGGATTCATGAGGCCGACAAATTTCTCCCTACTGGATAAGTGAAAAAATTAACTCCTGTTGAAATTTTTTCTTTTGTCTGGCCGGTGATAATGTTACGATTCCTGTACTCCAGACTGGAGAAGATCTTATGGCAGAGATCTGAGTACAGGAATGAAATACAGGTTGTGGGAGCTGGAGAGCCTAGTAACCCCTGGCGCCCTAACTCCGTTGTCTCGCCCGTGTTATCAGAAATCCCCTGCGAGACTATGGTTGCTTGAGCCCATGGCAGCCGCGTTCGAAGGGCGGATTATGTCTGCCCAACCCCGATGCCCCCGCAGGTCTTAATGGGAGACAAGGGGAAGTCCGAGACAGGGAGATAACAAGGGGCCCTCTGACTAAGCAACCAAGCCAGGGGTTACAAGCTAACTTAACTAAATCAAAAGGTATGTGCGGACTAGCCGCCAGGGAAAAGGACAACCAAGGATCCACGGATCCGACACTCCTATCCGGCACCGCTGGACACCAGAGTGGATCTTGTGGAAGCGGAATCCTCCGCAAAGCTCCAGAACTCAAAATAAACACAATAATAAATAGTAGCGGACAAGCCGCAACACACGGCTGCGCCGCGACTCACGAACACCACCAGATGTTAAAGGTGCTCGGTCAGACTCCAGGAACAGATGGTAACTTCCGAGTACTGGATCACTGAGAACAGGAACAAACGAACAGACCGGGACTGGGAACTCTCTCTGCAGCAGAATCAGGCAAACAGGAAGCTATCACCGGCGTCTGTGAGGAGTCCTGGGAGTGCTTTTAACAGAGAGTCTTCCAATCAGCTGTTTGGAGGCTGATTGGATTAAATGCCATGCAGCTGACAAGCTGCATGGCCAGGGAAACAGATGAGTGATAATTACAACATGCCGTGCAGCTGCATGCTACACAGCCAGGAAACCAGTGATGATATAAACTTAGACCCAGCAACGGGGAACATGATCCGACAGTGGCGTCCCCGTTGCTAGGCGCCGGCCGCACTGACGAGCGGACCCTCGGCGCCTAACACGCCCTCAGCATCCCTTTACGTGATGAATGATGCAGCCAGGACATGAGATGTCTGATGACTGCGCGGCTTTTAAGATACAAGGTATCAATTAATTAATAGACATCCATGCAGTCTTTAGAGTATATGGAATGTATGATTGGATAATATATAGAGAGCACCATAAATTTTCAGCCATACGACTCAATGTGAAACATATATCTATGTAATCAAGTACATTGGATAACTTGTTGAGATTCTTTCCTTCATACTTGTACGTTTCTAAGGAAACAGATGATTGTACATAGATATTCTAGAGAATCCCGATCATGTGACTGGGTTCAATGTTCTCATTTCTTTAACAGATGGATGTCGGGTAATAACTTGCTGAGACTCTCCTCTTTATACTTGTATGTTTCTAAGGAAACACATTATTGTACGTAGATACTCCAGGGAATCCCGATCACGTGACCGGGTTCAGTGTTTACATTTTTTTCATAGACGGACGCCGGGTACCACGTGATCAGAGTGGACCGACGTCAGCAGTCAGGTGATGATTGCTAGAATGGGAAGAGGACGTGTGGCTATTGGTGGACGGGCACACATGATTCCTATTCAGCATATGATTGGCTGATGTTTAGCCTAGAAATAATTGTCACGGAAGACAATCGGGTCAGCCTCGTTAAAGCTATACAGCGAAACGTGCACGTCGGCGTTTCAGCGGTTTACCACACTCCATAATAATGTATACAATGGTGTAGATTTTAAATAGATAGAAAGTTTGAACGGACCTCCACTGTCACCCTCTTATATTGAGGTCATTTGAATTAAGTCATAGTGACAGCGGCGGTCATTAAGGAGCAACATGAGAGTGATAGGGGAATGCATATAATCTACCCAGATATCACATCTTTTGAATAATTGACCTCCACGTGACATTGTCATTAGCAACAGCATTGTGTGGCTGCTTGATGGTTATCAGTTAATGTGTCAGAATTAGCAGACAATTCAGTGTCATAATAATTCTACTTCTCTTAATGATAGCTGCATACGAATACTGTGGTCTGTTTATTAATTCAATCAGTGATAAGTAATACAATTGCCAGCTCTCGAGCACAAGTCAGTGACACGCAAGAGAAGGGAACTGGCCAGTATAACTTGGATACATTGTATGAAGCTGAGCACAGATGTAGCCAGAGAAAGAATACTAATGTAGCTCAAGAAAGAACTTTAATGTAACAAACACTATCCTCACATCACAGTAAGGCAAATATAGGCCGCTACAGCAATACAGTGGGAATAATAGTGTTCAACAATTACTGGCAATTGTATGACTGATTGATTTGTTACTCTTATAACTAAGGGCCGCAAGATAATTATGTGACCTATCTCCTGATTATCAACAACTTTTATAGTAGGGATATTAACCTTTGGTTCCCTAAATAAACATCAGTGATACTCAGTGTTTGATGAATATGCGGAGTATACCAGTGTAATAAACTCCTTACTGTTTATTACTTTCACAGTGGGGACATTAACCCTTGGTTTATGAATATGTGGAGTTGATTAAAACAATAAACAATAAAGATCTGTATTATATATGAACACACCGGAGAGAAAAAACACACAGTATTTTTGCAGTAGCAATTTATTTTGAATAACAAATCTACAGATTTGCACTGTATAACATCAGGCTATTATAAATACAAATATAATATATGAAATGACAACTCTTTGAATTGGGAATATTAACCTTGAGTGACAATAGCCTAAGTGAATTGGGGGATTTGGTTAATTGATACATCCCAGACTCCCAGGGGCTCCATCAAATATCATATTTCTACACCTGGTTGGAGTAATCAGTGGTAGTACCGCCTTTTAAATCTATTTTCACTTATATCTATTTCTTCTCACTTATATGTTTGTATATGTCCAAAAAACTTTTTAACCTCTATGTTTTGCTGTGTAATCCCCAGATAATGGGGAGTTTTAGAAGGTATAAGCAATAAAAGCTAAGTTTTAAAAGTATCACATCAATAAAAATTTCATTAGTGCGCCCAACTAGGCAACTACTTTTTGGTTCTCTTTTGTTGTATATTAGATTAGAGTTGCAATCGGGCCGCACCCCCGCAAAGTTATTCCTACTATTAGACTGAGAAATTTCAATGGGGTTTAACTGCTTGACCAAACCGTAGTAGTTCATTGACTCTTGAAGTGTGCAGATACATCTCCTTTTTCTATCCAAAACTGTGCCAATTTTCACTACAGTAAAGTTATAGGGCTTCCCCCAAAATCAGTGGTTCTCAATAACATTTTCAAATCAATACATTTGTAATGTATATAATTTCTAATAAATATGTGTAGTTGCAGCTATATGTGAAAGTGATACATGTGTTACAGTATAAGCAGAATTAGTTGTATGTATATATATATATATATATATATATATACACACAGAGAAAAAAACACAGCACTCACCACACCAGAAGCGGGGCACAGCTATGCACTTACCACTCACAGGGTGGGGTGCATGTAACACAGCACTCTCCACCGCAAAAGCGGGGTACACAGCTGTACTTACCACTCACAGGGCGGGGTGCATGTAGCCCATGACCACATCGCTCTAATAAATACAAACAAAGAACCCAGCACTCACCAAAGTAAACTCACTTATCCTCAACAATTCAATAAATAAATGATGGGGGTTTAGTTGGTGGATTGGCCAATGCACGGAAGCCTGCATACTGATTTTCAAGTTACCCCACCTTCATGCAGGTCCTACACTATCACAGAGTCTTAAAACCTGACTACTTCACTGCTGTTACACACATCATCTGCCTGCTAGAATAAGTGAGTTTACTTTGGTGAGTGCTGGGTTCTTTTTATATATATATATATATATATATATATATATAAAACATTTAATGAAAAATGTTAAATTGACAGTAAAACTATAGGCTTCATATGCTTTTTTGTACAAGTATAGACATTTTTATTTTGGTTTCAGGGTCATACTGAGATGCATGGAGCTAGAGATACTTAATATTGATTTCCCTATGTGTCTAATTTTCAGTAAAATGTCCCTCCCCATCCTGTCAATACAAAAAATTAAGTACCACTTAACATCACAGCCAGTACCCCAGGTTGAGAACCATTGCCCTAAATAGTTACAGACTTGACCCACAGGTAGTAGCCCCTGCTAAACTCTAAGCTGCACAGACATCTCGGGCCAGCAAAAACACTTTCACTTAGACAATTTTGAAATGTATATGGTTGGTGGTTCATGCCATGACTCCTGCGAAGGTCAAAAATGTATGCTGCCAGGGAGCCAGGAACCTTCCAACACAGATCTTATGAGGATAACAGGTCTTTTCTGTTGATGTTTTTACAACTTCTTGGTACTTCTTAAACCTGTGTATTTCTTCCCTTTACAGTATAATCACTCCTCAATTGTATGGGCGTCAGTGCTGTACCCAGAAGTAATGTATAAACAAATATAGTGTATAATGTGTGGTTTTAGGGTGAGTATCAAGCTGTAACTAAAGTAAATACTCACTCTTCCAAAGTTGAGAATAGGGATTGGACAATTTTTTGCAGTTGTCCTATGTCCTAGTGGAATTTAAGGAGAAAGGGGTGAACTCTTGCGCACTGAGTCTAGTCAGCCCAATCAGATCCCCTAATACCTGCCCAACCAGGTATTGGAAAATGTTACAAATATGGATGAAAGAGAAATGATCAAAGGCGAAAAATGGAAGACAATATGAATAAAGATGAATGATAAAAATAGTAAAAATAAAAAAGTGTGAAAAATAAAATAATTTCTACAATACGGTAAGTTTTCCAAAGAGTGTCCTCAGGTCATCAGTTTGTAGTCCAAATGTCCACAGCAGATATGCAAGAAAATAAAAACATAAAATCCAATGTGTGCTATTGTCTGAAAAAATCTATTTCGTGGTGTCCAGAAATGGAACCCTGGTGTATGAATAAACTTGATAGAAGAAAGGATAGGGTTTTACCACCAATCCAAATACAGAATAGAGCGTACCGAAACTCACATAGCAAGAAATTAGGGAATTGCATATAAAGGTATCTTTTCTGAAAATATCACAATTGTTCATATAGGCACAGCGTACCCCACTCATGTGTCAGATGTGATCTTTCTGCATATAAAGGTATCTTTTAAATGAAAAGCCAATTCAGTTGATTGAAAAATAAAAATTGTTCACTTTATTTAATAAAAAATTAGGGAATAAAATGATGGGCAAGATGGGCAAGGGTGACACTTAAGGGTGCCTACCAGGGCATTGGGAGAAGATAAAACAAAATCTCCAATACAAGGGTGTACCTTATCAGTGAAACAGGTGACAAAACTTGCATAAAAGAACAAAGATAGTGTCCAATCTCAGCTTGCACCAACGCTGTTTCGACCAAATAGGTCTTTTTCAAGGTGTGCATCCTTGCACTTTTTTATTTTTACTATTTTTATCATTCATCTTTATTCATATTGTCTTCCAATTGTCGCCTTTGATCATTTCTCTTTCATCCATATTTGTAACAGGTGTCTTATGTCGTTTGCGGTATTGTTATATAGATTACATTATTTTTATAGATATACAACTGAAATGCAGTTTGAGGATAGCACCAGATTGCTGAAAATTGTGGGCCAGGATTGCTAAGGAAATAGCAGAAGTCTAAAGTAGATGGTATCCTGGAAAATCATTAATATTTTTTCATTGGTACACCATTGACCCCCATCCATTTGATGAGTATTACTGCCATATAAGGAAGAAACCCCCAAACCATCTAAGAAAAATGACATTAAGAAAGTAACTGTATTAAGATATTTCAGCAATAAGACATAACATGTCATCCCTTTTAATTTTCAGTTAAGATCCCCTATTAATTCCACTGACTGTTGTTAAATGATTGCATCAGGAGGCGTCTATTACAAGTAGACACCTCGTGCTGCAGTAGTGATCAAACCTGTGTACTAGGACACAGCATTGGATCACTGTGACACCATCCGGTGGCTTGTGGCACCCATGGTGACGCACAAGCCGCTCATCACAGAAGCCAGGAAATCTCCATCCAGTAACATAGATCCCTGGCCCTAAATGGCATCAATCTGACAATCAATGACAGTCTGATGCAGGGCTGCTTGCTACGTTGGAGGAGCCATTCATGCATGTACAGAACGAGCCCTGCATCTTCACAAAGTATCGAACATTGGTACTTTGAGGCATACGCTGCAATAAAGACCGGACGTGAATGAGTTCCAATGCCAGAGATATACACTATCCTGATTATATGCAATGTTTAAGGTAAAAAGATATCAGCATTTCAAAGTTCTGCATAAACCACTTTGTGTTGGTGCTTCTTGTCTTGAAATATCGTTATTTTTTTTATTTTATTTTTTATGGAACAGATCGTAGGAAGTTCCCTAACTGTTATTCTATGTTACATAGAATTTGATGAGTAGAGATCATAGACATGTTATCCATTATCCATTTATGTTCAATTCTTAAAATGCTTGGATAAAGCAAAGCAAAAATAAATAGAGCACATTTATGAAAAGAACTGTAATGCTACATAACTGAGTAAACTGTTTTAGTCTAGTTTTAACAATGACAATGAAAATTTAAACATTTTTTAAACTGAAGGGGGTACACACGTAGAGATGTGTGCTTAAATTCTAATCAATCTGACTAGATTGTTTAGAAAGGAAGCACACATCTCTCCTTGTGTATGCCCCATAGCGAAAGCGATGCGTGGCCCATGCGTCGCTATCGCTGACTCTAGATTGGCCAGCATGCAGGCACAATCTAGTTAGATTGCTCACATCACTGCTGGGTGAAGTGAGCGCCCCCCCCCTCCCCCTACGTCCCCCCAACCCCCTTGCTCAGCACCAGGTTGGACTGGTCCACAGGTTTACATGGGAAACACCCAGTGGGGCCCACTGTTGGGGGGGGGGGGGGGGGGGCATCTCCTCCTCTAGGGATCAGGTTCCAGACTGCACTTGACTTATACATTAAACATATGTTACCTTATACCTCACAGGACTATGGTGTATTCTCTACAGTGCATTTCTGTTATTATTCTGGCATATTATCATGTATACACTAGCAGTAATGACTACATATATTTATCAAGGGGCCCAGATCATGCACTTTCTAATGGTAAGGCAAACCAATGTGGTTGGCCACACTCCCTTTGGAGACTGGTCACACCCATAAAACTGGGCCTCCACCACTGCATTCCCTGGTGGGCCCTTCATTCCCCAGTCCGACACTGCTCAGCACACATTTCGCTGTGTGCCGAACGGAAGGAGATATGTGTGCTGAGCGTTCTGTGCTAGATTGCTCAGCTCACATGGATACGTGTGTACCCCCCTTAATACTATAGATTCTGTTGGAATAAGTGGAGTACATTATACATTCAAATTATAACCAAGCTAATTTTATCTTACAATTCTGAGACTTACTAAAGGTACCAGTATGTAGGAATGGCAATGTTCCAAGTTAGAGTAAATAAAATACAGAAGGGTTAATACCATGTAATCTGACGCCGTTTTAGAACTGATGCAACATTTTTATAAGAATGTAATTTATCCAGACGTTTTCTGACTACATTATAATGTCTTGTTGCCGGATTCTCTGAATGTGCCCCCATTTCATATAACAAGTGTCTACAGCATGGCATGGTTTACCATTAAGCACTTTTGTTGTTTATGTTGGAACACAGCTGAAAAATAATCCAATGATTTATTCTGATAACAAAAAGGCCTGGCTTGTAACCAACTGAATCTACTTTATTCCACTCATCAGCAAAAAAAAGATATTTTCTTAGAAGTAAATCACTAGTCAAATAAACACCCATTATTTCATTATTTAGATACTAGATGACTCCCAATTAATTTTTTCATAGACTCTAATCATTTTATTATAGAGTCAAATAATAATAATTACAGCAACAACAACTAAACTAACACTAATTATGTTTACTTTTGTGTATGGAAAATTCTGTGACAGTTGTTGATGAAATAGCAATGCAGTTGCTTGCCAAGACAGTTTCTTATAGTGAGTTAATATTGTTGAACATAATAGTTTCTGCTCACAGCACAGCTGTTAGGTTTCAGCTCCTGGGCTTTGTTTGGGCTGCCTGCCCATCATACCTGCCAGGACCTAAGCGCTTGCCTCAAGATTTTAAAGCTAGATCAATTCTTAGGGGGTAATTCTAATCTGATCGCTGCTGTGCGTTTTCGCACAGCGGGCGATCAGATCCGAACTGTGCATGCGTATGCACTGCAATGCGCTGGTGCATCGGACGGCTATAACAGGCTTCGCCGCTCAGCGACCGGATGGTGCGAAGGATCCATTCACACGGGTGCTCGCAAGGTGATTGACAGGAAGAGGCTGTTTGTGGGTGGCAACTGACCGTTTTCAGGGAGTGTCCGGAAAAACACAGGTGGGCTCAAGCGTTTTCAGGGAGGGTGTCTGACATCAGCTCCGTCCCCCGAACAGCAGAATTCATTTGCACTGGCAGAGTAAGTCCTGGGCTGTGCAGAGACTGCACAAACTCATTTTGTGCAGCTCTGCTACACATGCGATCACACACTTGCACAGCAAAAATACACCCCTGTAGGTGACTATCTGATCGCAGGGCAGCAAAAAACGCAGCCCAGCAATCAGATCTGAATTAGACCCCTAGTCTTTGCAAAGCTTTAAGGGCAGTGTAGTGTTGTGGCTGTATAGATTGACATGTGTATTGCTGAAGTGGATGCAGTGAAGGGGCTACAATTAGCTGTAATCCACTTTTTTTTACTACATAGGAAAATATGTTCCCCTCTTTGCTGAATCACTTGACTGACACTTTGCCATTTACATTTAAACAGACCTATTTTTCATCTTAGAAGAAAATGCCTTGAAATAATCACAGCGCCGTTAATAAATATCACTTTTGATCGTAAATGTCTCTGTTTGAGTGTCCTTATTTCTGAAAAAATATTTAAGATACCTCAAAGTCTATAGTTCCAGATTGTAAAGAAGCTGTTTATTTACTCAATTAGAAGCCACATATGTTCTATTGTTTTTGAGTAACGTTCTCATTTAAACTTTCAATTAGCAACATATGGCTATATTTCCTATAGCCTTATTCAAAGAAATAGTTCATATCTCCAAATCTCATGCACAATTCTTTAAAAATTTATTAAAAAGTCCAAAAATTAAAAGTAAAGACACAGAACACTTTACCGGTTGTTCAGCAGGTTAAAATGGGTTACACAGATCGGTATTTGAATAGCAGGAGTATATCTCCACCGGATCTCCAGGACGCAAGAAATTATATGCTGGTATTCCCCCTCTATTCCGGATTTAGCTACCAGAAGATCTCCATTACGGGGTTACTTCTCTTACCGTCCGTCCCTCGAACTCCATCCCGGTGTTAACTCCTCCTTAACCGCTGTGCCGCCCGTACTAGATGTTAGCGCATCTCCTACTCCCGGTGCTCTCTTCAGTTGGTTATCGTGACCGAACCACCTATGCACCACCGACGCGTTTCTACATATTTTTCAGTATGCACACATACAGTATATGAGCAGTGGTTATACATTGTCATTGAAAATGTAACTCAGATGTCATTTTTACTACATTAAAATACTATTTTTTGTCTTTGTTGCAGACTCAACCAGCAAGTGAAACTAGATACAGAAATAAAAAGGACCACATGATGTGCAAAGCGATGTGTTTGTGCATTGCTTATTCATCTACAATCGGCGGACTGACCACCATAACTGGAACATCAACTAACTTGATTTTTGCTGAACAGTTTCAAACGTGAGCACAGTTTCCATCGCTTGCATTGCTTTGCAGAATTCAGACAAACAGTGCTTGGTTAAAACATAATTATTTGAATGATTAGAATCACCATGCCTTGTACTAAATATTATTCATTTATTGAAATAGCACACACATATTCGGCAGCCCTGTAAAAACAATATTTGCATATTCACACCAGTCCCTACCCAAGTAGAGCTTACAATCTATATTCACTACTGGATTGGGTACGATATCCTGGTGCTAACCATCCCGACATTCACAGTCTTGGCAGCAGAATCCTGATGGATTTTGGTGAGTATTCTAACCTTAACCCCAACCCTAACACTAACCCTAATCCACCTTTCCCACAGCCTAACCCTAACCATCCACTTTGGCAGCCTTATCGTAACCGTCCCCTCCCGCAGCCTAACCTTAGCCCTCCCTCTCCACTAGTGCCTAAACCTAACTATAACCATAATACTACTCACCATCGAGATTTGTTGGTACTTTGACCAGGATTGTGACTTTCTGGATGGTGAACGCCTATATCCTGACTACTGTATATCCCTTCCCTACCACATGGACACACACACATATACACCTTTGTTCATTTTTGTAAGAAGCCAATTAACCTATCAGTTTGGATTGTGGAAGAATACTGGAGTACTGGAGTTCCTTTACTGTATGTAAATATTGGAATGAGATTCCTTGTACATTGTATAGCTGTCAGAACTATTATATGTATTACACATTGGGCGTGGTTCGGATTTGTATGCAAACCCGATAGTTTATATATAAATCCAATGTTTGCGGGTCTACGCAGATCCATTCTGTATATATGCAGAACAGTTTCTGCGATATTGCTTGGGGCCCCCCTTAGCCACAGCATGATTGACATGCTGTGGCATCTGGGGGGCAGCGACAGGGTCCGTTTTACAAATCAGGGGTGTGTCACCACCGTTTTGTAAGCATGCAGAGCCTAGGGTCTGAGTTGTTGGATGCAGACTTCTCGGATCTGGCTGATTGAATCCTATGTCCAGTCTGAGTATGCTTCCGCTTACACAGACGGTTTAGGGTCTGCAATCATTGTGACTCTTTGTGATGGTCATGATGGTCTTCAGAAACAGCACTCAGTTCACACATATGCACATATCTCCTACAGAAGCCTCCTGCTGCATTTGAATTCATGAGTATGGTATTGTGCCTCTTCCCTGCAGCTGTGCAATACCTTACAAATCAGAAGCAGCCTCAATATATGTTAGTCTGTGAATTCTGTGAAAGAGTAATATTTCAGTTGCACCTTTCTCCAAGAAGCTTCAGCTGAACTTCCTTTACAGGAGACCAGAGCCGATTGGTGGTTCCCAGATAGCCCTGCATTTGCAGATGGTTTATTTGGTGTGTAATAGTAGCCCAATACTAGTGAATTATAGGAAATGGCTGTGCTTTAGGGTTGGAGAAATCCTGGGGCAGCAGAAAGCTGGGAGTCGCAGGCACTACACTTCCACTGTATGAACTATGAACTGCTGATCATCAAGTCTATTGTGGCATGTAATATAGCCATTCAAATGCTATGTAATGTTTTAAATTGAGTTAAATACATAACTTGCATTTATATAGATGAAAAAAAACCTTGTGGTTGTTACCATGGAACATGAACACAAAGGAATAGGTGAAAGCCCAATGGATATTCTAGGGTGTATAGTGGTTCAGGTGCCTCATTTATTTGTTAGTTATCTTTTATAACTAGAACCCTTAAATCTGTATATTAAATTGATAATCGAGAACAAATTCTAGTGGATTCGTATGAGTGACTAATATCTCAATGTGTCTCTTTAATAACCATGCTTCATATTGTTAATCAGCTGCTACACAGAAATACATCTTTCTGATTTGTATGGCTTTTTCATATTTGATTTTAGGCGCTACCCTAACTGCACAGAGATTAATTTTGGAACTTGGTTTCTACTCTGCATTCCAATCACCATCATTCTGATGCTGCTTTCATGGATATGGATCCAGTGGCTGTTCCTAGGCTTCAAGTAAGGGCACCATTTCCATCCCTGTTCAATGTGTTGTCACTTATTCTGTAGTCCTCCTCATAATCATTTGTGCCTCCTGTCCTAACAATTTCCGTTGACTCTATTGTATTACTTATTGAATTGGATAATAGCCTTCAAACTGTTTAAAGATGATCCTAGACCTTCCATTACTATTACTTCAGCAACAACTGTTTACAGTGTATTTTTTTTTCTCAAAGAGTCACATGGTAAAGAGAATTTAGGGGGGAAGGGGGGGGGGGTTTAACTGAGCAGTGACACGAGTGGAGAAATAAGCCAGTGGAGAAGTTGCCCATGTATAATATTATAGTATGCAAATTATAAATATTACTTCAATGCTTATTGGTTGCCAGTGGGCAACTTCTCCACTGGCTCACTTCTCTGCTATTTTCACTGCTTGTAGTACATCTCCCCCTAAGACTGCAAATGACAAAAAATACAAGACTGCATTTGCACACACTTGGACTCTTTACATTTCTTGCCAGTGTTAGTTATAAATGAGACATTCACATTACCCTATTAATACACAATATGAAATAATGTAGTGTTATGTATAGCAAGAGTATGATGACAGTGATATTAATAAATGAAACAGTGATATAAAATGTAACATTGTGAATAAATCTACAGTACTTAACCATGCTCTAAATGCTTAAATGTAATTATTGAAATTCAAGACATTCTATTATGAAATCATTTTGTTTGTTTGGAGTGAATTATGTTATAATTACACAGTTGAACAAAAATGCAATATTCACATACTTATTTTCTGTAATACCTACTGTATTGTAATTACCTTATAATAATGACCTTTCGTATTTACCAGCTAATCTGCTGAAAACATTTATTGTGGAAAAATACAAGCTGCCACATATTACATGGTATGCTGCACCTACAATTACTCTGCACACACCTTCTGCTCTGCATTAATCACTTACCACTGCATAATGCCGAAAGTGACTTGAGATTTACATTGCTAGTTCAGATGAGAGAAGTGAGAATTAAAAACATGTAGTATATATTTTCTACATTTTATAGTATATATTAATGTTCTCTGGTAATATCAAAGAAGTTGTATTCTTGTGAATTGACATTAAAATGGAGTGTAAAAAGAGAAATGGAGAAGTTGCCCATAGTAACTAGCTTAAACCTATCAGTTTCTAGAAAGTATTTGATAAATGCTACCTCAATGCTTTGTGGCTGCTATGGGGAACTTCTCCACTTCTCCCTCTTCACTGCTTCATACACTGCTCTTCACTGCTTCATACATCTTCCCTATAATACTTTAGGACAAAGCAATATACAGTAAGTATTTCAAGTTTATTGGTTTGGGGAAACAATCCATGAAGCAGAAAATCAATCAAATAAAAAAGTCATAATTGAAATCAATGAAATCAAAGTGGTACAGTATGTGTGTCATATCCGTAATCAACATGAGATATGCCATATAGATTAAACAGGTAGGGTTTGAGAAGCTGGCGGTTGAGATGCTAGTAGTCAGAATACCAACCGCGGCATCCTGAAAATCAGAATCCCGACAGTGTAAGGTAAGTATACTTATCTTCCCCCCACAGCACCCTAACTCTCCCTTCCAGCAGCCTAAACCTAACCCTACCACCCCACAGCCTAACCATAACCCTCCCTGGTGGTGCCTAAACCTAATCCCCTCCCTACAGCCTAAACCTACCCCCCTCCCTCCCGGGCCACAGCCTAACTAGCTCTCCCCACACAGCCTAAACCTAACCCTAACTTCCCTGTGCAATTTATCTCTCCGGCATCCCGGTGAATGCTCGTTCGGGATCTGGCACCTGTCCGGTGACCTTTTCTGCAGTGCTGGTGTCGGTTTCCGAGTAGTGTCGGGATTCTGGCACTGGTATTCTGACAGCCAGGATCCCGACCGCCTGGATCCTGACCGGATCCCAGATTATACATACATTTTTGGCACAGCCTAAAGGCAGCCAAACAGCAGTAGCTTGCTTAGTGATCTGATACTGCCTGTTAATTGGTCAACTATGATTTATTTGTAGCAAAATTATTTTTTATAGTGCCAGAATATTTCATTGTACTTTAGAATTGGGAACAAAACAATAATAAAATAAGGTACAGGGTAATAACAGAGAGCCAAAGAGGTAGGGAAAGCGAAAGTGAAAATGCATTCACTGGATTCATATTTACCTTATTTAAATAATTGCATCAATTTGAATGTAGACAGCAGATACCACTGTAAAGACAGGGATTAAAACTACTGTACTAATAAGAGCCCAATAATTGTTTTGCAGTGCTTATAAACATTGGAACATACAGTAACATGAGACAAAAGGTAGGGGATATAGACATAGCCCTATATGAACTGTATAAAATGTCACTCTCACTGCTGTCTCACAAACAATTGGCAAAATAATAAAACTGGGAAAGTGTGTGGTATCCCACACCAGAAATATGGAGTCCAAACATATTTCAAATCTACTTGCCTAGACCCTTATAGCCTGTTTAGTAAGATTATAGTGAGTAAGGGTCTTTAATAGTGCGCTACCCATGTAGTAAGTAAGGGTCTTTAATAGGGCGCTACCTATGTAGTTCAAAAAACATATATGAAGGGAAAGCAGAGAGAGCACAGTGAGCTGCTTTGTCAAGGTGCACATAGGTCAACATTCATTAAAAGCCTGTTATGACTAATAGACTCCCCTATTACAGACTCTAAAACCGGGCATCCCGACACTTGAGTGCTGGTGCACGAGGGGAAGGCTGACATTAGCATTTGCATATTGTCCCTCCCACTTACCGATGGCCAATGATATTGTGGACGTAGCAGTGTCCACCTCTAAATCAGGTCCTCGCTGTATCTTCACAATGATAGAAATACTAATTTATTAAAATAAAGATTCATATAATTGCACATAAAGTATTGCATATATAGCAAAAAGACACTAATTTAAACATGTACTCTAACACTGATATACCTATGCTACATAAAAAAAATCAATCAGTATGCAGGGCCCTATTCAGTATGCGTTACATCTGAGATGCGATCACATACTCCCGAATATATGCCAAGTGTGCAAGTGCAGGCCCCACTCAGGGGCGGCAATGCAGCTTTGTTTTGGCGTGATGCAAAAAACAGGGGCGGGTATGGGCCATTTTCAGGGCAGCTGCGTGATGTCACACGCAGCTGCTGCGAAGGAGAAAATGGTGGTGTCCAAACTGCCTTTGCAATTAAATTGTGATTGCATCACTGGCGTCCATTAGCATGCTGGGCAGCCTTACCCTGTGCTGGACGGCCCCCAACATACGAGTGATAGCAGTTGCAGTTTTGCTAATTTAGCTAAATGAGGGCCACTGTACACAGCAATATCATATAAAGCTGTCCATTATTTGTATAAATATCTCAGATTAATAGGTATCTTCAGAGAATGTTCTCATGTAGTCAATTTAAGCTGTCAATATACAGTATGATGCGGTCAAGATGCCGGCTGTCGAGATACCGGCAGTCGAAATAAGGACACCGGAATCCCGACACCCTTCAGAATCCCGACATCAGAACTCCAAATGGATTGGGATTCCAACACCGGAATCCCGACAGCCGCCATCCCGACCGTAAGTATCCATGCGGTCTTAGGTTTAGGGCCGGGGGAAGGGGTCTAGGTTTAGGCATCAGCCAGGGGTGTTAGGGTTAGGCTGCATGGAGGAAGTCAGGGTTAGGCAGTGGGGTGGGCTAGGGTAAGGCACCCCTGGGGAAGGTTAGGGTTAGGCTGCAGGGGGAGGAAGGGTTAGGATTAGGCATTTCCGTAAGGGGGGTTCGGGTTAGGCACTAAAGGGTGGGTTTAGGGTTAAGCTGCGGGAAGGGTGGGCTCGGGTTAGAGGGTTTGGGAGAGGGGAGAACACCCCTTGCTCACCTCTGTTGTTCTTCTCCTCAGCAGGATCCCGGAGTCGGTATTACGACCGCCAGGATCCCCTGCGCCAGCAATTTGTACTGATCCCCTTGTAACAGCAGTGCCTAATAAATGCTTAGAAGAATACTAGCAATCCCATAAGATCCAATTTCTTTTCAAGATTCTACTACTGTATAATGTAAATTTGATTCAGGAACACCTTGTCCACTTGTATAATTCTAGACCTTAAATTTCAATTGATATAGTTCCATAAAGTACCAATTTGATATACCTTAGTCTACTATTTGAAAACCATTTACATTATTTCAAATATGTTCATCTTTCATTTAAGTTTTAGAGAAATGTTTAAATGTGGCAAAGAAAAGACAGAACGAGAAAAAGCCTCAGCAAAGGTCATCATGGATGAATACAAAAGTCTTGGCCCTGTAAGGTAATTAACCACCACCTTTTTTTAAATAATTATAATCTTGGTGAAAGAAGAAACATATCAACATATACAGTAATTGTTCATAACATAAATGCTCTGTTGTAGCTATCAAGAGATCATGACCTTCATCCTTTTTCTTATAATGGCTCTGCTATGGTTTACAAGAGATCCTGGTTTTATTCCTGGTTGGTCTTCACTGTTTCCTCAGTAAGTATTATACTTTTTTGTACATTAAAGCTCATTTATAAACTGCAAAACATTCAAACCCGAACTGCTTCTTTATTTACACCTATTGCATGGTGAACATCTACATCCCAGTCCTTAGATCAGACCCTGCTAATCAATCTGTGCAGGTCTGTGTATCCAACTGAAACACCTAAGCTAGAAAGAGTGACTTGTCATGTGCTCATTTCAGACAACTTTTTTTTTTTAATTAAAACTTTTTATGTCTCTCCACAAATGTAACTTTGTATTGTCCTAATTTATGTTGTTTTCTTCCTTTTGGAAGTCAGGAGACATGGAGGTAAATTTACTAAGATGGGAGTTCTATTTAAGGTGGTATGTTGCCCATAGCAACCAATCATATTCTTTTTCTCATTTATCTAGCACCTTCTAGAATATAATACCTGGAATCTGATTGGTTGCTATGGACAACATCCCATCTTAAATAGAACTCCTATCTTAGTACATTTACCCCCTTAAGACTGGGCTATGTATAAACCTGTGTCAGTTTTGTTTGTTGTAAAATGCTTATTACATTGATTGAAGCACATATTTCCTGCAGAGGTCCAACTGGAAGGTGAAAATACAACCTAGTTACAATAAATTATTGGGTCTAGAAAATGTGGAACCCCTCAAACATTTTGCTGTGTACTCCATAAAGTTCTAGCCAGCCATCGTATCAAGGCCCATACACACTAGATGATATTGTGAACTATATTGCTCATTTTGGGCTTTATGAGCAATATAGTTCACAATATAGTCCAGTGTGTATGCATTGGACGATGCGATACTCCGCACCCGTCGTCAGCTAGGGTTTCTGTTATCTGAACTTGCAGTTCAATTTCGCCTATATCGTTCATGTAAAAGTGTATTTCATTCAATGTGTACGCAGTTAATGATAAACGATGGACGATATGAACGATATTCATCATAATAGCCACCATGTAATGCCAGACCATTATTTAATTAGCCTCCATTAGTGTCCCAGATGATACTAGCAATATCGTTCATCATTCATATCGTATGAAAAATCGTTCAGTGTGTATGCACAATATCTTTCATCAAGTATGCTTGGAAGCTCAAGGGAAATTGTTCACCAATATCGTTCATCGTTTATATAGTTTAGTGTGTATGGGCCTTTACATTGATTATAGCATTCACAACACATTATAAGTAACCAAATCCATACTAGAAGCTGGAATTAAAGTGATGAAAATACATTTTATTTGTTGGCCAGTAATAAAAAAAAAAAAATTCAAGGCCAAAAATTTCCTGTGGCAAATCTGTGAATCCTGGAACTGTGTTTCAGGCCAAGTGATAACTACGAAGGAGACAGGTACAAGCTAATTTAAGTATAAGCTGGCCACACATCTAAAGATTATCTTTCCAACCAGTTGGAACGAAAGTCCGGTAATGTGTGGGAGCACGTCAATTGGCTGTCAGTTCATATTAAAATAGTTAATAGCATTTGTGAATTCGCCCCAGAGCCCATTTAAAGTTTCTGTTTTATGATGTTTTCTTGCTATGATAGTTTTGCAGTGCTGGTCAAGTGTAATTTGTTAATTACCTGAATTTGCAGATACCGTGGCTATGCCACTGATTCCACAGCTGCTTTGATTGTGGGACTTCTTTTCTTCATCATCCCTGCATATCCATGTAAACAAAAAACTGCTGGAAAAATCAGTTGAGTATACTTTGTAAAAGTTCTCAATAAACATATTTAGTGAAAATTGCTGTCTTTCAATGCGTGTGCTACTGTTACACCATTATACACAGCATGGGTATTTTATGTAAATTATATCATTTGTACAAATTTCCAAAGGAAATTAAGAAGAAAAGGTGGTGATTATCTGCTGTAAAGGTATTGTTGTTAATGTTTTTTCCAACAATTTCTCTGAAAAAAATAGATAAATTTTGTTCAAACTTTAACCAGTATTTCAGTTTACGCATAGTTTAAAAAGAACCTTTGAACTTTTTTGCAGTTCATTTAGTGCCTTATGCAGTCACAAATGCTAAAATATTTCAGTATCAAATTGAAATTTTTTTAACATTTTGAACACTGCAAATTTTTGTCTCAAGCCTGAATTGAGTCTTGCTGCAACTAGGGGACAGAGCTCGGTCCTGGATTATGCAGGTTTAAATGCCCTGTTACCCAGTAGTTGTATACCTCCACCCACAAGTTGTGTTCAAATCTGTGTCACCCATAGCTGTGTATTTTTTTTTCAACTACTCAAAATTAATTTTTAATCTAGTTTGCATGAAAATAAAAGACCTAAAAGAAATGTAAAATGCATTGGTTTTTACAGTATATTTAAAATAAACACCATATTTTCATAGCATCCTTTGATTATGAGCCACTCATCACATGGAAAGAATTTCAGGCCTGCATGCCTTGGGATATTGGTATTCTCGTTGGTGGAGGATTTGCACTGGCAGAAGGATGTGAGGTAATGAAACCAATAATGGCAGTGCATGATTATAGCATAACCTCCAAATTTGGAATTTTTGAAGTTGGGACAGAAGGTAAAATGAAAACAGACAGCTTATCATGGGGACATGGCAAAGTTACAGTGGTACATGGACATTCATAACACCACTCCCTGAAATCATTAATTCATTGAGTGGAACGTCCCTCTCAACTAGGGATTAAAATAGAATTACCTGTATGTTCAATGGATTGGTTTCAATGGTCAATGGGTAATCCTGCAATTGCGCTGTCCACTTCCTCAGGCATCTTTTTATGTTATGCTTTATTATTGTTCTAATTTCTTATTGTATTAATCACTTGCCTGGCATGGTTGCATCATATGCGACCACACAAGCAAGTGCTTTATCTGATCTGATGGCAAACGATGCAACCAGTCAGATACACAGTGTGTGCGGCTGCAGGATGAGAAATTTCCTGCTGCTGCCAGTCCCTCTGCTTCCCTGCAACATCCCCAAGTGTCTGCCGTGCTGATGATCAGTCAGCATGGCAGGATTCCCCACCCGGCTGCTGCTGACATTAGCAGCTGCTGGGGAAATGTAAATTACCCCCCCTCCCCCCCCCCCCAGCCACACCATCCCCCAGTGTGTACCTGGTTTCCGCCACTGGGAAAATGAACGTCACAATGGTTGCGATGTTACCAGTGTTCCTAATGTTCTGATGTTTGAAAAAATTGATTTTTCACTTATATAGAAAAAATACTTTTTTATTTTTTGATAATCATTTTGGATAAGTTTAAATACATGCTCTTTACCTAATTCATTCATACGCAAAAATTATTTCTGAGCTGTTTTGGGGTAAAAATTGTCTATATGTCTAAAAGTGTTATCTTTTAGTAGAATTAAATTGCTATTTTTACTATTATTATACTGTAAAGTGTTTAGAGTATGTTATATTGATCTTCTGGTACTAATTATTTGCACCATCACCATGTGAGTCCGTTATCGGAACACATTAGTCCAGAACCCACCAGTGTATATTTATTTATGATTTACTCATTGTAAAAACAGTAGTTGTTACTGATATTGGGGCTGATTTTGTTACAGACTCCCATTAGTTATGACACTCCCATCACACTCCCATCATTCTTCCACAAGTCAGGGCGGTTCTGTGCACTCGCATTCCAGTTGCTACCCTGAAACTTCCAATTTCATGGAAAGACAGATCTGACTCACAATATGAAATGATACAAAAATCTATAAAATCACAAATGTACATGTGCTGTATGTAAAATGGGTTTAGTATGAAATAACTAAAATCCTGACGGTCAAAATACAGCCAAGAATTGACCGACGGTCAAAATCCCAACAAGGTCAAAATTCCGACATTTAAAATGTCAACAGGTCAAAAAAGTCGACATGGGTTTTTCTTTTTTTTTGGGTGTATGTTGTCATAGGTCGACATGGACACCGTATAAGTGTACCATGCCCCCTCGCATGGTTCGCTGCACTCACCATGCTTTGGACTCGGTGCCTCGCTGCACTCAGCACACTATTATATTCCCCCTCCAAGTCCACCGGGATGGTAAAGTATGAACAAGTCAGTTTCAAAGAAAAAAATCATGTAAAACGCATGTCGACTTTTTGACTTGTCCACATTTTAAATGTCGGTCTTGTCGGTCTTCTGACCTTGTCGGTATTTTGACCGTCGGTCATTGGTTGTCGGTATTTTAACCGTCGGAATTTTGATTGTATGTAAATTGTCCGCATACCATGTAAAAGCTCTCCATATGGGTCCATGAACAGAGATCCGTCTGACTCAAAAACAGCCCCACTGTATTGGAGTACTAACAACAGGACAAGGATAATAAAATATAATTATTCAATAAAGGGCATTTTATACGTTGATGCCTTCACACTGATTCATACTCTACATTCTGTGGATTCTCTCACACTAATTCAAACAAAGATGCTCTCACCCTTATTCCTACGTAAATCCCTCACCCTTATTTCTACAAAGATGTTTACAGGGGATGGTATCGGGATCCCGGCGCTTGGGATGTCGATTGTCAGAATACTGATAGCAATATCCCAATGCGCAGAATCCCCAAACCTGCTAGGTGAGTATTCTAACCCTGCCCCTATACCACCCTAACCCTTACCCTCCTTACCCCGTAGCCTAACCCTAAAACCTGCAGACTAACCCTAAGCCTCCCCGCTTAGTGCCTAACCCTACCCCCCCACAGCCTGCCTAACCCTAACCTTCCACCCCCTGCATCCTAACCCATACCTCCCCTATGCTGCCTAAACCTAAACCCCCTCTCTGGCATGTATTTTACTTTTGTTTTACGTGTTAGGCAAAATGTTTGTTTCATACATATATAATGTATGAGATGGTAAGTTTTTAACTTTGTTAGAAAACAACACAAAAAGTGTTGTAATAAGGTGGCTACACACTTTTTTTTATCAGCTTAACAGCCATTTCTACGTGGCTTAATAAATAGATCCCTAAATATTTGGGTTTTGTTCTGTTGGAAACTGGTGTTTTAATGGGAGGCACAAAAGAAATTCGGGTCAAAAAGTACTCTTTAAATGCATAAAAATACTGTTCATAACACCTGATTCAGAGTTGTACGAAATGCTGATATTTACGTAGATGAGCGATTAAACTGTTGCACTGTGCACGCACCAAGGTTCCCTAGTGAGGTACAGTACTACAGTATGAAGGACTGCATTGCATCAGTTTGTATTTGCTGTATATATAGATGATATTTACAATACCTGACACATATATGGTTTACTTTACACTTTCAAAGAGCACCATTATTATAGTTCATAGAAATCACATCAGAAGAACTGAAAGCGTATGTCTTCTGTACAGGTCTCTGGACTTTCTCAGTGGATAGGGAGCAAGATGACTCCTCTTGGCTCGCTCCCTATATGGGTAGTGGTTCTCATTGCATGTATAATTGTTACCTCAGTGACGGAGGTTGCCAGCAATCCTGCAACAATCACAATTTTCTTACCAATATTAGCACCACTGGTGAGTACAAACAAAAATATGTTATAAAAATAATTGGAAAACTACAATATTGCATTTATTTAAATGTCAATTTAAAAAAGTTAATTATTTGCTTATATAGAAAAGTTTTTATTTACTTTCACAACTTTATATATGGAAAAGTTTATATTCCATTACAGAAGTTGAGATACTATAGGAATCATTCTTATTTTTTACTCCAATAAATAACCCACTTTGTCACTTAATTCAACAAAACTTTGCAAGCGTGGGTTACCAATTCTGCCTGATTTTGAATATGCGATTTCCCTTGAACTCCCTCAGTACCCAGAAGTACCGATATTGTGTATACACATGCTGAGATATTGACTGTATGCGATTTTGACTATACTATACTTTGTACTGGATAGTCTCAAAAACAAAATTGCCTTGCTTGCACAGTCTATTTTTCTTGCAATACTGATCCTGCGGGACCTCAGATCGGTATCGCAAGCTGTGTACACACGGTGCAATTTGCACTAACTTTCCTTACGATTCTGACTATATAGTCAAAATCATAGGGTTACAATGCACCTTAAGTCGTCTCTGCCATCAAAAAGTAGATAGAGGATGGCTACATATTTATTCAATTTTTTTACGTATTCCTTTGTTGACGATAAAGTTCACTAATTGACTACCATCATTATCTAATAAAGACTGTTTTTTATTCATGACGTTTAGTTCTACTCTTAATGGCAATGTTTCTTTTTTCTCCAATCTCACATAGGCTGAAGCAATATTTGTGAATCCACTTTATATACTTATCCCCACTACTCTATGCACTTCTTTTGCCTTCCTACTTCCTGTAGCAAATCCACCAAATGCTATTGTATTTTCCTATGGTCATCTACAAGTTATGGACATGGTAAGTGGATATATTTCAGTGCTGTACATTGATATTAGTATGTCATATAATGTTCTTATCTGTGGCAAGTGTATACAAATGTTAATAAACAGTCTATAGCAAGGGTACAGTTATATAAGAAACATTTTATATAGACATCTCAGTATGATTTGTGTGGCCATAAGGATAAGGACGATCATACTGGATTTCCTTAACTGAGATCCAAACCTTATTTTGTGCTTGTTTTGCTGTTCCCCTGACATTAGGCTCTTAGGGGTCTATTCATGAAACAGTGAAAAGAGTGGAGAAGTGAGCCAGTGGAGAAGTTGCCCATGGCAACCAATCAGCATTGACGTAAAATGTATAATTTGCATACTATACAATTGTACAGAGCAGCTGATTGGTTGCCATGGGCAACTTCTCCACTCGCTCACTTCTCCACACTTTTCACTGCTTCGTGAATAGATCCCTTAGTGCCCAGTTTTCCCATAACGGTTATCATTTTTGCCTTTGGCTAACTGCAACAAGCCTAGAGTTAGCGGGGGTGATTTCTTATACAGTGTCACTCCTGATTTTGGCAAATAAAAGGAAACAAAGGATGTTTTATGTGGAGTAAGCAAACATCATGATATAGGGATACCCCAAAAAAGATATGTCCACCTTTTCTAAATTAAATGTTCACACATTTTAATACTAAAGGGATGTTTAACTCTAAGGTGCCCATACACTAAATGATGCAATCTCATTAAACGATTTCCCTTGGACTCCCCAGCAGTTCTTGACAAACGATTTAGTACAATACACAAAAGATAGATCTAAAGATCCTGCAAAAGATCTAGAAGTGGCCACATCCATGAGCATGCTGTCATTAATGATAGCTTCAGATCTACCCTGCAGCAGGGAAGATCAGAAGCTCCGACCAACGACCAGTGGGACCATGCATCGTTATCATTCATAGACACTGACAATATGCACTAGTATGGACGATTTTTCAGTCCTATCCATTGGAAACGGCCAAATCGCTCATAATATCGTCTAGTGTATGGGCACCTTTAGTCATCATGTCCTGCCTAGGAGTTTACTGTCAGATGGTCTAATTCATGTTTGTACGCAATGGCTGATGTTCTTGCAATGGAGAGATTATCAGCAGACTGTGCATGTGCTGTGATCACAATGCACATGCGTCAAGCTGCCGCTGAGATCTCGCTGGCAATGAGGATTTCATTGAGAAATGATTGACAGGAAGTGACCATTTTGTGTTAACGGGGAGTGATTGGAGAAACACAGGCGTGTAATGGGCGTTTTTGAGGTGTGTATCTGCCGTCAGCTGCAAGCTCGTAAGTGCAAAAACATGGCGCCTGTGTCGCTACTGTTATGTCTAGTCTGCATAGCCATAGACCAACCCTTAACCTACATGTTTTTGTATATAAACTACAAATGTGTATGCAATTGCAAATGAGTTTGTGATGGCTCCTGGGGCATCTCTTTTAATTCCTGGGCGACAGCGTCACTTGCTAACATTAGCAGCTCTGTAGATTAGAAAATCGCAATTCCATTTGTGCACAAACATGAATTAGACCCGGAGTCCCTTAGTCCTGCCGCTAGACTAAGGCACAGAAAAAATCTTAATTGCTGAAAATTCCTCATTCACATATAATGACACCTTTGCTTTGCTAGACCCTGTCAGTTACCTCTGACTACAAAATCCCGCCATTGTCATTTCTTTCTTTCTTTCTTTCTTTCTTACAACAAGTTCTGGGTTCCCAAAACAACACAAATACAGTATACATATGCTGTGAAACACTAGCATAAGGGAAGGCTATTCCTATTCAATTTTAAGGATGTTCAATATAAGTATATAGTGAAGAATACAAATTAATATTGCTTGTTTCAGCACATTCAGTTTTGGGTCATTCAGATTTGGCTCTTCAGTTAAGGCAAATAAGTATTTCACAAATCAACATGTGAACATCACTAAGAAGTCTTTCATAAAAAACAAAAAGCAGTTTATGTGTATAATAAACAATAGCCATTGTAAGCATTTTCTTCCTTTCTTTGTGTTCTGCCATATGCAGGGCTGTCTTAACAGTATTGATGGCCCTGGGCAAAGCAATGCTCTTGGACTCCTACACACCCATTCATGGGAACCAATAAAAAATCATAACCTTCCCCTCCTACTGTCTTGCGCAATCTCTCCACATGCTTCCATACAGTGAATAGCTGTCAGAACTCTGAGTGGTAGCAAACTCCAATCATCCACCAATCAACATGCTGATAGTCATTCACTGTCCGGCTGCAAACTGGGAGGTAGGTAGAGAATGCTGCTTGGCTGCTCTGATTGTGTGACCAACATCTGCCTATGTTTGAAGGCCCTTAAAATTGTGGGGCCCTAGGCAGCTGCCCAGGATGCCTATACATTAAGATGGTCCTGCACATATGTGAATAATATTAGAAATTAGTATTTATTACTTTTTAGATGGCTTTAAGATACATTGTAATTTTTCTGTGTTTTCTCCTAGGTAAAAGCCGGTTTAGGTATTAACATACTAGGAGTTATGGTGGTAATGCTTTGTATATCAACATGGGCAATTCCAATGTTCAGTCTTCAAACATATCCACACTGGGCTCCTAACATTGTACCTACAAACAGCACAATACCTTTTACTATGAATATTACTGCAGGACTATGAAACAACTCATTAACACATTAACTTGAGAATAAGTACTATCATCTCATCCCAAATGGTAACTCATATTTGTATGACTTGGTTGTCTCAATGTCCAAAAACAGCCTTGAAGGCCTCATTTTCTACCGGAACATTCTTTACAAGATCTGATTAGGTTCCTTTAGGTGGCCTGAAGGCTCCCTGGCATGTTGATTCTATTTACCAACCTCCTTTTTTGTCTAATGTTGTCCTGCTCATTAACATGTATTTGTAACATTATATTTAAACATAGTACAGAGTATGGTATGGTATGTACATTTCGTACTTCACTGTGCAATTTTATAGTCAGGTTCCTAGGACTGTAAGCATCAAATACACATGTGCCTCCCCTGATTTGTTTAGTCTACCTCAAGAAATATATTCTTCATTGGCAATCCTATAATTGACCATAAATTGCAGTATTACAATGGCATAGTAAAAATGGATCAGATAAAGGGGGGGAGTTTTTTTTTAAGGCCAGTAAAGCTGACCATTCATGCTAAATCTGGCCTTAACATCTGATGAATAGTCTAACTTGATTCTTTATGCAATCTGGAACCGTGACTAATTTCTATATAAACAATATGGCTGAATTTAAGTTTTTTGGTTAAGTTTATTAGGTATATTCTAATGGGATTGTATCGATAGTCCAGTAGTTGAAATCCCCATGGTCAGACATTCATAATCCCTAACCTTCAAAATCCCTTCCCGTTTCGCAACCCCCTCCGCAGTCTATCCTGAGCCCTCCCCCTAGTGCTTAACTCTAAACATAATCACAGTATAATCATCAGGATCTATCGGGATTCAGACCATTGGGTTGCCACTGTCTGCATTCTGATCGTTGGGATTTCAAATAACGGGATTCTGACTGAAACCCATTGTAATTATACAGCAAAGTCCTTATGATGTAATAATGCATCATGTTTCCATTTGATCTGACCATTTTTGAGAATTTTTTGTTTCAAAATGCAACACAATGTGTGATATTTTTAAACATTTATAATTTTATTTATAGAATGGATTGTTCATTACAAAACATTAAAAATGACTGTGCACTTTACCTTCCTCTAGCATGGTGGATCTAAGCTTGCCTCTCACCTGTCCAATCAGGTGTGGGGAAAAAAAAAGGTTTGCTTTATCCCATACCTGATGAGACATGATAGAGAAAAATACAGATGACCTAAGTATGCAAATCTTTATTGACCTCATTTCATCTATCTATCTATCTATCTATCTATCTAGCAATATCAGAACTGTACATAGGCGTGGTCGAGCGGTGCTGCCCCTCAGTGTGCAAGGCCTAGGGTGCAGCCCCAATGCTGCCCTATGGCTCATGTATTTGGCATGATGGATGCCTGTAATTACACTATGCAGCCTAGAAAGTTAGAGCCTGGACGTCCGTAGTATGCTCCTGTCTCTTCCTAGTCCCGGCGGCAAGCCACCACAAGGTTGTCCACTTAGGACGCTCAACTTCTCCCTGGTCCCAATGGCCCTAACCCCTAGTTGCGACATTATGATGTTACATGTTTGGAGGCAGCACCGTGCCCATTTTCATCCTGCTATGGCCCTCGTCTATTTATATTTCTATCTACAGTACATTACAGTACTTTAAAGATCAATTAAAGAAAATTGGTACTCTGTGCTGCACATACTATGTAAATACAGTATGACAAGCAGTACATTTCTTGACTGAGGGTGTAAATCCAAAAGAAATTTCATTTTTTAAATAATAAGATAAAAATGTATTTCCTATCACGTTCCCCTTGATTCAAAGATAGTTTAAATGTATATTCATGTGTTTTACAATGTAAAAGAAAGCACTCAATTTCACAATTCATTCAAACACATTTTTATATTAAAGTTGTTTAAAGGATTTAAGCACAGAGTAAACATACTATAATACAGGAGGTTTAAGCCACTATCTGCAAGTACCACTAACAGTCCATATATTTAGAATATCTGTTTGTGGATGCAGGTGTGATAATTAGTGACCTGGTGAAATAGAGATACTCTCCTGTACATGATTAAAGAGATCCTTAACACATGGCCTGCTAATGGTACTTAAGGGTTAGGGTTAAGAACCCCTGCTCTAGTAAATTGCCTGTACTACAATTTAATTTACATATTTTTGCAAATCTTTATTCATGAGTTTAAAACACTAGAATTATATTTATTGTATATTATCAAAACTGGAATAATTGTATTATGTTGTTTTAGATTTTCTATGAAACACTTTAACATTAGAATAAGCCTTTATCATGTTCAACATCTTAAACTTTGCTTTATACATATTATATAAAGAGATGTGCTTTGAAACTGTTATAAAATAAAATGTAAATAGTATATATTTTATTTTGTTTCCTAGTTTGGTAGCAAACACTACCAATGATGTAGTTTTATGTTTTTAACCTTATTTTTTTTTTACTTTACAAAAGCATACAGTATGGCTCATGCAAGCATTTACTATACTGTATTCAAGTACAAATAAAATCACATAAAGCAAACAGTAGCAATAACATTAGCAACATTGCATTTATTTCAACATCTTTGTATGTTTTTAGTAGTTTGGCTTAAAACTTTGAAAAGTATACAACTACTAATTTCTGTAAATTGATTTATAGTTGAAATAAAAACACAAAAAATAAAAATCTTCTCAAAGACACTTAGAGTGTGAAATGTGGTATTGATTTTTTTTCTATATGTAGACCTTAAATTGCTTGATATTATTTTGTATGTTATAGAATTTTCTGTAAAGTAGAAACTTAAAATATTATAACATAAATAGTGTATTTAACTACTTGTATTTCTTTTCTCTTTTCAATTTAAATGGTCTCATGTATGTGAAAAGACTGACAATTTATTTTTGTAAATTACATTTTGTGGTATTTTACAGTATTATTGTTAATGTTAAATATTCAGCAATATTTAATAAAAATCCCAAAAATAAATAAATTTAAAAAAAAACATTTCCTTCACTAAGTCTAGTCTATTGTTTAGTTGTCTCTGTGTTATATAAAAGTTAAGAATAAATAATAATAATACTCTAACAGGTGTGGGTTTAAAACAAGGCACACATGAAAGAATAACAACAGATCTAAGCTTGGACAAGAATATATATTGTTGCTAAGTGATCTGTACAGGAGAATACATATCTAATCTGCCAGTTGCCATATGACTCTGATTCACTTTGTAGGTTTGTCATTCCACAAATAGTGCTTTAGTTTTTTATTAGTATACCAGAGAAAAAACTGTGACTGCTTGTGAGCATGTCCTTTCTGTCATGCCACTGAAATATGTTCTCAGAAAATACAAAAAAATTGTTGCCTGTAACAGCCTGCAGTTTCAAAATCCTCTCAATTTACTATGCTTTCTTTCCTAATTTAGGTCAGTCCTGAATCTATACAGTAAATTC
This sequence comes from Pseudophryne corroboree, assembly GCF_028390025.1. Lineage (NCBI taxonomy): Eukaryota > Metazoa > Chordata > Amphibia > Anura > Myobatrachidae > Pseudophryne > Pseudophryne corroboree. Next base: position 465,192,845 of record NC_086449.1, read on the forward strand.
TGCTCTTTCAAAATTGCGCTCATAATCTACCAATACACCACATAAAACAGTAACTATAAACAGTACTGGTATTTTTCTTACATCATGTAATTTAAAATGGATTTATTCAAAATATTGTACTACAGAACATATAAAATTAAGATTTGAAACCAATCGAAATGACAATAAATTCTTCACGTAAGTATTCATCCCTTTTGCCAAGAAACGACTAGGCTTAAATTAACTCTGTGGCAATCAGTTGTCATTAAAGATCTCATAAGTATTTCACTGCAGATCACAAGTGTTTCAAATGAGTTAGATTTATATCCCAGTGGGGCACATAATGGCAAACACCAAATTAGAAGCATATTACTACACAAGGCCTTAGAAGATTATTTCTAATAACAGTAGTAAACAATACTATTGCGTAACTGTATAATATGGAGATAGCCATCGCTTTTCCATTCTATAATACTTAGGCTACTCTTACTTTATATTGGTGGGATTCCCAAAGCTGGAACAGACCACAGTGCTTCATAATTAATACAACAGACTGTTAACAAGAGCAAAAAGGCGCACTTTAGACACCAATCCAGCTCTTTAAAACAATCTCCTTTTTATTTAATTTACACTTAACAAAGCCACATATAATAATAATAATAATAATAATACATTTATGTATGTATTTATGGGTTCAGTATGATATACCAATGGACGGGATGCCGGCTGTCAGTATACTGACAGCGGCATCTCATCCATCATAATCCTGACAGCACCCTGACAGGCTAAATGTAGCCCCCTAACCCTCATCTTTTCCCTACCCTAACCCTTTCTTGTGGTTGCAAAACCCTAACCCTCCCTTCCCCGCTGCCTAAACCTAATGTAAAATGGCAGACTAACTGGTTATGTTATCTCTCTCCAAGGTTTGATATACCTCCCCCTTTGCTTTCCCTCTGGCTTTATCCTACTTTGCACACATTAAAGCCATCCTATGGGACTCTTGGCTGCCATATGTACTCCAAACTAGTATAGTCTTCCCCAAATGCCTCCCACATGAATGAGAATGTGTAATTCCTACTGCCAGCGAAACCTGTTGAATCACTTTTATATTCTTTGTCCTTGAAGGTCTCTAGCTCTGTACAACAAGCTTTAGTTACCTATAAAATGTAGGTTTTCCGTAGGAAGTACAAAAAGTCTTCCCTTTCTTGGGCTTTCAGGAGGTCCCTGCGTACACGTTTGAAAAGGAACTGCACACTTGATGTGGTATGAAGGAGGCAGTAGCGGCCGCTACTGTGCGCCCGCTGCAGCCGGCATCGCTGACAGACACTAGAGGTCAAAATTGACCCCTAGTGTCAGTGCGGCGCTGCTATGGGAGAGACGTCATGACGTCTCTCCCATAGAGAGTAGCCGGCGCCCAGAGACAGCAGCAGCAGCGGTCCGAGAACAGGAGCAAGGCTGGTAAGTATTGTGTGTTTTCTGTTTTTTTTAAAGGTTTTTTAAGTAGCGGCACTACTAATGGGGGCACTACAAATGGGGGCACAGCTACATGGGGCAGATCTACAGGGGGCACAACTACAGAGGACACATACTGGGGGCAATGCTACAGGGGGAATAGCAACTGGGGGCACTGCTACAAGGGGCACTGCTACAGGGGGCACAACTACAGGGGCACAACTACAGGGGGAACAGCTACTGGAGGCAAATTAACTGGGGGCACAACTACTGGGCACAGCTACTGGGGGCAAATCTACAGGGGGCACAGCTACCCGGAGCAAATCTACAGGGGGGCACAAGTATAGGGTGCACAACTACTGGGGGCAAAGCTATTGGGGGCATATCTACATACTTGGGGCACTGCTACAGGGTGCAAATCAACTGGGGGCACAGCTACAAGGGGCACAGCTACTGGGGGCACTACTATAAGGGGCACTGCACTGGGGGCACAGCTACAAGGGACACAGCTACAGGGGGCACTACCAAAGGGGGCACTGCTACAGGGGGAACAGCTACTGGGGGGACATTAACTAGGGGCACAGCTGCTGGGGGCACAACTACTGGGGGCACAGCTACAGCGGGGCACAAGTACAGGGGTATAACTGTGGGCACGCCCCTTCCCTATGAAGAAGCCACGCCCCTTCCCAATGAAGAAACCATGCCCCTGTTTTGGTTACCTGGAAGGGGGGGGGCGCCACAGGAAACTTTCGCCCTGGGCGCCACAAGGTCTAGAACCAGCCCTGGAAGGAGGCATGTAAGTAGGTCATGGACAGACCTCTTGGATATCATATGTACTCCAGGCTAGTATAATCTATGTAAGACCTGATCACAAAATTTGTCCTCCCCAAAATGCATCCCACAGATCTAGTACCAGTGGATCATGTATCTGTGAAATCGCTACATTTTTTATCCTTTGTCCTTAAAGGGTTCTAACTCTGTACAATAAGCTTTCTTTTCCTACAGTATAAAATAAACTTTATACCTAGAAGGCATAAAGAGGCTGAAGTATGAAGTCAAGGAGTGATAATAAATGATTGGTATTACAGTGCATGAGGGATGCACAGTGAGTGAGATATGGTGTGAGAGAGCAGTGGTGAATAGGTGAATGGTATTACAGTAGGTGAGGCATTGTATCAATGAGCAGTGCTGTGTATTTCAGTGTTTGATGGATGATATTTATGTGTAGTAGTGAGATACTACATACTGCATTGGTGAATGGTTGAAAGGTATATCAGTGGGTATGTTCCTGGTAGAACCAGGTTCAGGAAACATGGAGTTAATAATGGAGAACTAACACAGAAGTCTAATGGAACAATTTATTGAAAACACACAACATAATTCATATAAATCATAGGTACAGTACTTAGCTTCCAGTGGTATTGCCAAGCAAAATGTTCAGTCCGTGATTTCCAATAGCCCCGTCTTAATCTCTCTAACTGGAATAAATCAGAATATTGGAACCACTGCAGACAGTCCAGGCATTAGACTGTTTTGCTAGTGCAGAACTCTGACTTAGATAGCTCAAAAACACGGGAAGGGTAACCACGTACTGTATGTAGTTAGTATGAACACATTTTAAGAAATTTCAACTACAGCTTCAGACATGTGCAGTAGAAGTCGAACAATGTCTTACAGATATGCTGATCAGTCCCTGACTTCCAGTTAACCTCAGCTATACTGATAGCAAGGGATCCTCCAGACTTTCAATAGCTTGAAACAAACAGCACATAAAAGTATATAGCCATAACAGGGCTTAAACTATGGCTTTTGTCCCCCTGGGCAAAGCAGTAATTTAGAGTCGCCCCGGGTGATGGTAATAGCAGCTCATGAAACAGCAGCTGGTGAAGAGGAGAAACAGCCACACAGTACAGTGACACACACACAGTGTGGGTAATGCAGGGCTGTCAGTGGCCATTGTCTAACATATTCAGAGTTATTATAGGCCTTACAAAAGTGTTCTTTCAATTCCTTAAACTTTTTGATACGTGCTCCTATAGGATCACTAAAGTTGTCAGGTATATAATTGTAAAATGCAGGGCCTACAACTTGACACATACCACTCTGTGCTGCTGTCATGTTATCAAGGACAAGCTGATATTTTCTGAGAACTTTGACATGGAACCTCAAAGTTTCAGCTGCATAAATCCAAAACATCCGATATTTCATCAGTGACAATATCAAACAGTTTGGCCAGAGCTTCAATGTTATGGGCATTTTTAACCATGCCTCTGGCCAAAGCCAGTCCCATTTTTGTATACCATGGTACAAACAAAAAATCATGGGTGTGTGCTTTATTGTGTTTAGGCATATGATTCCAGTTTAAACCCTTCTGACCCAAGAAGCTGGACTCACTCTGGCTAACATGCAGGTGCTATAGCCTCCCACCAGTAAAAATGAGTAGTCTTGGTGACCACAGACATAGAACATGCTATCAGGCTATTGCACTTGCCCTCCTCAGGCAATGTCTTGGGCAAACCTTAACAATGCATTCACAGAGGGGCACCACCCTTGTAGCGCTACTTCCAGGGCTGTGGCACCACCTACCATTTGAATACTCAGTTTGGTTTAGCAAAGTATCCCAGAAAACACTATTGGCTTTGTAATGCACAATATCGGCCCCTGTTTCTTGTGGAATATAAACCTTCACTTTCACTGGGTCCACAACTTGACCTAACTGTGTACCTGAGGCATTTACTCTAATACACTTCGGTGCAGAACTGGTTGTACTACAGATTTACACCAGAAACGAACCAGTTGTATCTCAGGTTGAAATCCACCAAGGGACTTTATTTCACCCTACCACATATAAGGATACTAGTGTTACTGAATCTTTAACTAGTAAGATTCCCAGGGATTCTGACATCTTGATCATTAACCACTAGCACCCTGTGATGTACAGTACAAGTGTACAGTGTTACTTAAATGCTGCATCCTAATAGCCACCACTTCTGACCAACTGACAGAGATAGCAATATATGGCATAGTTTTTGCTGATATAGGTGCATGTGTGCAAATCAAACGTTCCTTTTCAGTTCCAGCTTGCATTAAATCATAATGTATTTGAAAATGTTTGTTCTCATAAGTGTCTTGTAGATGCGTATGCAGTTCCCTCTTGGTGTTATTAACAAGCCCATTTTGGATGATTTCATTCTTTCTTTGCCCAAATACTGTAGTTAGTATTGATAAATATCACAAGGACACTAGATGTCATGATGCAGCTCCATATGCCCCGGTCAGGCTTTGGTTCTAATAGCTTGTAGAGAGCCATTTTGTTGTTCGGGGGTACAACCTGTGGGAAAGAAAATAGACAGTAATAGTATCACCTTCCAGTAATACATAATAAATCTGTCCTAACCCTTAAGCCACTATTCTCCCTTTTTATTTTCAGTATGTTGTCCAGCATTGAGAACGTATACCTTCCCACCAGGTATGGAGCATACTATTTCTTGTGAAATGTGCACAGATTTGGTATTACCAACAAGGTACCTATGAACTGTCCCTACATAAATCACACACTACTCTGCTGTATCTTCTTTTATGGCAGTGTCTTTGCAGGCACATATGGTGTGTAATACCCTTTGTAGTATGAATTATATCACCTCATGACCTGTAAAATTCCATGCTCCAAGTTCATATCTACCTGGATTTTTTTTTTTTTTTTATCACAACTGAATATGGAGGACATGGATTGGGGGGCGGCAAGAGCCTCTGGTGTGTTGTGTTATCCTCACCTACTGTTCTGTCATTCAAACTGCATACTGACTTCTTCAGGACTTTATCCCACCCTCTATTTGAAAGCATGGGCATCCTTTACCTAAACTGCTTATGGAGTTCATTTATGCACTCAATCAAGCCAGCAGCTTCTGGATAATAGATATTGTGGTACACCCAGTAAATTCCCCCTGTCTGCATGAAGAGGGTCTTTGGTTTATTCCAGTAGCATGACTACAGCACATAATTCTGCGTACTGGCTTTATTCTCCATCACCACTCTCATGTATCAGTTCTTAAGGATTGCTTGGAAAGCAGCAGCTGACCATATTTTTCCTGTAGACACCAATGTTGCTGGCCCATCTGTGAACCATGCTCATTCTGTTCATCTTCTGTAATTTGGGCATATGGCTTTGCTATTTGCAGGGGTCCTCTTCCAATCTACAATTGAGGCAATTCAGATTCACTGGCCCAGTGATGTCGTTGGTTTGGATCTCACGGCAAGCTTGACAGGTTCCACATCTATTAAAGCCCTTACTCCTGATCGGATGTTTCTCTTTTGATGGTAGTGCACTCTTTGTGAGTTTACTCTTCAAATTCGGTGCCTTCCGATAGATGAATTTGGGCTTTGCTGGTATAATATCTTTGAGTAGTAGGTCTCTCTGTAATAAATGCCAATGTTTTTTCACTATCGATTCAATTTTTTTTATGTTGGAGTGTGAAGTGCGTAATAAAAGCAAGTTTGTGGACATCTTCTTCAGCAATTTTCTTGTTTTGTACTTTAAGAAGTAATTTGGGCATATGGCTTTGCTATTTGCAGGGGTCCTCTTCCAATCTATAATTGAGGCAATTCAGATTCACTGGCCCAGTGATGTCATTGGTCACTTGGAAGGGTTCCTGGTTGGATACTCCACCTCTTTCAGACACATACCACTTCCATTTCTGCAAGGTTTGCTTCTGGACCATGGACGTGTGCACTCCAAGACCTTCTTGTCTCACCCACCCTGACTCTGTTAAGTCTGTATGGTGACAGGCTGCTTAGTGATGCTTTCCACATGTTGCAGTGCAACATGTGGAAACTACCTCTCCCCCTCAGACACTCCACCTCTCTACAAAACTTCAAACGGGCTCTCAAGACCCACTTCTTCACCAAACCCAGCCAAATCTCATCCTAAAATGGGTAAGGTGAAGTAAGACCAGATGTCGTGCGCTTATAAGATTAATGAAAAAAGGGGTACTTTCCTCACAAGTCTTCTGCTAAATACTTCATATAAATAGGATCCATATGTGGGGAAAAAAACAGAATTCCAAATATAGTGTAGTATATTCTAAATTTGAAAAATGAGTATATACGGATGATGTCAATGAAAATAGATGGGGGATTACCAGAACTAAGTGCAATACAAGCCACGATATATGCCTTTCAAAAGTATTCCGCAGCTAGGATGGTCATGTGTCAATCCCCTCACAGGTCCTCTATCGTCAACCTTTACCACAAACGCTCCCCAGAAACGAAATTCATATAGGGAAAACAGAATTCCAGATATAGTGTAGTAGGTTCAGAGAAAAGTAATTTTAATATATACAAATAAAAATTGCCAATACATAAAAGGTAATAGATGGAGAATTACCACAAATAATAATAAAATCAGCGTTGAATAATGAGTCTCACTGGAAAGAATACAGCTCAAATATCCCCTGATATAAAAAGGTAAAGTTGGAGGTTTACCGGATTTTCAAGAAATATGTGCCTTTGATGTTACGAGGAAGCTGGCTCCGGAACCCGTCTCCCAAAGTGACACACAGTTCCGTCCGTCCGGTGAAGCTCTTTGCCACACAAGTTTCTCCTGTCAGTGCCGACCGGTTTCGTGATCTCTCCCTTCATCAAGGCTGTATGACAGGAGCTATGCTAAGTCTGGGCTATTTATGCTCTGTATGTAAATCACTTCCGGGTCAACGAGGTCACCTTGTATGTAAATCACTTCCGGGTCAACAAGGTCACATTGTATGTAAATCACTTCCGGGTCAACAAGGTCACCTATATATTCTTACATCAAGTTTTCCCTCCACAGATTCAAAATTGTTGTGTAGTCTAAACATAGCAGCTTTGCATAATAAAAACTATAAAACACAACCTATCTAAACTCAACTTTTAGTAGGAGGACCTAGCCTCCGTATTTCCGTACTTCTGATACACAAAATTTTAATAATACAGGGGGATCTCATAATTTTATGTTAATATCACGTTGGTTGTACTCGTGGATTATTTACTTAAAAAAGCCGTCTCTAATAGATAGGTACGGGAGCGGCCGCGTGCTTCCGGACCGTGGAACGCACCGCGGACCGCATCCTGGCTTTGACTCGTGCACTTCCTGTGTCGCGGCCGCGTGCTTCCGGTCCATGGAATGCACGTGGACCACATGACGGTCTTCTTTAGATTATCTCCCTCCGCTGTGTGGTCGCGCGCTTCCGGGCTATGGAACGCACAGCAGACCACGTCTTGACTTCCTGCTTTTGAGACGTCCATATACACCCAGTTTTTTACAGCGCATATTAATCTGAAAAAAAAGGGGGGGGGGAGGGGGGGGAAACCACATAAATAACATTTCTTGAAGGGGGGGGTCAAAATGAAACATATAAAATGGTAATGAAAATAAATGAGTTTGGTAGGGGTGCATAACAGTATAGAGTAAAGATGATGAAAGCCCTTAATAATCCTTGGATAAAAATAACATGCAACATATACAATAGTGGTATATAAGAATGAATATGATAGGGGTGTATACCAGTATAGCAATAGAATTTAGGATGAGTATTTAAATGTGAGTGAAATCTTATTAAGGTACATGGGGAGAGGAGTGGAATATTAGAATATGCTACAGGAACCACTTAAGTTCAAAGTCTGCGTTTATTCCATTCGGAATCAGACTTTTCAATTTATAGATCCATCTCATCTCGGTTCTTGCTAGTCGCGTTGTTTCATCTCTATGTCTTCAGGTGTTTCTCACATTTTCAATGGCAAGGAATTGAGGAATGCGTTTGGTTGATGAATGATGTTTTTCTTTAAAATGACTGGACAAAGGATGAGTCATGACCCCTTTCTTTATATTTCTTACGTGTTCACCCAAGCGTGTCTTTAGCGCTCTACTTGTTTTTCCTACAGAAATTTTATGACAGCTACACTCTATCACGTAAATCACGTTGGTGGAATGGCAGGTCATAAAATCATGGAGTTTGTACGTGACATTGTTTATGCTGAATTCCTCATATTTAGATTTTGTGGTTTGGATCTCACGGCAAGCTTGACAGGTTCCACATCTATAAAAGCTCTTACTCCTGATCGGATGTTTCTTTTTTGATGGTAGTGCACTCTTTGTGAGTTTACTCTTCAAATTCGGTGCCTTCCGATAGATGAATTTGGGCTTTGCTGGTATAATATCTTTGAGTAGTAGGTCTCTCTGTAATAAATGGCAATGTTTTTTCACTATCGATTCAATTTTTTTATGTTGGTGTGTGAATTGCGCAATAAAAGCAAGTTTGTGGACATCTTCAGCAATTTTCTTGTTTTGTACTTTAAGAAGTAATTTGGGCATATGGCTTTGCTATTTGCAGGGGTCCTCTTCCAATCTATAATTGAGGCAATTCAGATTCACTGGCCCAGTGATGTCGTTGGTCACTTGGAAGGGTTCCTGGTTGGATACTCCACCTCTTTCAGACACATACCACTTCCATTTCTGCAAGGTTTGCTTCTGGACATGGACGTGTGCACTCCAAGACCTTCTTGTCTCACCCACCCTGACTCTGTTAAGTCTGTATGGTGACAGGCTGTTTAGTGATGCTTTCCACATGTTGCAGTGCAACATGTGGAAACTACCTCTCCCCCTCAGACTCTCCACCTCTCTACAAAACTCCAAAGGGCTCTCAAGACCCACTTCTTCACCAAACCCAGCCAAATCTCATCCTAACCCTCTGTTCTACGCTCTCTATGTACCCCATCTGTGTCACCCCTGTCTGTCTATCCCTCCCCTTTAGAATGTAAGCTCTCACGAGCAGGGTCCTCTTCCCTCATGTGCTTATCCTTTCTTACTTTAATAATCTTCAACTGCACCAAATCCAGCAGTCTTCTGCCACCTGATACTTATTCCAGTGTCATCTGCTGATGTAACTATGTTTAGTTACCCTGTACTTGTCCTATACTGTCATCAACTGTAAGTTGCTGTTTTCCTGTTTGATTATTTGTTTATGTATTCTGTAATTGGGCACTGCGGAACCCTTGTGGCGCCGTATAAATAAAGGATAATAATAATAATAATGTATGCTGCTAGCAGAGTCTTCTCCAAAGATAAGTATCCTATCTGTGTTGGTGAAAAATGCTTGGCCCAGAAACCAACAGGAATTTTCTTTTCACCATTGTTTAAGTTCATCTGCCATAGGCTCCAAAACATACCATGATCAGTTACTATACTATCTAGGGAGAATGACTAATCTCCCTGGATAGGCCCCAAGGCATTATGTACCGTGACAGCTTATTGCGCAGCTTGGAATGAATCTTCCTGTACAGCTGTCCACACAAATTCAGTTTTCTTTCTGGTCACCCTGTAGATGGGTCTGAGGATCAGGCCTAAGAGATGCATGAAGGACCTGCACTAGCAAAGTGTTACCGGCACCTTCTGTGCTTCATTATCTGTGTTTGGAGTCTTCATATGTGCTATGGCCTCCAGTACTGGTTCTGGAATTGTTCTCTTAGGTTTGGTCTGAATCATCCCCAGGAGCTTCACACTCTTAGTGGGATGTTGCATCTTTTTATTGCTAATGGCCCACCATTGGTTCTTCATGTGTTTCACCAGTCTATGCAAATCTTCACTCAATTGTTTGGCTGTGGGCACTGGCAGCATTATGTCATCAATCTAGTGTTACAAGCTGCAAATGCAGCTTGCATTCTGTTTATGTTCTTATGTTGTGAGTCTGTTGTGTTTCTGTTAGCATTCCAGGTTTTCTCATGTACTTGTTTGGGGTACTGTTGCAGGCCGCCTTTGGCGAGTCTATGTAACTGCAGCCTGTCTCCTGTATGTGTGGCCTGTGCAGTCTCACCAGTCAGATAATTAGGCCATTACCTTGTGTCTGGGTTTCCAGCTGCAGTTAATCTGTGTTTCATGAGACTAGTCCTTTTCCAGCCATCCTGATTGGGACTTGCTCCCTTTATTACCTAGCCTGCCCTCTACTAGATGCCGGATATAGGTTCTTATTCCTGTTTGTACCTGGTTCCGGTGGTGTCCTATTGTGGTATCTTGAACTTGTGCAGTTAGTGCTATTATATTACTTGTGATACCCAGTACTGTTTGAATCCTGTGTACCCTGCACTGATAGAATCCTGAGTACATTACCTGTGTCACCTGAGCTCCTGACTGTGTATGTGAGACCTAGTCTGGAAGTCCATTCAGACAAGCTCCAGTTCCAGCCTTACCTTGCCTTGTCTGGAATCCAGGGAACTCCTGCAGCTAAGTTATCTTGTTATCTGTACCTTGCTTTGCTCTGCCAAGTTCGTTAAGGGACTCACAGCTAAGTTATTCATTGCTTGCACTTGCTTATTCTACCCTATGCATTGTTGCATTCACATACAGTTTGCGTTCAGTTGCTAATACCATCTTGAGTATTGTTGCATTCATATACAGTTTATAATTAGTTGCTAATACCACCCTGTGCATTGTTGCATTCATATACAGTTTGTGTTTAGTTGCTAATACCATCCTGTGCATTCTTGAATTCATATACAGTTTGTGTTTAGTTGCTAATACCACCCTGTGTATTGTTGCATTCATATACAGTTTGTGTTTAGTTGCTAATACCATCCTGTGCATTGTTGCACTCACATACATTCTGTTACTTATATCAATTTGTGAATTGGGCAGTTTATCTAGGTTGCATCCTGTGAGCGTCTCTCTGCACTATACCATACTCTTGTTCAGCCTCCAATAGTTGCCTTGTTCATCCATAAGTCCTGGGGGCATCTGAGTATGGGGTGGACCTAATTCACCCTGGAAAGGTGGCTGCTAAAGGTGAAGCCTAGCATTGCAGGAGGCTGAAGGACTGTTGGGCAAGAGTAATCATATGAGCACCACTTGGTGCCACCTGGTAGCCCTCATAACGGAGTAGTCCTCGTACTATGTGTCAAGCCACCACTTCCACCCTTAATCATTACAGTTGTTTCACATGACAAGCCAATCCACAATATCCATCTCACACCTAGACTTCTGTGTCACTCTGTCCATGTAGCTCTCCAGATCATAACATCTAGTGATACAAAATGCACATCGGCTAGGAAATTATGTCCAGGTTCCTAGGCAGCAATCCATGACAGATCACAGGGAAGTGTTTGTATCCTTGTGCCCTTGTCTGAATACCTTCTAAACCTCTTAAACCTTCCATTACAACACATGTGCTGCTACTATGTGGTATTTGTGGTTTGTGAAATAGTGATACCTCAGCTCCTGTATCTAGTAATGCTGTGCAATGTGTAATTGATCCTTCACACCAACTAACACAACAGTTAACATAAGGGTGGTAAATTCTTGAGTGTACCAATGTCATATTTAATCACCTCACATGTGGGATGATCTAACAAGGATCTGACTTCAATCAGAGGTGCAGTTGTGACAGCCTCCATGGTCTGGTCAAGTCAGTTTTGTCTCCACCCTTGTCTATCTCTGGTCCCGACCGTATATCAAATAATCTTTTGCTTCTTGATAGGGGTAGGGGTTTGCTACAGGCAGAGCTGAGGGAAAGGGCCTACTCTTCACTTCCTTTTCCACCTCACTCTTTGCTATGTGGATGGTGGGTACTTTACCACCGGGATCGGTATGGGATCCCTGTGTATGGGATGCCATCTGTCACTATACCAACAGCAGTATTCTGACTGCCAGAATGCCAGCAGCGGTGCAAGCACATAGAGGTCCCTTGTGGGCTCACTGCACTTGCCATGCTGCGGGTACGGTGGCTCACTTCACTCACTACAGGTTCTATTCTCCCTCTATGGGTATCATGGACACCCACAGAGGGAGAATCACCTACATCGCCAGTATTCCGGTGGCAGGATAGTACCCCTGATGGGATTATGGCAACAGTATTGCGACTGCTGGGATCCCAACGGGTGGTATTTTAAAAGCATATCGAACCACCACCCTTTTTCTTCTGCCTATTCTGTATTGCTTTCCACTTTTTAAACAGTTCTGTCAGTGCTATATCATCTATTTCTACATTGTGCCAGCATTTAAAGTCAAAAAAACATTTGTTTTTGGGTCACTTTGTAGAGTGGTTTGTCTGTTCTCCCCCTTTCTCTTTGGCTTGTGCTGTGTGTATCTGTCTCTGTTTTGTCCTGTCCTCTAAAGCTGTCATCTGACTCAGCATTGAACTCACATCAAGTACAGTGTGGCCAGGAGTCATTACACTAAACAGAGAGGTTTTAAAGTGTGCCTGAGACAGTTCCAGAGGTTGTTTAATCATATGGGGGTTTACTTGGGTCATATCTGGACCTGACCAATGACAGGCACTGAAAATCCTTTAGTAGATGGAACTCCTATTCTAGCGCAGCTAGTCAAACATGCAAGCACACACAATCTCTGAATTCCCCCTGTGAGATGGTGCCAGACAGAATTCAGTGGGCGAAAGATCCTCAGTTTAATCATACACATGAGTGATGGAGTCCTGTATAAGATGTAACAATGAGAAAGACACACCCTTGCTGTCCCATGCGCGCTGCATGTACAGCCATACAAAAAGGTCAGTAGTGACAGACCCCAGACTGTTAATTTCATGACTGGTTAATTTGACATCATCAGCTCCCCTCTGTCACAGGTGGAGAATCCAATGACAAATCTGTTCATTGGCCAATGCCTATGCTTTTCTGTGATACTATGCATTTCTGCGGCTGTATATGAACATGTTTCTCTATGAACTCAGCCTATGGGGTTTGTGTAACATTTCCAGTATCATCAGTAACAATTATTTCTTTCTATGCTCAGTGACTATAGAAAGGAGCCAACCAGCAAAGCCTTCGATATACTCAACTTCAACATCAAAAGACTATAAATGATAATTATCTTGCTGTACAATCAAAGTACATACTCGGGCTGCTTAAACTTCCTGTTTCCCACTGTACCTCTGTTTCTCATTTAAAAATCTGTCCCAGAAGAACCACCACATTCCTTCATTGGTATCCTCTCCAGGCCCTGTAGGCTGTAATATGTGAGACCCTTTAATGTGAGAATATGAGACAGAACAGGAGCTGGGGCAGCAGGCTTGAATGGAATAAGCAGCGGCCTGTAGTAAAAGGTAGCAGGTGGCTGAAAAGACAGGAGGCTGGATTGTCATGATATACTAGAAGACAGGAAAGCAGGCTGATGGAGTCACCAGGGGCAGGAGGCTGGTTTGACAGGGGCAGAAGGTTGGATTGACAGTGGAGAGAAGGCTTGAGTGACATGGGCAGGAGACTGGAGTTACAGGGTGCAGGAGGCTGGAAAGACTGGAGACTGGAGTTACAGGATGCAGGAGGCTGGAAAGACCGTAGGCTGAAGTGAAAGGGGACAGGAGGCTGGAAAGATAGGGCAGGAGGCTGGAGAGACACAGGGGAAAGAAATGTAGGGGGCAGTAAGTTTGTTGGGACACAGGGGAACACGTCTGGTTGAACCTCTGTTGTATGATGATGATTTATTTTCCTATATAAACAGGCATCTTTCAGACCATGTGATCTCCTACATGAATAGTGAATGCCATCTGAACACTATCTGCCCAGGGAGGAACAATTTCTTCAGAAGTTCCTCTCTGCAGAGAAACCACAAATTTCCCCCTTTGCATCACTGCTGAGGGGGGCAAATGTCCCCATTGCAGCACTGCTGAAGTAGTCAAATATCCCCTTTTGCAGTGTTTAGCACTGTGCTTACTATTTTTTTTGTATATTTGGGGAGAAGGGACATGGCCAATAAGCACAGAGTAAGTAGTATGTCCCTAGATTGTATGGCTGGCAATGCACTCTTTACTACAAAGCACATCTTACTTTCATTTTGTTATGGCTCGTAATACCAAAAATATTTTTGCTATAATAATCATGAAATGCAGTTATAACATATACAGTGAGCCCTCGAACAGGAAATAACATTTCATTCCATGTTGTCATGGTACCCAGGCACACATTTTATAACAATATTTCCATGTACAGTAGCTTAATTTCTGTGCATAAAAAAGAAAAAATGTAGCTATATAAACTTTTAAACATCCTCTTAAATATTTTGTTACTAATAACAATGCAGAACAGATTATTTTATAAATCCAGAAACCACTTCAATTCAAAATCATTGTTTAGCTCCCTTGGAATAAGAGTCTTTGGATCTTATTCAGGTTTGTTAGCAAACCAAAAAAGCAAACTAATGGGCAAAACCATGTTGCACTGCAGGTGGGGCAGATGTAACATGTGCAGAGAGATTTAGATTTAGGTGGGGTGTGTCCAAACTGAAATCTCAATTGCAGTGTAAAAATAAAGCAACCTGTATTTACCCTGCACAGAAACAATATAACCAACCCACTTGCACTGCAACATGGTTTTGCCCATTAGTGTGCTTTTTTGGTTTGCTTACCAACCTGAATATCTACATTTATGTATAAATTAGTTGAATTTCTGTTTCTATTAAATCATAGCCACATTTTTCTTCTTCAACCCCCAATTCTAAAGCGCCAATGTTTTCACTGACTAAACAGGACAGCTTTATACTATTTTAAAGAGATGTTACGCAAATGTTCCGCTAAACAGATATTTAAGAGTTTTGAATAAATGTAGAACATGCCATATGTACAATCAGTAGTAGAAAACTGCAATTTTAGAGTTACGCTTTCGACTTAATAAACTTCTACTGAATGAGTGTTATTTTCCAGAAATTAAAAATTCTGTAATTTTACTTTTTACACACTTGATCAATTTACATGCTGCACATTTACCATAGAGTTGTGATGGTGTTTAATTTTGGAGCAATTAAAGAAAAGTAAAAGAGTAAAATAGGTACAAGTTGAAATAAAGTAGAGATGTGCGCAAAGTGTCATGTGTTGGTTTTGGTTCTTATTTCCTCATCGTGTTTTGGTTTTGCAAAACCACCCTTAAGTGTTTTGGTTCAGATTCGGATTTTGGTTCGGTTTAAAATCAAGTTAAAAAAAGCAATAATCAATAATAATAATAATAATCGCTAAAAAAACAGTTAAAATCATGTAAATTTTTGCAGTCCAAAACCAGAAATTCGGATTTAACATCCAAATTCCGAACCATGTGAAGATCCAAATTGTGACTCGGTTTGGATCTGAGATCCTCGGGAGATCCAGACTGGGGTTTGGTTCGGTTCAGATCCATAAAATTCGGGTGGATTTGGATCTCTGAAAAACAGAATCGTCCATCTCTAAAATAAAGTTATCGTTGGCACTAAAGTTATTGGAGACTGGCTTTTACCATGCAAATTACTGGCTGGACAAAGGATAAAGAAGTAAACTCTCTTTGTATGGGCACTCTTCTGTATGTACTGGCTGGACTTGCAATCCTACAAAAGTAGACAAAAAGAGATTTTAAAAGAGCAGTTCCCAAGACAAAGAGTGAGCATCTATGTATGTGTGCAGTGAATAAATAGAGTTAGCTGTTTCAATTTTTAATTTGTCACTTTCTGACCAGTTTTACAAGCATGCCTGATATCTACCAAACAATTATAATAAGTTCAATATCTGTTCTGGGGGCATATATATTACAGTGTATTTGTGGGATTTTCCCCAAAACACTCATTTTCTCAGGGGGTATGCTCAAATATTAAGGTATCACAGGGTGTAAGAAGGAGGGGCCACAACACATATTCCAATATATGCCACAATCCCTCAATTCCATAAGCAACAGCAACCCCTATAGGTTTTTATGGGGGCTACTATACAGTAAAGTAGTGGCTCTCAAACTTTCTAGATTATCAGCATTTTTTCAAGGCACTTCTAGTCCAAAAGTTTCTTACTGATAAATTAAAAATAAATAAATAAATAAATAAAGTAAATTGTGCTTTCCTGCCACTCTAAGTTCAAATGATATATCACGCCCAATCTCCTTTCTAAAGTCCCATTATTGTGCATATCGCGCCCACAGTAATCAAGTTTATGGTTGGGCGATCTCGCTACCCCGGGGGTAGCGAGCTTAAATGATTATACCACACCTGTCAGCAGAAACAGAACGGGTGCGGAAGGCGGTAAAAAGAATTGAATACCGCCCTAAGGGTCAGTTATGTGGTGTTGGACATAGTTGTGGTTCTAATTGTCAACATATTTTATGTTTGTCAGCCTCCAGCACTGGTTTTGCCTATCACTTTGACCATAAATAATTTGTCTCGGACCTGAACCACCAACCCAAGGCACCCCTGCAAGAGCATCGTGGCACACCAGGGTGTCTAGGCACACAGTTTGAGACCACTGCTGTAAGGTTTACCAAGCACCTGAATGCTGTGCCCAGAAGGCTAATGCCATCTAGTCTACCTTTCATATATTTTTCATGAGAGAGAGAGCTGTAGGATCCTACCTCTGTGCAGCCTGCTTGCACATGCACTGCCTTACATTAGCCTATGCGCAGTAGCACAGCAGAGATGCAGTTTACTTCATACTGATCTACAGAATTGGTACATTTAATAAAGATGTCTTATTGCCCCCTGGTGTGATAATGGGCCAATTTTCCAGTATCACTGATGACATCAAATCATATATTGCTACTTTGAGACAAAGATACCTACAGTATGGTAATAATAGATTGTTTTGAATTTTGTTCTTTATATGCAATCTTAGTTTTGTATAGCTATGCTCATTCCACAAATTGTCTTGCTTCTGTAAGATAAATAGTAAAAAGAGAATATTGATATTCTAGATGTGGTTGAGACATTGTGGTATATGCATTTGCACATAACTATATACAGTAAGTGATGGAGTACAGAATGGTTTTATAGCTGGTAAAAAATGTAACAGCCTATTATTACTAATAATCTCTTAACCTTAGGTCTGTATGTTCCTTACCATTAGACACAAAACTACAATTTATAGCTTTCTAATAAATCACATTGCATGTCAAGTCATGGGTCCATTCAAACTTACAATTTCACATCATATTAAGAGAAATACTCTATGAGTCAGCTTTTATATTTAATATACAGGCCACATTCCTGAATAATGCTTGAAACTGCCTTTTAATAAGGCATACTTCTTATTTGTTCTACCCATACTTACATACATATGACTTTTTGCAGATGAACTTGCATTAGAAACTCTTCAATTATGAAACTTTGCAAATTACATCTTAAGTGGCTGGTCAATGTTATTATTAGATAGGTTGTCAGTGTTACTGTAACTATGAGCTCTTCATACTATTATTTAGCCTGACATTTTCATATAGCATACTGAGATTCTGACTGCATTATGTAGGCATTAGAATGGCTAGCTCTGTTATTTTTCAGATATGACACCTCATTTAAGGAAACCTTTATATCACTCAATGACAGTTCAGCATTTGCATGTACATGAAACTCCCTGCCCTGCCATTAGACATGCAGTTTTTTTACTAATATGATTATATTAGTGATAACGTTATATTATTATTTTTTTAGCATGTTCCCTTTTTTGGGCAGTTTTGTACTAGTTGGTATAGATAGAATGTAAAATATCCTTCTTGCTTTTAGCCTTGGATGGCAATAATGCTCACTGTATCTTGATATGCAAAAGTACACCTATTTCAATATCTTTTAAGGTCCAACATCTACCATGTCTTCATCACATATAGCCATTTTTGTGAATGGATTTGAATTGTTTAAATAACATTGCTGGAAGGGCATATCTACCATAGGTGCAGGGAGTGCAGCTGCTATGGGGCCCAGAGCTGAGAGGGCCACCTTCCCTGTCACAGTTACATGTGTTATATACATTTTTCACCATTGGGTGATACATTGTTGCCCTTCCAAATTTTGCCTTGGGGCATAAACAATCTAGCTATGCCCCTGGACCTGCTCGTTGTAATGAGGTATAAAATAAACAGGAGCGCATTATAATGTTATATAATATGAACTAGGGCACTGTAATGAGGCTTAATATGAACTGGGGGCAGCACTGTAATGTGACATAATATGAACTGGGGACACTGTATGTCATAATGTAAATTGGGGGTACTGTGTTGCATAATGTGTACTGGCAGCCCTACAATGTGACATAATGTTTACTACTGTAAGGCACTAGTATGCTTCAGAAAATAAACTAGGGCACTACTGTGGGGCATAAGATTAAATAAGGCACTACTACAGTATGGTTCAGAAAATGAACTATGGCACTATTATGGGGCATAAAATTAACAACTGCTGCAGAGAGCTGTCTCGCTAGAAGTATTGGGACAAGGGCCTCTTTAATATGCTGCTATGGGGCCCACAAAGTTCTGGATATGTCCCTGGTACTACACATATGAAGTGCAAAAGAGTCTGAGCCAGTTTAATCAAAGAATGTCTAACCACCTATTTTATCCCATTAGACTGTGTGCTATTTGCACCACCACATACCAGACCATTCTGTGCTAATTAATTTAGCTACTGTCACACAATTACACACTCAAAATATGTAATACATTTTATTATGTACCTTCTAATGTTTAGATGTTTATAGGCAACTGGGGCCACAATTTAGACTGTTTCAAATCTTACTTCTAACAAATATCATTTAAAATTCACTTGGTACTTTGATTACACTATGGTAGCATAATTATACAATATTATCTTATTATAATAAACTAATTACATCTAGTAGCTGCCTCTGAAGAAAGTAATTTGCGCTGAAATGGCCATTAGATGTCTAGTGTAGTTGCACCTTGCCTCAATAAATCTTTGTTTTTACAATAAATCTGGGCTGGTCCATCCAATAGTGAGTCTCTACGGTTTGGGTATGCATGACCAGTGTTCAGGAGACCACCAGTCAGCATATCGACACTGGGCAACTACATCCCGGGATATCGGCGTTGGTATGCTGACTGGCAGTGGGGCAAGCGCAACAAAGCCCCTTGCGGGCTCGCTGCGCTTGCCACAGGTTCTATTCCCACTCTATGGGTGTCGTGGACACCCGCGAGTCAGAATAGTCCATGTTGATCAGCATGCTGACCATCGGGATTGTAAGGGGATGCATGGGGAGATCTCCTGACCGCCGGTCACATAACTACATCCCGTCTCTACATACTATAGCTTTGTTTTTTTATTACATAATCATGTTTTATAAATATGCTTACTGTCTTGAGAAAATACATTATGTGTACTGTGGGTTCAAAACAGTTCTGTTTTTAAGATCTCTGTATGGCCTATACCAAAGCTGGCCAATCCGGTCCTCGAGATCTACCAATAGTTCACATTTTCCAGACCACCTAGCTGGTGCACAGGTGTAGTCATTACTAATTAAGATGTGCAGCATTCATTCCTAACTGACAATTCTACAGATCTCCAGAGTCCTGAAAAAAATGAACTGTTGGCAGATCTCGAAGACCGGTTTGGCCAGCCCTGGCCTATACCATAATCGCTACTGAAAGCTGTTTTCTTTTTAATAACTAGTGAAAATACCTTCTGGTATATAGTGTTGCATCTTACTATTTTATGAGATTAGGAGTATTTCTGGAGCGATGAACAAAATGACTTCTGCACATGTTCAGTGGCCATTCAAAGGCCAGAATATATAAAATGTTGGCTGTTTTACAGAGGTGCAATAAGGCCCCCAAACGTGGTCACAAACACAGATTGCACAGCTTAATGTTTATTTATATATATTTATATATACCAAAGTTATTACCGCAACTATTTCCCTGATGAAATCCCCTCGACAGCGAGACAAAATCACGAAGATAATTAACCTATTTCTACCCATCTACTGTATGACATCCACTGGCTTAGAGCTGATCCTGGACTATAGAAACTGCTCCAAAGAGTTTACATTTTTCTGATTTGTTTTACTGTACTGTATATGTGTTTAGTTCACTAAATTCCTGCTCTTGCCTGTGTGCTAAGGATTTAAGAGAAGGAGGCTTTAGGAATAGACATTGCCAGATAAATTCTCCAAGATTTTGCCCGTGCTGCCCCTCTTCACTGGAACAAGCTCACTTGCTATATTAGACTCTCCCCGACCTTGCAAAGCTTCAAACGGGCACTGAAAACTCACCTGTTCATCAAAGCCTACCCTTCCACATAACCCAGTCTTGAGGCTGCTCTCCTATCCTCATGCCTTGGCCATCCCTGCCTCGCTTACTTCCTGACACCAGGTCACCTTCCACTTGCTTGTACCTCATGTCACCTGTCTGTCTACCTCTTTCCCTAGATTGTAAGCTCCTTGAAGCAGGGACCTCTTCTCTTGGACATCGATTGCAGCTCTCTCCTACTCAGTGACAGTCTATACCTGCATTTCCTCCTGCTCGTGACTGTTCATCTCTTCCAATGGCTGCCCGGCCCCAGTAGTACGCCGATTTTCTTTTTTGCTTCCTGACATCTCAGCTGTATTGTGTACTGAGAACTGTGGTTCTAATTGCTACCTGTGCTCTGTTTTAGTTTTCTGTGATGTTAAGTTCTGTATACCCTTTACTGTTGTAATGTGTGTTGTATGTACAGCGCTGCAATACACTTGTGACGCCTTATAAATAAATTGTAATAATCATAATAATTCCTGCTGGTCTGCAGGCATTCCCACTAGATGTCTGGTGATTAATGTATTTGATACAAGGAGTGTGATTTTGTACAAATGATGTCATGTTATGTATTTTCATTTTGGTACACACATATTACTTATATTAATTACCGCACAAAATAATACTGTAAGCAACTTTTTTATGCACATGTTAACTTTTCTATGACTTACACCAGTGGTTCTCAAATTGTGTGCCGTGACACCCAGGGTGCCTTGGGACAATTGCAGGGGTGCCTTGGATTGCTGTTCCGGGACCAATAAAAATTATTTATGGTCAATGCAATAGGCAAAACCAGTGCTGGTGTCTGCCAATCATTAAATAAACAGAAGCAAATCTTGGGGGTAATTCAGACCTGATCGCTCGCTAGCTATTTTTTGCAGCACTGCGATCAGATAGTTGCCACCTACAGGGGAGTGTATTTTAGCTGTGCAAGTGTGCCATCGCATGTGCAGCTGAGTGGTACAAAAATAGTTTGTGCAGTTTCTGAGTAGCTCAGGACTTACTCAGCTGCTGCGATCACTTCAGCCTGTTCAGGACCGGAATTGACGTCAGACACACGCCCTGCAAATGCTTGGACACGCCTGCGTTTTTCCAAACACTCCCAGAAAACGGTCAGTTGCCACCCACAAACACCTTCTTCCTGTCAATCACCAGAAAACTTCCCACTATTAGATTTACACCCCTGAGGACTTATGGCCCCTTCATTACTAGATAAGCTTTATTTTATTTTTGGTACACATACTGTATATTATTTCACATGGGTTGATTTTTAGATATGACCTAAACTATTACTCTACTAACCATTTGTATCTCTCTATTGTTTGCATATTATTTATGCTTGAAACAATATTAGGTTTGTTTTGGTTCTTGTTATTAATTCAAGGGGAATTTTACACCGAATAGGACTCTAAGTTGAAATCCCAAAAAAGAGACCCCCCACCACACACACACACACACACACACACACACACGCACGCACGCACGCACACACACACACACACACAATAAAAAGGGCATGTCTAAAAATACAGATTATCTTCAGTTTAAGTATTATACAATTAAAAATTACGATGATAATAAATCCAAATCATGTCTTAAGCCCCAACCTACATTTTACAGTTGAAAAATAATCAAATTGATAATTTGATATATGTTTATGAGATGGTCAAAAAAGACCTAAAAGGTATACTCTCTCTCTCTCTCTCTCTCACTCTCACACACACACACACACACACACACACACACACGTTTATACAAAAACACACACATGAAGACACACACAACAGTGCACACATACGACAGGTAAAGCTGCACCTACAGTCATATCAGTTAATACCAAATCCTTATTGTATTTTAAGAGGCTTTCATAGTGCAGCTGTTATTTCTGCTTTGGTTAATTTGTTTCTTGTTCTGGTCCAACACACCAGAATGCCTCATTTAGATTTCAAACTCTAAATTATTTGTTAATATAATTACTGTATTCATTGTACATAATTGCTTTATGAAAGAGGTCTTTGGTAAATATAGCTCCATCGATTTTTTTCAGTGCTAGGTGTTAAAATATAATTACAGTATTAGCAATGTAAAAAAAGTTATGCTCATTAGTATGACGTAACATAGAGACTCATATACAAGTATATTATGAATACAAATAAGGTTGATTTTATTTAACCTTTTATTGTGTGTGTAGATTTTTCTATACAGAAATTATACAATTCGATTTCATTATTAGATATGTAACCCTACTTCTCTGTTGGCGTGCCTCCACCCAAGCATATACACCCCGACTCACTTGGGAAAAGCCGCTCCTTAATAGGATATTGGGTGTCACTAGTTAAACTCTTAGATGATGACAGAGGTTACAGACAATAATAGGACATTAAGACAATAATATGATAAGTAATGTAAACATCTCACCTTAGTAATTCTGTACATTCATCTGTTTCTTGTCGTAGATTACAGAACTCCCTCAATAAGAATTTCTGGATGCCCAGTACCAACTTTAACAGGTAAGTAACTTTATTTTACTAAAACTCAATATCTTTCCACAGAGCCCTCAATAAATAAGTGTTACCAATTTAACAATCTTACATGACTATAACCCAATGTTACAGTAATAGTGCATGCATTACAAAAAAGTTTATACCACCACAGCCGATATGACTATGGACCCGGGATTTAATAATACCCTTATACCTCCTGCGCAGTACACACTCTACCTATCCTAAGTGATCACTGTAAAAATAGTTCAGTTTATGTGGCCACAACGTCTGTGATTATTTCTACAAATGATACGGAAATTATAGCAGTAGGTTAAGTAGGTTATAATCCCATATTGTTGCAGTTGTTGTAAAGGCCGGAGTTGTTTAATATAAGAAACTTCCTCAGAGTCAGCAATAGCTGAATATGACGGCTGGCATATTTTGAAAACTATCTGTAATCCTGACTTCACTTACTCTGGGCGCAGCGATATTTCCCTGGCTCCACTCTGATGTCTCAGTATCACTTGTCTTTTACTGGATACTTGTCTGTCTTTACTGTGAAGAATTTAATCTATGAGAGAGTCGATTTGGCTGTTTCAACAGGGTATTAGCTGAGCTATTTATGGACAGACAATTAATGCCTTGATGATACAAATGTGCTTAACTTCAACAGAATCAATTTCCAATGCTTTATATGTGGAACAGTCATGTAGCCTAGGACGGTCCCGTGCAATGTACTATGCACCATATAATCCTTGAAAAGTGAATATTAGTCACTATGTATTCATAACAGGATGCCCCTGTCTTAAAGTGATCCCACTGTCTTCTGCGGTGGAGACACTGTAGTCATTAAGGCTGAAATAGCTACTCTACCATTAATGGGAGTCTATACCACTGTACCAAGTGGGAACTGCTGGCGGGTTATAAGTACTCACTCCCTTCCGCTGCCGACTGGATCACTAGACTACTGGAAGCCATCAGTGTAGTGTTAATCATGCAATCACTTGGCTTAGAAATCAGAACAGTCTTAGCTATTACTCTGAAGTAATGAATGAATGGATTTCTTTAGTCCTTTAGTTATCTTTCCACTGATGGTCGGACTAAGGCAGGTCTCTTTCTATTCTGCACTGATACAGTATATTGACAGCTGACCTTTGGTGGATGGTTAGTTTATGGTAAAAGGAGCCTTTAATAGTGACTTTATTTCTACCTTGGTATAGGATCAGTCCCACTAACATTACCGTCCACCTTTCCTATTATACAGGGGTCAACTCTGCCTCCCTGATGACACCAGCTGAGACTGTCAGTTGCTGTTACTCCTATGCCTCTGCTTCTCACTCTGTAGATAGGAGTGCTGTGCAGCAGTCACTCACGCAACAGGCTTATCCCCTAGGCGGGTCTTATTTGACTCGTCCCTGTCCCAGACAATATGACAGACTGGTGTATAGGCTTCCCGTCACTCACGGCCTTGTTACCTCCTCCTTCCGCATCACTGTGACTCACAAGAGGGCGGCCACTGGCTCTCAGCTACAATCTGCTCCTCTCTCTGCTCTCTCCAGGAGCTCGGCACAATAGATGGCGTCTCTGCTTGGCAGTGAATGGTAAGTTCCCCGCTTCTCCTGTATCGTCTGCTCTGGGTGATTTCACAGTTTCGGAGCTCACCAATCCTTTCCTCCGCTTGTCATCACCATCGCTGCCTGCTTACACCTCCTCCGTCCTTTCCGCTGCACACGCACCAACTGTCTCTCCCCGCTCCCTCAACCGTTTTTTCTGTTTCTCCTTGAGAAATCCCCTGCCACTCAGCGTGAGGGGCTCCAGAAGTTTCCATCCCCATTCACCATCAATGTTATTGAACATATGTGTACATATACAAACATTTATGTACATTTTACAACATTTGTAAGAATGGTGATCATTACTATATATATATATATATATATATATATATATATATATATCTCTACCACTAATTGGTTTGAGTTTCTTATTGAATATATAACACTCTATGAATAACATATATATATATATATATATATATATATATATATGTGTTTACAATTGTCTTCTTTCATTTGCTCTCAACTGTGTGACCCCATATAACCCATCCTGTACGGGGTTACACTCTCCCCCTGGGAATTCCACAATCTAACATATACTACCGTGGAACTTCTCATATACCCTAAGCCCTCTTACAGTACATTGTCTAAAGCATGTATATGTGTATCTTATCCTACATAACAGTCCCAAAGTATGGCCACGACCATATGATACTCGGATGCACTATCAAGGGCACCTCAGTAGGACTCCCTAATTGCTCATACGTGAGTATTCTTGGGGGTTTCCGTTCCCTTTGCGGTCTGGGAACTGCTACATTTTCATTTTCCCTCGTAATTACTTCTCTATTCACCTCATCATTAACAGAGGATTCTGGTTCTATCCCCATCTCCCACCACTCTTCTCCATCACAAGATGGTCCTTCAGTCTGTATAACTGAACTCGGTAGCTCCATACTGGGTGTATTGATCGGTTTTCTCTCCCGATCTTCCAGAACATTTGACCTTTCATCACAATAATAATACCCAGATCCATATTCAGCTGCTTCAATCCCGGTCATATCCGGGAATTCCTCAACTTCTACATACTGCGGCGTCCCCGCCAGTTCTTTGTTACTGATCTTGATTTGTTCTTCCTTCACCTCATCCCATCGGACATCTTGAGTTACAGGTAAAAGGTGTTGTCTATGGTACGTCACCACAGGTCCTAACCCTGTTTCCGGGGCCAATTGATATACCGGAATGTTGGGCAGTTGTCTCTGGACAATGTAAAGTCCCGTCTTCCATCTGTTAGCCAACTTGTGTTTTCTGGGACATCCTAAATTACGTATCAACACCCGGTCTCCTGGCCTCAACACATGTTGTTTTACTTGTCGGTCATGTCGTGTTTTGTTCTTGTCCCCTATTTTCTGTGCTTCCAGCTGAGCTAGAGTGTAGGCATCCTTTAATTGTTGTTGAAGTCTACTAACGTACTGAGAATGCAATGACGTCGAAGAATTGGCGGACATAGTCCCTAGACAGATATCAATGGGTAAACGGGCTTCTCTGCCGAACATCAAAAAGTATGGGGAATATCCTGTAGCCTCATTCTTTGTACAATTGTAGGCATGGACTAAGTGAGCGATGTGTTGATTCCACTGAACCTTATTTTTACTACCCAATGTCCCTAACATGTTTAATAACGTGCGATTAAACCGTTCTGGCTGCGGGTCTCCTTGTGGGTGGTACGGGGTAGTCCGAGATTTTTTTATGCCACAGCACTCACATAATTCCTTGATTAGCCGACTTTCGAAGTCCCTACCCTGATCAGAATGTATCCTAGCTGGAAGCCCATAATGGGTAAAGAACTTCTCCCATAAGGTGGTAGCCACAGTAATCGCTCGCTGATTTCGTGTCACGTAGGCTTGAGCATACCTAGTAAAATGATCTGTAACAATCAGAATGTTACTGTCCTTTCCATTGGGTCCTTCAAACGATAGGAAATCTATGCATATCAGCTCCATGGGGCCCGAACTACTTATATTAGTCAAGGGTGCTACGGTAGAGCTAGGCAAGGTCTTCCTCATTATGCAATTTCCGCAAGTCCGGCAAAATTGATCAATCTCTCTGTTCATAAACGGCCAATAGAAGCGATCCACAATTAATCCGTGAGTCTTTTCGTAACCCAGATGACCGTGATTATCATGCAGGGCTTCCATTACTAACGGCTTATATTTATCAGGTAATACCAGTTGTAATTTGTATTCGGCATTCGAGTACGTCGGTATGGGACCCCATGCTGTAGAGTCAGTTTAGGGCGCTGTTTCAATAACACCTTGGAAGCATTGGTAAGGTGCAATTTACTATTCCTTCCGTTCAGATCAGTGATAATCTGTATGACTGGGGATATGATCCTATACTCCCTTTGTTCAGATGCCATCTGCTTATTTCCAACTTTGTCCATGCCTTCCAGATCAACCTGATTCAACCAACAATAAAGCGGTGGTAATGCTTGATCAGATACCCCTAAGGAAGTAATAAGGGCCTGCTCCGAATTGTGTCCCGCACATATCTGATGACATAACCCTCGTACATCTGTTGCCGGAACTTCTATCCATTCATCCGTTGTCTCTGTTTCCGAGGTATGCGGTAATCGTGACAACGCATCGGCATCTTGGTGCACCAGACCCGGTCGATATTTAATGGTAAAGTCGTAATTCGACAAGGCAGCTAGCCATCTGTGCCCAGTGGCATCTAATCTAGCCGTTGTTTGAATATAAGTTAGGGGATTATTATCGGTTCGTACTGTAAAAAATACTCCATATAAATAGTCGTGGAATTTCTCCACAATGGCCCATTTTAGCGCCAAAAACTCCAGTTTATGCACTGGATGTTTACTTTCACTATGCGATAACCCACGACTAACATAGGAGACAGGTCGTAGCTGGTTATTCTGTAACTGATACAAAACTCCCCCAATTCCATCCATAGACGCATCAACATGGACTTCATACGATAGCTCCGGATTTGCATACGCCAACACAGGGGCATGGGTTAAACAATGTTTCAGTTGTATAAATGCTTCCTCACATTTGTTGTCCCACCTATTTCCAAACGAATCTTGAGGTCTGTAATACTGTACTTTACTGCTTACTCGATTGTGCCCCTTAATATTAGGAGGTGGATATCCCTTGGTGAGTTCCGTCAATGGCCGGGAAATCCTTGAATAATGCCGTACAAACTTTCTGTAATAGCCACAGAATCCTAAAAAAGATTGCAGATCCTTCAGATTATTAGGCCGTGGCCATTTCTGTACTGCCTCTAGCTTGGTTGGATCAGTGGCAATACCCTCTCGACTGACAATATGACCTAAATATTTCACAGTTTGTTGACAAAACTTACATTTGTCTATTGACAACTTTAATCCCCTGGCCTGCAAGCGGTCCAATACCTTGAGTAGCCTTTCGTTATGCTCCTCTATGTTTTTTCCAAATACGATGATATCATCCAGGTAGACAAGTACTTCTCGGTAGCACATGTCACCTACTGTGTTTTCCATGGCCCTCTGGAATGTAGCCGGTGCACCCTTTACTCCCTGCGGCATCTTAAGGAACTCATAAAATCCGATAGGGCAAATAAAAGCAGTCTTTTGTTGATCTTGTGCACTCATTGGGATCTGATAGTATCCACACCTTAGATCTAACACTGAGAACCACTGACTGCCTTGTAGACAGTCTAGGGCCTCATCAACTCTGGGAACCATATATTGATCGGGAATGGTGCGACTATTCAGCGTACGATAGTCAATACACAAGCGCACTTCCCCATTTTTCTTCCTTGCCACTACTATTGGGGACGCATATGGACTCTCGGAATCAGCACTCACCTTATTTTCTAACAAATGTCGCAGATGTTGGCGTACATCCTCAAAATCGGCGGGTGATAGTCTTCTCGATCTCTCCCTAAACGGTGTTTCATCAGTTAGCCTAATATGGTGTTCTACTCCGGACGCTGTGCCTAGATCCCACTCTCCTTTGGCAAAAACTTCAGCTCTGTTACATAGTTGAGTCAATAACAGACTCTTCATCTCCATAGTAATATCACTGCCCTTGAAACAAGGTTCCAAATCAAGAATTGGGGGTGCGCAGTCACTTATGGCTCCTACTGGATCAGTAGAGTTGTCGCAGCTAGAATCCACTCTAACACACCTATATCGATTATCCTCATCTATCTCTCGGTCTGCACTCTCCCTTAGGGGTTCTCTAGCTTGTTTATGACACCACTTTATCAAGTTCTTAAACATATTGGTGTTTGTCCCTATAATGACCGGCAGTTCTCCATTATCCCCAGGAGAGTCAGGGCACACCAAAGCTACTAAAGGGACGGTGTCATTGGAGATGTTAAGCCCTGGCTCAAAAGTGATGTGGGCGGTTATGTACCCCAGATAAGGGTACTTCTGTTCGCTCAGGCCCCAGATAGTAAGACCGCTAAGTGGCTGTATGGGAACATCCGTCAAGTGAGATCGATACCAGGATTTGAAAACTATCGATATCTGTGACCCACTATCCATCAAAACGCTACATTCGTGTCCATTTAGCATCGCTTTTACCCTGGGGGCCTGTCCCATCAAACTGGCTGGAACATCAGACCATTGATAACTCCCCATAGCTCTAACATTTATTGTGAGGGAGCCTGTGAGGGGATCACAGTACTCCCGTTGGAGTTTTCCCAACTGATCGGTCCTTCTCTGAGAACTGTAAAGACCCCCTCTGATCATTGCGGTTTCGTTCATTGGACATTCAAACGAACGATGTCCCACTTGACCACACTGGTAGCAGGTGACAGGTAATTGATTCCTACGGATCGTTCCTCTCCCCATGCCCGAAGACCTGTAGGGCCGATTTTATCTATCGGTTTGTAAGGCAATAAGTTGGTCAATCTTCTTGTTCTGTTCTTCCAACAAGGTCAACAATCGATCATCCATATTTGACAGAGGGGAAGGCGTCGGTGGGGTAGGAGTAGGTACCACTACTTTCACTTTCTTTATGTTTTTTTCTTGATTCTCTATCTGTACTTCCTCCAATTTCACCTCCTTTACTAATTCACTCAAAGTAGGAGCTGGGCTACTACTCACAGTACAACGTAACCGTTGAGCAACTGGGTTGGTGGTCAATGCTCCTTTTAGTACTTGCCGCATTCGCCTCTCATCCACTTCGGTCTTGTCCATTCCTCCCTTATCAACTAATTTATAAATCAGTTTATCCACCCTATAAATATAGTTAGTGAGGGTTTCTCCATGCTCCTGGAAGGTATGATTCATCCGGGCTAATAAATCACCCACATCCTCTAACGTCCCGTATAAGAAATCCAACGCTTCAAAATACTCTTTTAATGTAGCTTGTGGGTTGCTCCGTCTCGTGGCTTGGATCACTACCATAGCGGGACCCCGAAGGCTCTCCAGTACTCTTTGTTTTTTTATGGCATCTGGACATGGCCACTCCTCCGAATGCTGTATAGCGGCCTCCCTCCATAGGTCATATGTCTCCTCACCAGCGGGTACTGGCACTATTCCTGAAAAGATCCTCAGTCGTCGATAGTCTCCTTCATAGTGCCATCTCTCCAACTGGCTAACGACTTTGTCCATGACTGCTTCATTCTGAGATCCTTTGTTATCTGAACAGACAGTTCTGGACCCTGCCCCAGCTCCTGAATCTCCCCCAAGAGCAGGTTCTACCTCCGTAGCAATAGGCCAAAGAAGTTGTAATCGCCTACCTGGCACACATTTTAATACAATCATTCTGGGTAGTAACTCAGGTTCTAAGGGATTCTTGTTGGTTAATAGCAGAGCAAAGGTGTCTCCATATTGTCCCTTCTTTTTATCAACTATAGGGGGTTGACAGACTCCGTATAACACTGTCACTTCAGCCAACACATCGTCATCTGTGATAGTGGAGAAATTACCAGCCAATCCTACACTACAGTTCATGTCCACAACTTTCTCTCTACACCATTGGTACACGTCCTCCCCTGTCATAACCTCCAGGGTTCTATAACCAGTTCCCAAGGCTTGGGATCTCAGCAGTGCCTCCATTATGTAACCCTACTTCTCTGTTGGCGTGCCTCCACCCAAGCATATACACCCCGACTCGCTTGGGAAAAGCCGTTCCTTAATAGGATATTGGGTGTCACTAGTTAAACTCTTAGATGATGACAGAGGTTACAGACAATAATAGGACATTAAGACAATAATATGATAAGTAATGTAAACATCTCACTTTAGTAATTCTGTACATTCATCTGTTTCTTGTCGTAGATTACAGAACTCCCTCAATAAGAATTTCTGGATGCCCAGTACCAACTTTAACAGGTAAGTAACTTTATTTTACTAAAACTCAATATCTTTCCACAGAGCCCTCAATAAATAAGTGTTACCAATTTAACAATCTTACATGACTATAACCCAATGTTACAGTAATAGTGCATGCATTACAAAAAAGTTTATACCACCACAGCCGATATGACTATGGACCCGGGATTTAATAATACCCTTATACCTCCTGCGCAGTACACACGCTACCTATCCTAAGTGATCACTGTAAAAATAGTTCAGTTTATGTGGCCACAACGTCTGTGATTATTTCTACAAATGATACGGAAATTATAGCAGTAGGTTATGTAGGTTATAATCCCATATTGTTGCAGTTGTTGTAAAGGCCGGAGTTGTTTAATATAAGGAACTTCCTCAGAGTCAGCAATATCTGAATATGACGGCTGGCATATTTTGAAAACTATCTGTAATCCTGACTTCACTTACTCTGGGCGCAGCGATATTTCCCTGGCTCCACTCTGATGTCTCAGTATCACTTGTCTTTTACTGGATACTTGTCTGTCTTTACTGTGAAGAATTTAATCTATGAGAGAGTTGATTTGGCTGTTTCAACAGGGTATTAGCTGAGCTATTTATGGACAGACAATTAATGCCTTGATGATACAAATGTGCTTAACTTCAACAGAATCAATTTCCAATGCTTTATATGTGGAACAGTCATGTAGCCTAGGACGGTCCCGTGCAATGTACTATGCACCATATAATCCTTGAAAAGTGAATATTAGTCACTATGTATTCATAACAGGATGCCCCTGTCTTAAAGTGATCCCACTGTCTTCTGCGGTGGAGACACTGTAGTCATTAAGGCTGAAATAGCTACTCTACCATTAATGGGAGTCTATACCACTGTACCAAGTGGGAACTGCTGGCGGGTTATAAGTACTCACTCCCTTCCGCTGCCGACTGGATCACTAGACTACTGGAAGCCATCAGTGTAGTGTTAATCATGCAATCACTTGGCTTAGAAATCAGAACAGTCTTAGCTATTACTCTGAAGTAATGAATGAATGGATTTCTTTAGTCCTTTAGTTATCTTTCCACTGATGGTCGGACTAAGGCAGGTCTCTTTCTATTCTGCACTGATACAGTATATTGACAGCTGACCTTTGGTGGATGGTTAGTTTATGGTAAAAGGAGCCTTTAATAGTGACTTTATTTCTACCTTGGTATAGGATCAGTCCCACTAACATTACCGTCCACCTTTCCTATTATACAGGGGTCAACTCTGCCTCCCTGATGACACCAGCTGAGACTGTCAGTTGCTGTTACTCCTATGCCTCTGCTTCTCACTCTGTAGATAGGAGTGCTGTGCAGCAGTCACTCACGCAACAGGCTTATCCCCTAGGCGGGTCTTATTTGACTCGTCCCTGTCCCAGACAATATGACAGACTGGTGTATAGGCTTCCCGTCACTCACGGCCTTGTTACCTCCTCCTTCCGCATCAATGTGACTCACAAGAGGGCGGCCACTGGCTCTCAGCTACAATCTGCTCCTCTCTCTGCTCTCTCCAGGAGCTCGGCACAATAGATGGCGTCTCTGCTTGGCAGTGAATGGTAAGTTCCCCGCTTCTCCTGTATCGTCTGCTCTGGGTGATTTCACAGTTTCGGAGCTCACCAATCCTTTCCTCCGCTTGTCATCACCATCGCTGCCTGCTTACACCTCCTCCGTCCTTTCCGCTGCACACGCACCAACTGTCTCTCCCCGCTCCCTCAACCGTTTTTTCTGTTTCTCCTTGAGAAATCCCCTGCCACTCAGCGTGAGGGGCTCCAGAAGTTTCCATCCCCATTCACCATCAATGTTATTGAACATATGTGTACATATACAAACATTTATGTACATTTTGCAACATTTGTAAGAATGGTGATCATTACTATATATATATATATATATATATATATATATATATCTCTACCACTAATTGGTTTGAGTTTCTTATTGAATATATAACACTCTATGAATAACATATATATATATATATATATATATATATATGTGTTTACAATTGTCTTCTCTCATTTGCTCTCAACTGTGTGACCCCATATAACCCATCCTGTAAGGGGCTACAGATATATAATTTAATACCTTTAAAAAAAAGGCGTTATCATAGAAAGAAAAGGAAGACAGATAAATGGCATCACATTGGGGGTCATTCCGAGTTGTTCATTCATTATATTTTTCTCGCAACTGAGCGATTAGTCGCTAATGCGCATGCGCAATGTCCGCAGTGCGACTGCGCCAAGTAAATTTGCTATGCAGTTAGGTATTTTACTCACGGCATTACGAGGTTTTTTCTTCGTTCTGGTGATCGTAATGTGATTGACAGGAAGTGGGTGTTTCTGGGCGGAAACTGGCCGTTTTATGGGTGTGTGCGAAAAAACGCTACAGTTTCTGGGAAAAACGCGGGAGTGGCTGGAGAAACGGAGGAGTGTCTGGCCGAACGCTGGGAGTGTTTGTGACGTCAAACCAGGAACGAAACTGACTGAACTGATCGCAGATGCCGAGTAAGTGTGGAGCTACCCAGAAACTGCTAAGAAGTGTCTATTCGCAATATTGCGAATCTTTCGTTCGCAATTTTGATAAGCTAAGATTCACTCCCAGTAGGCGGCGGCTTAGCGTGTGCAAAGCTGCTAAAAGCAGCTTGCGAGCGAACAACTCGGAATGAGGGCCATTGTACTGTAAGTAATACATATTAACTAATCAAGAGCATTTTGTAATAACACTAATCGCATAAATATTTAACGTAATCACAAAAACTGTAAGTACAACATAAACAATCTACATGAAACTATGCTTCACATAAATTATGTGGTATTTCCTTGCCGGTGCAGAGATTGCTCCTTGTCAAATATGTAATACGTAGTAAATACGCAGAGATGCCACAGACATGAAAATATCTTTAGCTCTCATGCAATGTATTTCCTACATTTCATAGAAGATTTTTTTTTATCTTGTGGTTGTGGGGTGCTTAATCTGGTAGGTGTCACTATTAAGATCACAGCAGAGGTTGAGACAAGTACCATTAATTATCTGGAAATGACAGTCTCCCGGGAGATTAATGACATCAGTGCTGTTATCTACATTAAGCCCATCTACAACAAATATGTGAATTGAGTATCAAACATTCCTTTAATTCTGGGAGTTTGAACGTCAATAATGTGACCTGATCTGATGTGGTAAAAAAGTTATTGTTTTACTGAAAACAGAAATGTATCCAAGCAATTGGTATCATTTACTACAGAGTTAACTCCAGAGATTTATACTAGAGTCTATATACAGTACAACTGTACCAGAACTGCAGTTTGTAATTTTTTTTCCCTGCTGTAGCACCAGTCACTAGCCACACACCTTCCATATAATGCATTTTTTTTGTTATATACCAATGTGGAGTATTTAAATTTCCTTTATTGGTTTCTGTATTTTCTCCAGCAATATTTACTGTGTAAATGGCTTCAGGGTCAATTCATGAAACAGTAAAAAGACTGGAGAAGTAAGCCAGTGGAAAAGTTGCCCATGGCAACCAATAAGCTGCTATGATAATTGTATAGAATGCACTTGATAAATGTTATTTCAAAGCTGATGGTTGCCATGGACAACTTCTCCACAGGCTCTCTTCTTCATACTTTTCACTGCTTAATGAATAAGATCCCTTTATCTTTCAGGTTTCCGTCTTTGTATTCACCAAGATGTTGCATCTACCAGGTTATAAAAAAAACATCCACTATGGTTATAAAAATGTTTGATCCAGGTCTGAACTGGGCATGTGCCGGTGCCGCAGTGCACCGGCGCATGCTAGAGAGTCGATGGCCATCTCATGCCAGTGACAGTCAAGCAGAGGCGGTCGCTGGGCGGGAGGGGGCGGACCGACAGTGTTTGCCCGCCATTTTGGGAGCGCAGTCCATGCAACGCAGGAGTGCTCGGACCGTGCGGGTGGCCAGCCGCGGTGGCTGTGTGATGTCACACGCAGCCACTGCAACCCAGGAAGCGACAAGTAGTTCCCTGCCAGCGCGCAGGAGCTTCGCTGGTGGGGAGATACTCCTCAGGTACAAAAGCATCACCGCCGTGCGATGCTTTTGTACCTGTGCGGGGGAGGGGGGGGGGGTCAGAGCCAGACATACGGGGCAGACTAGTCCTGTGCTGGGCGTCCCACCGCATGTCTGTGAAACTGATCGTAGATCGGGTCTGAATTAGGCCCCATATCAGGTTCCTCTGGCAACAGTTTGCTCCATTCATTTTGTCCTTTCTTTTGACACATTTTTCAGTCTCAAAAACAGACATATAGTGTCATCATCGCAATATGCTCTGGCCAGCCCTCTTTAAGGGGCTTATTCATTATGCTAACTATCAGGGGCAGGTGGCCCCAGATAACTACGTTTTTAATTAGGTGTCGAAGCAATTCATCGTTGCTCTGGTGCAAAGACTGAGATGAGCGTCTTTGAGACAAAACTTAGGTTTCCGCGTGAAATCCGATTCCTGGCTCGAGTTTTCCAGCTAGGCTCGGATTTTATGGGTTTTGGATTCCATATAAAGGAGCCATGGGTGGGACTCGGCGCCATTTCCCTCCAGTCATGCTGCTGTATGCTGCACTCTGCTCTGTGGTGTCCATCCAAGTGGCTGTGTGGAATACAAGTGCTACCACTGTGTCCATCTTAGGGGCTGTGCTGCTGTCACTGTGTCCATGTTAGTGGCTTTGCTGCTGTCACTGTGTCAATTTAAGGGGCTATGCTGCTGTCACTGTGTCCATATAAGAGACTGTGCTTCTTTCTTTGTGTCCATCTAAGGGACTGTGCTGCTGTCACTTTGTCCATCTAAGAGGATGTGCTGCTGTCACTGTGTCCAACTAAGGGGCTATGCTGCTGTCACTGAGTCCATCTAAGTGGCTGTGCTTTCACTGTGTCCAACTAAGGGGCTATGCTGCTGTCACTGAGTCCATCTAAGTGGTTGTGCTTTCACTGTGTCCAACTAAGGGGCTATGCTGCTGTCACTGAGTCCATCTAAGTGGTTGTGCTTTCACTGTGTCCAACAAAGGGGCTGTGCTGCTGTCACTGTGTCCATCTAAGTGGCTGTGCTGTCACTGTGTCCATTTAAGGGGCTGTGCTGCTGTCACTGTGTCCATCTAAGTGGCTGTGCTGTCACTGTGTCCATCTAAGGGACTGTGCTGCTGTCACTGTGTGCATCTAAGTGGTTGTGCTTTCACTGTGTCCAACTAAGGGGTTGTGCTGCTGTCACTGTGTCCATCTAAGTGGCTGTGCTGCTGTCACTGTGTGCATCTAAGTGGTTGTGCTTTCACTGTGTCCAACTAAGGGGCTGTGCTGCTGTCACTGTGTCCATCTAAGTGGCTGTGCTGCTGTCACTGTGTCCATCTAAATGGTTGTGCTGTTACTGTGCCCATCCACAATCTGTGTACAGTCTCCTTAGTCTAATTCCATCACAGTCATGCTGAACTGACTCTACAGGCCCCACCCATTGCGTTCACAGTGTGACTCCACATTTGTCAGCCAAAAAAAAAGTAAAAAAAAAAATAATTGTTAACTTGGCGTTTCTGAATTGTTGGATTCTTCCCTCGATTCTGACCCTGGTCTGGGAGTGCTCTATGACTAGTGCATTTAGGTCTTCTCCAGGTGCGGAACTAACAGCGGTGCAGGGCTCAAAGCCAGCAGCATTGGCAGTACTACTAATGAGTCTATGACTCATTATAGTACCCTGGCCAGCAACGGGTAGTAACAAAGGAGGAGGAATCTGAATAGGAAGCTCCCCTGAGAGCCTACCCAATGATATCAGTGCTACGGTGGCTGGGCTGGCACAGTGCAGTGTCCGTAGCTCCGCCCTTTCAGCTCCTCTGGTTTTCCCTGAATGCGATGTACTTCACCTGCTTCCGCGTTGCACGCATGGAGCACACACGGCAGAGACACTCTGCCGAGCAGCGCAACAGAGACCACAGTTCTGGCTTTGAGCCACTCTAGCCACGGAGGCTGTCCTGGACTAAAAAGCGGGAGGAGCCATCAAAGAAGATCTGTTGGGTACCTCAGGCTCTTTGAAGAGTGAGGCCTCAAGGTAGTGAGGAGGGGGTTTGTTATATTACACAACAGAAAATATGGGGATGGGGTATTATGTTTATTTTAATGAGTGGCCACTGTCACAGGCCAGGTAATTAAACAGACATTCTTACCTCTCAAGTGCCTGTCCAAGCTGTCACTACGCTCCAGGTCTGGTTGCTATCAGCATGTTCTGCATCCACTGCATAGTGTGCCAGATCTGCAGCCACATGTGACACAAACATAGTTTTCCTCCTAAACCAAACATGGGTGCTGCCATGTTTGATCCGGTCATCTGATTCCAGTGAGCCTATCCTGAGCATCCTGCTGTCCAGCTGATCATCCCAGCCAATCATTGCACACTGGAATCTGAAGTCCCAGCCAATCCTTGCACACTGGAATGCTGGGTAAGGACTGCCTAAACACCAGTGCTATGATTGTCATACCCTATATGGTTGTTTGCTCTCAGCTACTTACAGGTTACCTTGCTCCAGGAGATTCCACTCTGTCCTAAGACCTGAGTTCCATCCAGCTAGCAGCTCTGCCTAGCTCATCAGTGTTCCGCAATCTATACTCAGCTCCAACGGTGTTCCGCCATCGATACTCAGCTCCATCTGTGTTCCGCCATTGATTCTCAGCTCCATCGGTGTTCTGCCATCGATCTCTAGCTCCATTGGTGTTCCGCCATCGTTACTCAGCTCCATCGGTGTTCTGACATCGATCTTTAGCTTCATCTGTGTTCCGCCATCGATCGCAAGCTACAGTGGTGCTCCGCACCAATATCCAGTATCATCGGTATCCTTCTTATGTCCAGTGTTCAGTAACCTCATGCACATTTGTATTGGGACTTCATCAGTGGTTTACACTGCATCTAAAGTCTACTGTTGTGTGCTCACCCATATTGAGACTTCATTAGTGGTTCATGCTACATCCGATATTACATCTTTCCATCGATATTACATTTGAAACAGCATTGCCTCAGTTCCTATGCCTATGTTACTACATGATCTGTGATACTGATTATCTGAGTCTATTACCATCTGCCTCTATCTGTACCGGTCTTGCGTGCTGAATAAAAATACTTATTTTATTTTACAATCTCCTCTGTTTTGGTCACGGCTTCGGGCCTACGCTCAAGTACACCACATCCTGGTTAATGTACAAGAACTTGATTAAAGCTCCCAGATTCATATTCCAGTCTGTCCCTACGCCTGAGAGCTCCACTGGTCGGTCAGACCTCAGGCGTGACAGGCACAGCCAATTGTTATTTTCTGCATTGGACACTTACAATTTATTGTTATTATGTTGAATGGGCACAGACTATTTTAC
The DNA here is from genome assembly GCF_028390025.1 of Pseudophryne corroboree. NCBI lineage: Eukaryota > Metazoa > Chordata > Amphibia > Anura > Myobatrachidae > Pseudophryne > Pseudophryne corroboree. Next base: position 465,231,030 of record NC_086449.1, read on the forward strand.
TAAGTGACACAGATTATCACCAATCTGCTGAAGGGAACACAATATTATTAAACTAAAAGGGACACAAATTACAATTGGGAGGAATTCAATTGTTTACTTGTGCCTGATCTCCTGTCTAGAGTAATGGAAGATTGCAGGGCATTATTCAATTGTTCCCCCTTATTCTGCTGATCATGCCCATATCAGTTGGGGTTAGCCATGTAAAGCAGCAAAACCTTACTAAACGAATGGGCCGGGTCACTTTTCGCACATTTCAGGGGGGACGACACAATGGCTGTGACATAACACAGAGGAGGAGGGGGTGAAACAGTGACAGAAAACATCAGACACACAGTGAGACTTCCGGGTGTCTGCAATATCACGGGTTGACAAAGTCTCAGTGGGTATGCTTTTGTAGCCGCTTGTGCCCCTGTGCCCTCCCCCTGCCCAGTGACCAGAGGTGCTGTGTAACACTTAGAGCCGTGACCATCTGCTCAGGATGCTGGGTTTCTGGCTCCTGCGCTGCCTGTCTTTTCCCATGGTTTACTTACTGGGGACTAGGAGAGCACGTTTCCAATTGTGTGCCGATGACCGCAGCTATGGGGACTCTTGGGGCTTCATGGCAGTTGCGGATGGGCACAGTGTGGCCTCAGCTCAATGTCACTAATGCTGGCCATACACTAGGATGACAAGCATCTGATCTGATTCCTGGCAGGATTTCCCTTCAATACCCCCGAGAGCTTTGGACACATGATTTGGGATTTTTTGGACACACAATGTGCATACGATGAAGCATAAGATCTATCGAGCGATCGTATGCCTCACAAAAAGCAAGTGATCACCTTGAAAAAAATGCCACTCAAAATGACGCTGATTGAATGTTCCATCGAACATATATGATTACGACAGATAATATGGACTGCATCTATGTAAAATTAGGTGGTAACAGTATTGGGCGCCAAACCCAAATGACAATGAACAAATATGTAGGATCACAATCACTCAACACCCATATATCAAATAGTGGGGTACATTCCTTAATAGTACTTGAGTTCAAGCATGTAGAGAGACCTCTGCTTTCCTCTTGGATCAGCGGACACTTGTTATCAGGATTTTCAGTCGTCCAATATCATAAAAGACAAGAGGAGGAGAGTATCTCGTGTAACACCGTTTTATTCTTTTTAAAACAATTTTTTCATAAAAAACATCTAAAACATGTCTCCTTATCCAATAAAACCAGAGCACATGCAGCCGGTGCACAGCTATACTGAATGTAAGAATGGATAATTACCAGATGGTCAGAGGAAGCAGATGTCTGCCTTGAAAAAGGGCCTAGAAAGGCCTGAAACGCGTTGGCGCAGTTAGAGGTGACATCTTGCTGTCTGTGGGAGAGGTGATTGCCGCAAACCCAGAACGCCATTTCCCGGGAGGCCGACTGGTATTTAAGACCTTTGCTGTATTGAGGACTTTGTTTCCTCTGACCATCTGGTAATTATCCATTCTTACATTCAGTATAGCTGTGCACCGGCTGCATGTGCTCTGGTTTTATTGGATAAGGAGACATGTTTTAGATGTTTTTTATGAAAAAATTGTTTTAAAAAGAATAAAACGGTGTTACACGAGATACTCTCCTCCTCTTGTCTTTTATGATATTGGACGACTGAAAATCCTGATAACAAGTGTCCGCTGATCCAAAAGGAAAGCAGAGGTCTCCCTACATGCTTGAACTCAAGTACTATTAAGGAATGTACCCCACTATTTGATATATGGGTGTTGAGTGATTGTGATCCTACATATTTGTTCATTGTCATTTGAGTTTGGCACCCAATACTGTTACCACCTAATTTTACATAGAAGTCTGATATTTTGGGGAGTGGGAGACATCCCTTTTTGGTGGATACAGTTTAGGCAGCCATCTTTGCGCATTTGCTAGGTGCTCTATTTCTTTACCTCAATATGGACTACATGTACGGTCAGAGGATGCGACGTTCAACCTGCGGGATTGCGCACTGCATTGTAATCGTACCCAAAGCATGCACGATGTGCATACGATGCATTGAACGATGCATTGAAATCATACATTCGTACACAATATCGTTCTAGTGTATGGCCAGCTTTAGCTTACTCAGCTAGCTCGGTGAAGTCTTTTGTCTAAACTGGTTGAAAACAGTTTATTTAATTATTTATTTATTCATTAACAGTTTCTTATATAGCGCAGCATATTCTGTTGCGCTTTACAATTAGAACAACAGTAATAGAACCAGGGGCGGATTGGGACGCCGGGATACCATAGTGGTTCCTGGTTGGATGGTCCATTTTCAAATCAATGGCTATGTGTGACCCCCAATACCATGCCAGCTGCTGCTATGAGAGCGCAACTCCAATTGGGTAGCGTTAGCTGACAGACAAAGCCTGCCGGCCGCCGCTGTTGTTTTTAATACACCGTGCCTCATTGTCTGCAGCATTGCAGTGCCTGCGGCTCTGAGACTGGCATTGCACTTCAGTTTTTGTATGAGCTGGCGGATGCTAGGACCGTCACGGCTCTAATAACCAGCGGACCTAACGTTCACTCTGGGGAGCAGGGACTCCCATTAACTGTGTTGCTGAAAATGCCAGGTGCCTGCTCCCAATTAACTACTCGGCTCCTTTAGTGAGGCCCTTCTGCTCATGGCTCCTTCCCTGCACTGACCTCCGCTGCAGCCTCCTTCCTGCTACCATCATTTCTACACTTCACACTGCGGAGTGAGAAGATGTGTCAGCAGACACATCAGGTGAGTGCTGCTGCATATGGCTTGATACAGGGAGGAAGAGGGAGGCAGTAACAGGACTACTGTGTGGCACAGTAGCAGTGCTGCTTAATGTGCATGGGGTGTTATTACTGTGTGGGCAATCTATGTCTACCGGGCATTATTACTACTGTGTGGGCAAAATATATATGGGCACTACTTCTACTATGTGGGCTATATGTGTACGGGGCATTACTACTATTGTGTGGGAAATATGTGTACGGGGCACTACTATTACTGTGTGAGCAATACGGATGTGTAATGTGAATAAGGAGCAATACAGTGCTGTGTAATGTGTATAAGGACAGATACGGTGTGGTAAAATGTGAATAAAGAGCAATACAGTGCAGTGTAATAAGTATAGGGAGCGATAGGGTGCAGTTTAATGTGTATAAGGAGCAATGTGGTGTAATGTGTATGAGGAGCTATATAGTGTGGTGTACTGTGACTAAGGGGTGATGCGGTATGGTGTACAGTACTGTGAATATGGATCAATACTGTGTGGTGTAATGTGTATAATGGGTGATGCGGTGTGGTGTAATGTGTATAATGGCCAATATGGTTCAGTGTACTGTGAATATGGATTGGTACAGTGCGGTGTAATGTGAATAAGGAGCAGTGCAGTGTAATGTGTATGAGGAGGTACATGGTGCAGTGTAATGTGAATAAGGGACGAGACGGTGCAGTGTACTGTGAATACAGATCGGTACGGTGTGAGTAATGTGTATAATGGGCAATACAGTGCAGTGTAATGTGAATAAGGAGCAATACGGTGCAGTGTAATGTGTATAAGGAGCGATACAGTGTGGTGTAATGTGTATAAGGAGCGATACGGTGTGGTATAATGTGAATAAGGAGCGATATGGTGCAGTGTAATATGTATGGAGCGATATGGTGTGGTGTAATGTGAATAAGGAACAATTCGGTGCAGTGCAATGTGTATAAGGAATGATACAGTGCGGTGTAATGTGTATGGAGTGATATGGTGCAGTGTAATGTGTATGGAGTGATATGGTGCAGTGTAATGTGTATGGAATGATACGGTGTGGTGTAATGTAAATAAGGAACAATCCAGTGCAGTGTAATGTGTATAAGGAGCGGTATGGTGCGGTGTAATGTGTATAAGGAGCGGTATGGGCCTCATTCCGAGTTGACTGCTCGCTAGCTACTTTTTGCAGCCGTGCAAACATATAGTCGCCGCCCACGGGGGAGTGTATTTTCGCTTTACAAGTGTGCGATTGCATGTGCTGCCGAGCGGGACGAAAAAGTTTTTTGCAGTTTCTGAGTAGCTCTGGACTTACTCAGCCCTTGCAATCACTTCAGCCTGTCCGGTGCCGGAATTGACGTCAGACACCCACCCTATAAACGCCTGGACACGCCTGCATTTTCCCTACCACTCCCAGAAAACGGTCAGTTGACACCCTTGCGAACGTCTGTGCGAATGGAATCGTTGCTAAAGGCATTGCACAGCAACAATGCTGTTTGTACCCATACGACACGCGTGTGCATTACGATGCATACGCATGCGCAGTAGTAACCTGATCACTGCGCTGTGAAAATTGGCAGCGTGCAATCAACTCGGAATGACCCCAACGGTGCGGTGTAATGTGTATAGAGTTATATGGGCCCTCATTCCGAGTTGTTCGCTCGCTAGCTACTTTTAGCAGTGGTGCAAACGCATTGTTGCCGCCCACAGAGGAGTTTATTTTAGCTTTGCAAGTGTGCGATCGCATGTGCAGCCGAGCAAAAAACGGTCAGTTGACACCCATAAACGCCCTTTTCCTGTCAATCTCCTTGCGATCGGCTGTGCAAATGGATTCGTCGCTAGAAGCATTGCACAGCAACGATGGTGTTTGTACCTGTACAACACGTGTGTGCATTGCGGTGCATTTGCATGCGCAGTTTTGCCATTTTTTTACCTGATCGCTGCGCTGCAAAAATCGGCAGCGTGCGATCAACTCGGAATGACCCCCATGGTGCAGTGTAATGTGTATGGAGTGATATGGTGCAGTGTAATGTGTATGGAGCGATACAGTGTGGTGTAATGTAAATAAGGAACAATTCAGTGCAGTGCAATGTGTATAAGGAGCGATGCAATGTAATATGTATAAGGAGCGATACGGTGCGGTGTAATATGTATGGAGTGATATGGTGCAGTGTAATGTGTATGGAGCGATACTGTGTGGTGTAATGTGAATAAGAAGCAATACGGTGCAGTGTAATGTGTATAAGGAGCGATACGGTGTAGCGCAATGTGAATAAGGAGCAAACGGTGCAATGTAATGTGTATAAGAAGCGATACGGTGCAGGTAATGTAAATAAGGAGCGATACGGTGCAGTGTAATGTGTATTAGCAGCAATTCGGTGCGGTGTAATATGTATGGAGTGATATGGTGGAGTGTAATGTTTATGGAGCGATACGGTGCGTGTAATGTGAATAAGGAACAATATGGTGCAGTGTAATGTGCATAAGGAGTGATACGGTGCGGTGTAATGTGCATAAGGAGCAATACTGTGCAGTGTAATGTGTATAAGGAGCGATACGGTGTGTGTGTAATGTGTATAAGGAGCAATACGGTGCGGTGTAATGTGTATAAGGAGCGATACAGTGCGGTGTAATGTGAATAAGAAGTGATACAGTGCGGTGTGATATGTATGGAGGGATATGGTGCGGTGTAATGTGTATGCAGCAATATGGTGCTGTGAAATGTGAATAAGAAGCAATACGGTGCAGTGTAATGTGTATAAGGAGCAATACGGTGTAGCGCAATGTGAATAAGGAACAAACGGTGCAATGTAATGTGTATAAGAAGCGATACGGTGCAGGTAATGTAAATAAGGAGCGATACGGTGCAGTGTAATGTGTATTAGCAGCAATTTGGTGCGGTGTAATATGTATGGAGTGATATGGTGGAGTGTAATGTTTATGGAGCGATACGGTGCGTGTAATGTGAATAAGGAACAATATGGTGCAGTGTAATGTGCATAAGGAGTGATACGGTGCGGTGTAATGTGCATAAGGAGCAATACTGTGCAGTGTAATGTGTATAAGGAGCGATACGGTGTGTGTAATGTGTATAAGGAGCAATACGGTGCGGTGTAATGTGTATAAGGAGCGATACAGTGCGGTGTAATGTGAATAAGAAGTGATACAGTGCGGTGTGATATGTATGCAGGGATATGGTGCGGTGTAATGTGTATGCAGCAATATGGTGCTGTGAAATGTGAATAAGAAACAATACGGTGGAGTGTAATGTGTATAAGGAGCAATACGGTGCAGTGTAATGTATATAAGGAGTGATACGGTGCAGTATAATGTGTATAAGTAGCAATACGGTGTGTGTAATGTGCATAAGGAGCGATACGGTGCGGTGTAATGTGTATGTGACGTGATCCTGTGTAGTGTAATGTGAATAAGAAGCGATGCGGTGTGGTGTAATGTGAATAATGACACTACTGTGTGACATAACTGAGAGGGGAGCTGGGTCAGAGTCGGAGCTAGCAGCAGGGCTAGGGGGCAGCAGCCAAAATTTTGCCTAGGGCATCAGTGTTTTTATTTTTTTCCCTGTGGTTGCCAACCTGCTTTATTTTTTGTCTGCACATGCCTCTGAGAGTCACCATGCATGAGTCCCGATGGAGTTTGTGCAGAGCTGTAGTACAGAGTCAGACGCATGCAGCGATGTATTAAAAATGTGTGGGAATTCCTAGGTGGTTACAGGGGGTTGGCTAATAACACGATGTATCGTAGCGCAGGTGTGTTGCTGAACATGGTTGCGTACAGAGATACTGAATTGATGACATTGGAGGCCATACTCAGACAGATGATCTGCACCTAGCACAGGGCTGGTAAAAGTTTCAATGGTGTGACTGATGGTAGTGTCAAAAGATGCACAAAGCAGCATGATTGCAGCCTTTGTACACACTGACAGTGGGTGTCTCACTCCTTGCACATTTGGTGCATGAATGTGCACCAGGGAAGTGTATTGTAACGCCATTAGCATGTTGCAGCAAAAGATGCAAGCAAGGCCACAACTGCATACAACCTAGTAACAGGGCCTATGAGAATGGATCCTGCCCCCCTTGGCAGGCCACACCCCCTCAGCAGACCCCTCCCCCATTAGTGCTGCTTCCATAAATTTTTCGGGCTGATTTTCCCATAACAATCTGCCCCTGAATAGAACAAAACAGACAGACATTGAGGTAGGAAGGCCCTGCTCGCAAGCTTACAATCTATAAGGAAATAGGCATTGATACACAAGGATAGATGCTACCTATTGCATAATGGTCTACCAGATTGTTAGGCTCTTATTGGGTTGTATGATATGATCACCCAGCAATGTTGCCAAGGGTCAGTAGGGTGTGAGAGTAAAGAAAGACAAAATATGTGAGGTTATGTGTACTGTACAGAGAGGATGTATTTAGATAGGGAAGCACTGAAAGTTATGTGGGTGGGTCTGGAATTTGATAGGCTTGTGTGAAAAGGTAAGTTTTCAGGGAACATTTAAAGGGTTGGAGACTAGAGGTGAGTCTTATTGTGCTTGGGAGGGCATTCCACAGAGTAAGTGAAGCCCAGATAAAGGGCCTAATTCAGACCTGATCGCAGCAGCAACTTGGTTAGCAGATGGGCAAAACTATGGGGGCCATTCCGACCCGTTCACACGGTTCATCGCTGCGGTGCCAACAGGTCGGAAATGCACATGCATGGCGCCTGCAATGCGCACGCGCGTCATTGCCCAGCGACAGCCGTCGCCAGGCAATGACCAGAAGACAGCAAAAAAATTTTAGCATAGCAGGGCTGCACAAGCGATTGCAGTCCTGCTATGCTAAAATACACTCCCCCATAGGCGGCGTCTAGTTGATCGCATGACCAGCAAAAAGTTGCTCGGAATGACCCCCTATGTGCACTGCAGGAGGGGCAGATATAACATGTGCAGAGAGAGTTAGATTTTGGTGGGGTGTGTTCAAACTGAAATTTATATTGCAGTGTAAAAATAAAGCAGCAAGTATTTACCCTGCACAGAAACAAAATAACCCAGCCAAATCTAACTCTCTTTGTACATGTTATATCTGCTATTACAGGTCGACCTAATGACCATTTCGACCTGATTACCCTGATGACCTAACACATGTCGACCTATTGTGGTCGACCCACTGACTGTCGACTTAAGTTGTGTCGACCTGACGACCGTATCTCCCAATAAGAGCATGGTGGTGGAACAAATGCCATCTGGAGTGGTGAATGTTCCCGCAGTCAAGCTCCGAGAACGTAGTACTTTCAGAGCTTGGTTAATTTAGGTTGCCATACCAGTGTACTGTATGAGGACAGCAGACCAGGCCGGGAGTGAAAAAAAAGCAGGAGATACAGTATTAGTGATATCTCTTGCAGTACCTTTATCAAGAATAACCCTGACACTTAATTTAAATAAAAGTATGCGAAAAGGTTAATATTCACCTAGTTTTGTATAAATAAAGTGATAATGAATCAAAGAATAATCATCCACCTGACATACCTGTCTCCCACACACATGTGTGAACTACTGTACATTGGGGCAGATTTATTAAGCTTGGTGAAGTGATAAATTGGAAGGTGATAAAGGACCATCCAGTCAGCTCCTAACTGACATTTTTCAAACCCAGCCTGTGACATGGCAGTTAGGATTTGATTGGCTGGTCCTTTATCACCTTCCACTTTATCACTACACCGAGCTTAATAAATCTGCCCCTCTATTTGTAGTCATCTTGGTGACCTATTTAACTGATAGATTTCTACTTAGACATTAGAAAGATTTGCAATAGGGCTTATTTATCAGATACACTTACACACATACATGTCATAAGCACTATAAAGGTTTCTTAAAGATGGTTTTGATAGCAAAGAACTATTTTACCATTAGGGGTGTGCACCGGGCTATTTTTCGGGTTTTGTGTTATGGTTGTGGACAGTGCCATAACTAGACATTCTAGCGCTGCGTGCAAGAAACAGCATTGGCGCCCCCTTATTTAAAATAGGGGCAGTGCGCTGCACAGTAGTCTCCATTATTCAAATTACGCCACACAGTACCTTTTTACACATTACGGCAGGCAGAGTCCCCATTTTATACATTACGGAAGCAGAGTCCCCCTTTTTTTACACATTACAGCAGCAGAGTCCCCCTTTTATACAGTACGGCAGGCAGAGACCACTTTTTACACATTACGCAGTCCCCATTTTAGACATTACGGCAGGCAAAGTCCCCCTTTTACACATTATGGCAGGCCAGGGGCATAAGTACATACCAGATGCCCGGACATATATACACAACCACATATGTATATACATATATGTATAGTGCACACAATCATATATATACACTCACAGCAAACCACATACACACGCACGCACACACACACACACACAGCCTCATGTACTCATATACACACCCAGCCATATATATATATATATATATATATATATATATACACACAGAGTAAAAACCACAGCACTCACCGCACCAGAAGCGGGGCACAGCTATGCACTTACCACTCACAGGGTGGGGTGCATGTAACACTGCACTCTCCACCACAGAAGCGGGGTACACAGCTGTACTTACCACTCACAGGGCGGGGTGCATGTAGCCCATGACCACATCGCTCTAATAAATACAAACAGAGAACCCAGCACTCACCAAAGTAAACTCACTTATCCTCAACAATTCAATAAATAAATGATGGGGGTTTAGTTGGTGGATTGGCCAATGCACGGAAGCCTGTATACCGATTCAAGGTACCCCACCTTCATACAGGTCCTACACTATCACAGAGTCTTAAAACCTGACTACCACACTGCTGCATCGTCTGCCTGCTAGATGTACACACAGAGTAAAAACCACAGCACTCACCGCACCAGAAGCGGGGCACCTTGAATCGGTATACAGGCTTCCATGCATTGGCCAATCCACCAACTAAACCCCCATCATTTATTTATTGAATTGTTGAGGATAAGTGAGTTTACTTTGGTGAGTGCTGGGTTCTCTGTTTGTATTTATTAGAGCGATGTGGTCATGGGCTACATGCACCCCGCCCTGTGAGTGGTAAGTACAGCTGTGTACCCCGCTTCTGTGGTGGAGAGTGCAGTGTTACATGCACCCCACCCTGTGAGTGGTAAGTGCATAGCTGTGCCCCGCTTCTGGTGCGGTGAGTGCTGTGGTTTTTACTCTGTGTGTATATGAAGGGGTTAATCTATGGTTAGCGCTTATTAACCGTGGCCACTAGCTTTCTCATGCACCCCTGTGTGGACTTTATTATCCTGAACCTGTCTCAGCTGTTTTTTAGCAATCATCTTTGAGCCAGTGCAATAGGTGACTAGTGTGCCTTTAAAAGCCATAAAGTCTGTGGCAGGTACACATTACATCTAGCAGGCAGATGATGCAGCAGTGTGGTAGTCAGGTTTTAAGACTCTGTGATAGTGTAGGACCTGTATGAAGGTGGGGTACCTTGAATCGGTATACAGGCTTCCGTGCATTGGCCAATCCACCAACTAAACCCCCATCATTTATTTATTGAATTGTTGAGGATAAGTGAGTTTACTTTGGTGAGTGCTGGGTTCTCTGTTTGTATATATATATATATATATATATATATATACTGCTCAAAAAAATAAAGGGAACACTAAAATAACACATCCTAGATCTGAATGAATGAAATATTCTTATTAAATACTTTGTTCTTTGCATAGTTGAATGTGCTGAAAACAAAATCACACAAAAATTATCAATGGAAATCAAATTTATTTACCCATGGAGGTCTAGATTTGGAGTCGCACTCAAAATCAAAGTGGAAACACACACTACAGGCTGATCCAACTTTAATGTAATGTCCTTAAAAGAAGTCAAAATGAGGCTCAGTAGTGTGTGTGGCCTCCACGTGCCTGTATGACCTCCCTACAACGCCTGGGCATGCTCCTGATGAGGTGGCGGATGGTCTACTGAGGGATCTCCTCCCAGACCTGGACTAAAGCATCAGCCAACTCCTGGACAGTCTGTGGTGCAACGTGGCGTTGGTGGATGGAGCGAGACATGATGTCCCAGATGTGCTCAATTGGATTCAGGTCTGGGGAATGGGTGGGCCAGTCCATAGCATCAATGCCTTCGTCTTGCAGGAACTGCTGACACACTCCAGCCACATGAGGCCTAGCATTGTCTTGCATTAGGAGGAATCCAGGGCCAACCGCACCAGCATGTGGTCTCACAAGGGGTCTGAGGATCTCATCTCGGTACCTAATGGTAGTCAGGCTACCTCTGGCGAGCACATGGAGGGCTGTGCGGCCCCCCAAAGAAATGCCACCCCACACCATTACTGACCCACTGCCAAACCGGTCATGCTGGAGAATGTTGCAGGCAGCAGAACGTTCTCCTTGGCATCTCCAGACTCTGTCACGTCTGTCACATGTGCTCAGTGAGAACCTGCTTTCATCTGTGAAGAGCACAGGGTGCCAGTGGCGAATTTGCCAATCTTGGTGTTCTCTGGCAAAAGCCAAATGTCCTGCACGGTGTTGGGTTGTAAGCACAACCCCCACCTGTGGAGGTCGGACCCTCATACCACACTCATGGAGTCTGATTCTGATAGTTTGAGTAGACACATGCACATTTGTGGCTTGCTGGAGGTCATTTTGCAGGGCTCTGACAGTGCTCTTCTTGTTCCTCCTTGCACAAAGGCGAAGGTAGCGGTCCTGCTGCTGGGTTGTTGCCCTCCTGCAGCCTACTCCTCGTCTCCTGATGTACTGGCCTGTCTCCTGGTAGCGCCTCCATGCTCTGGACACTACGCTGACAGACACAGCAAACCTTCTTGCCACAGCTCGCATTGATGTGCCATCCTGGATGAGCTGCACTACCTGAGCCACTTGTGTGGGTTGTAGACTCCGTCTCATGCTACCACTAGAGTGAAAGCACCGCCAGCTTTCAAAAGTGACCAAAACATCAGCCAGAAAGCATAGGAGCTGAGAAGTGGTCTGTGGTCACCACCTGCAGAACAACTCCTTTATTGGGGGTTGTCTTGCTAATTGCCTATAATTTCCACCTGTTGTCTATTCCATTTGCACAACAGCACGTGAAATTGATTGTCAATCAGTGTTGCTTCCTAAGTGGACAGTTTGATTTCACAGAAGTGTGATTGACTTGGAGTTAGATTGTGTTGTTTAAGTGTTCTTTTTATTTTTTTGAGCAGTGTGTATATATATATATATATATATATATATATCCCCACCCTGGCACTCTCCCCTGTCAGTCCCCTATCTGCTCACCTCCTAATGCAGCCACCGCTGCCACTGCCGGACCTACCTCTGTGTGCGGGAGCAGGATCCGTGCACCTGATGGAGTCGGGCAGCCTGTGGGAGTGGGAGCAGGGCAGCCTGCCTCTGCATGTGGGAGGCGGGAGCTGGGCAGCGGGGTCAGGAGGCAGGAGCCTGCCAGTGGGGAGCAGGACCCGTGAACCTGAGGGAGCCGGGCAGCCTGCGGGAGCGGGAGCAGGGCAGCCTGTCTCTGCATGTAGGAGGCGGGATCTGAGCAGCGGGGGTTAGGAGGCAGGAGCCGGGCAGCCTGCCTCTGCATGTGGGAGACGGGCAGCGGGGTTCACATGATGCAAAAGAAGATAAAGAGGTACACCGAGGCTGCTGTATGACTAAGCCAAGCAACAAAAGTGTGCGGCACAAACACCTGGCCCATCTAGGAGTGGCACTGCAGTGTCAGACAGGATGACACTTTTCAAAAACTAGGCTCCAAACAGCACCTCATGCAAAGATGTAGAAGAGGCGGGCATGGCCAGGACGGGCATGGAATAGCACTTACCTTGTGCAGCTCTCCAGCCACAATATCCTTCCAAAAGTATCCTGATTCCCTCCCTGGGGCTCCCTGTCGGACTGCAGCTGTGGTAATTGCTTGTGCCCCCCTCTGACCCCATTTGAGCTGCTGTGAGGCCGGGAATCGGTGCGCTGTAGCCCTTTCTGTGTGCGGTCCCTGGAGCTGGGCCCACGTGGGATGTTGTAGCCGCGCGCTCTCCTCCACCCCGGAAGCCTCTCAGACTGACGCTGCTCGTTACCGCCAGCCGGGACACAGGCACCGGAGTGAGCACTATCTGTAACCACTGCCTCCTCCGCTGTGCTGCCCGCGGGTGAGCGCTCCCCCTTCTCCTGTTGCCTCGTCGCCGCCCGATGCCCGCTCCCTGTCCTCAGTGCTGCCTCTGCCTGTTCTCTCTGCCTGCACAGTCTGCTGGATGCGTAGCTCAGCCCTCCAGATCTGAGGTAGGGGTGCCGCACTGCTGCTGTGGAGGGGGAATCTAGTGGTGCCCTGTGCCTGGGGATCGTGTTGCTCCTCACACCCCCTTCCAATTGTACATAGTAACACTTACAGCTGCCCATTTTGTATTAGGGATTGGGATCCCTGCCCAAGCCCTGGATTGTATACAGAGGAGATTAACCCTGTATGGCCCCCTCATACTGAGGAATACGGCTTGAGGATCAAGCTGTCTGTCTCACTGTTTGTGACTATTTGTGCCTGCATTTCTTACACCGTTCGAGCCTTTAATATTGTGTTGGCACTTCCGCTACTCCTCATACCTGCATTTGCTTTTATACGTGGTCCTGGACTACTTCTGTGGCACCGTGTTATCAAAAATGGTGCAGGGCCGCCAGTGGAGTGCCGTGGCCGGTACAATAGAAAAGTTTGTTCGAAATCCTGCTCCTCCGCAGCAGAGGAGGGAGGATGGGCGCTCTGAGGCTTCGCCCCCATCTCCCGCAAATAGTTCTGCTTCCTCTGAACTACCTGATGCTGCTTTACAGAGAGTATTGGATGCCGTAACTGCCAGCGAGGCCGATCTTTCTATTATTCACCATGACCTTCAGAGGGTGAGGGTGCGAGTGGGGGAGGTCGAGACCCGTATCTCCACTGTTGAGGACTCTGTTACTCCGCTGGGGAGGCGTACTGATGCCCTGGAATCTCAGATGACTGATGTGCGTAGGAAATTGACGGATATGTAGGGATGCTTACGGCGCAATAACATTCGTTTCATCGGTCTGCCTGAAAAAGAGGAGGGCTCATCTCCCAAAGAATTCCTTGAAAAATGGCTTAGAGATGCATTTGGGTCTGAGGAATTTTCGCCCTACTTTTCAGTGGAGCGGGCCCATAGGGTGCAGCTGCGTCCGTTGCCACCGGGGGCTCCGCCTCGTACCTTCATCGCCAAGTTTCTCCACTTCCGTGACCGGAACATGGTTTTAAAACTTGATCACACGAAAGGCCCTCTTAAATGGAATGGGTCCCCAATATCTGTCTTCCCAGACTTTGCGGTGGATGTACAAAAGGATAGGGCTCAATTTCTGCCTGTTAAGCGGAGGCTTCGTGAGCTTGACTTGTCATATGCTATGCTCTTCCCTTCAAGATTGCGGGTGGTGGCTGATGGCTAGACTAAATTCTTTACTACTCCACGTGAGGCATCGCTCTGGCTGGATCACCGCTTCCCGGCGAGGCGGGCCCTTGCAGATCCTTGATTATTTCCTGGAGCTATGGATATGAGACTTTTGCTATGTATGCTGAGACTATATGCATATCTGCTTCATGGATGAGGGGGTGGAAGGAAGGATCATTTTTTGTCTGTTATTTCCTTTTCTCGTCTAGGCCACTTATATTTCTGCTGTTGTGCGGGGGGAGGGGGATTTATGTGGTCCTCCTATATCCGATTGCATTATGTTCTTAGGCCCCGGGGGGAGATTTTATATGTTTCACCCCTTTTCCCTTTTTTTTAAGGGGTGATCTAGTTTAGTGGCTGAGAGTGTTTATTTATTTATTTTCTGCTTTTTCTCTTTTCTCAGGGCCATTATATTCTTGGCTCCACCCAGAATATAGTTTGCTGTGTGTTTTGGGTTTGATTTAGTGTTCTGTTTTGGGATCCGGGTATGCTGCAAGTTGGGAGTAGTGTACAGGGTGGGGTGGGGGGTTATGTTATAGGCTACGGTTGTTTTTGTATGGATGTTTTGGGTTTGTTTATGTGTGGATTACTAATTTACTCATTGAGCGCTGGTGCCTTGCGACTGCATGCCGCGAGAATGGATCTGGCTGGCTGCGGGCTGTAGCCCCTATTATCATTATGACTTCTTATGGCTGGACTTAGGGTGTTATCATGGAATGTGCGGGGACTCAACGATAAGATTAAGCGATCTCTGGTGCTTAGACAAATTAAACAGTATGCCGCTGACGTAGTATGTCTTCTGGAAACTCACTTGGTGGGCAGTAGGATCCTTTCCCTTAAGAGACCTTGGGTGGGAAGGGCATTCCATTCTATGCACACATCTGCCTCCCGGGGGGGTTTCTGTCCTTATAAAAAAAAACGTTCCCTTTGTGTTGTACAATCGGATCCATGGGGAAGATATGTGTTTTTAAAGTGTAGAATTCATTGTGCCCCTCTGCTTCTATTGTCCGTATATGTGCCTCCCCTTTACTCTTCCGATGTCCTGAAAAAAGCTGCAGGGTTTATGGCTTTGTCACCGGGAACACCTGTAGTTTGCCCGGGGGATTTCAATAATGTGTTAGATGTAGTGATGGATAGATTCTCTACTACTCCCTCTGGTCCGCATTCTGGAGGACCAGAGGCCAGGCCGTATGGAAGTTTAATCTGTTCTGGCTCGTGCATATGGGTGATGGCTACGATTTGGTGGCTGCATGGCGGGAATTTTTTGAGATAAATAAGGCTGGGCAGTCTATCTCTATTTTATGGGATGCGTTTAAGGCTTTTTTGAGGGGAACCTTAATTAAAAGGGTGGCTAATTTAAAGTCCTTTGTTAGACGTCGGGAGTCCGAATTGGAAACCCTGAGTGTTGCTGCAGAGACACAAAGGCCCTCATTCCGAGTTGATCGCTCGCAAGGCGAATTTAGCAGAGTTGCTCACGCTAAGCCTACGCCTACTGGGAGTGTATCTTAGCTTCTTAAAATTGCGACCGATGTATTCGCAATATTGCGATTACAAACTACTTAGCAGTTTCAGAGTAGCTTCAGACTTACTCGGCATCTGCGTTCAGTTCAGTGCTTGTCGTTCCTGGTTTGACGTCATAAACACACCCAGCGTTCGCCCAGACACTCCCCCATTTCTCCGGCCACTCCTGCGTTTTTTCCGGAAACTGTAGCGTTTTTATCCACACGCCCCGAAAACGCCGTGTTTCCGCCCAGTAACACCCATTTCCTGTCAATCACACTACGTTCGCCAGAGCGAAGAAAAAGCCGTGAGTAAAAATACTATCTTCATTGTAAAATTACTTGGCGCAGTCGCAGTGCGAATATTGCGCATGCGTACTAAGCGGAATTTCACTGCGATGCGAAGAAAATTACCGAGCGAACGACTCGGAATGAGGGCCAATATCTGCAGGATTGCTTGGACAGTTCCAAGTTGGCATGGTTGTCAGCCCAGGGGGAGTGGAGGGATTATCTCATGGAAAAGACTCAGCATAGACTCCTTTTTTCCTCCCATGCCTTTTATGCTTCTGGGGATAGGCTGGGATCATATTTAGCTTCCCTGGCACGGGGTGAGAGGTCTTCTAATATTGTGGCTGAAATCGAGGCCTCAGATGGTACCGCTTTATTACAGACTCCACAAATTGCATCGGAAGTTGTGTCCTATTATAGGTGTTTGTATAGTTCTAAATCAAATTGTACCTCAATGCAATTAGATGATTATTTACAGACTATACAAGTCCCCCTACTGACTTGTGAAGCACATGATTTCCTTGAGGCACCTATTTCGCCAGAGGAAATTGTGGACCGGACGGGACCGGACGGTATATCGTCTGAGCTCTCTAAGTTTCATTTAGATTTTTTTGCCCCCCAATTACTTGAGTTATATAATCAGATATTTGCACAGGAATCCCTTCTCTTGTCCATGGCGGAGGCATTGATTGTTGTCCTTCCTAAACCTGACAAGGATCATAGGAAGGTTGATTCTTATCGCCCTGCTGCCCACCGACATCAAAATTCTGGCCAAGGTCCTGGCATGTAGACTGAATCAAGTTACTACGCAGCTTATACACCCCGATCAGACAGGGTTTATGCCTAATAAATCAACGTCCATCAATCTCAGACGTTTATTCACCCATTTACAGATCCCTCGTGAAGAATCCTCCTCCTCCATTGTTGTATCATTGGATGCCGCTAAGGCCTTTGATTCCATGGAGTGGGATTACTTGTGGAACATAATGCGTAAATTTGGTATAGGCCTCAACTTTAATTTGTTAAGTTGATGTATTCCTCTCCCTTGGCCAGAGTGGCGGTGAATGGCTTTGTATCACAATCCTTCCCTCTGTCTAGAGGTACACGTCAGGGGTGCCCACTTTCCCCTACCCTGTTTGCTTTGGCCATTGAACCCCTTGCATGTCTTCTGCGGGTGAACTCCGTGATTTTTTGTTTTAAAGTAGGTATCAGGGAGGAAAAAATAGCTTTGTATGCTGACGATATTTTGCTGTTTGTGGATAGCTATGCTGAGTCTATGCCTAAAATATTAGAAATTATTAATGAGTTTGGGTGTTATTCTGGGCTCTTGATTAATTGGGAGAAATCCTCCATCATCCCGTTTTGAGGTGAGATTCCTGCCTCCCCATTGGTTACTCTCCCATTACGATGGGTAAACTCCTTTAAATATCTGGGCATTTGGGTATCTAATGACCCTCACAAATTCTCCTCCCTCAATGTCACACCACAAATAACTTATCTTCGCGGTAAAGTGAAGGTCTGGGGGAAATTGCACCTAACGGTTACAGGGAGGGTTAATATGGTGAAAATGGTTTATCAGCCCAAACTCCTGTATATTCTACAACAATTTCCTGTATACATACCTCAGAAGATTTTTAAACGTATAGATGGACTGCTTTCTTCATTAATTTGGGCCAATAAGCGGGCACGGTTGAAACTTGATACTTTGACCAGGACAAAAACTTTAGGGGGTTTGGCTCTTCCCAACTTCCATTTTTATTACTATGCAGCACAATTAGCACATCTCTGGGAATGGGTTAATGATCTTGACAATTCGAGTTTGCACTCGCAGCTGGTGCTACAGGAGTATCCAGGTGGTTCCCCACTGCGACTGCTTCTCTGTGGAAACGTCAAAATGTCATCATTACCACTCATAAAACAATATATTATTATTTGGAGGCTGGTGCACTCTATACTATAAGGACATGGTATTGACCCTGACACTCCATTGGACAATAAATATGGAGTGCCCGAGTTGTGTCAGCTTCAAATCAGGAGGGTATGGGAGCCATGTAGTCTCTTTGGGACATTTATACACTGATGAGGTTTTTAGATCCTTTCAGCAGCTTCAACAGAAGTTCAATGTCCCCTCGATATATTTCTTTCGCTTCCTCCAATTGCGACATGCTATGTCTGCCCTATTCCCTGATGGCCCTCCGGCTCTTGCTGATTCCCCGGTTAAATTACTACTGCAAACGGTGGGATCTGGACATTTAGTCTCTAAAATATACGGCCGTATACTTCAAATGCATCATATTGACCCCCTTGTTTCCCTTAAGACTAAGTGGGAATCTGATTTAGGTCCATTGTCGGATGACATATGGGAGGGTGCTCTGGGATCTTATCGGTTTTCAACTTCCTCTGTCCGATATCAGCAAATTCAATTGTTCCTATTACATAGGGTATATATGACCCCGGTGAGACTGTCGTGTATAGGGGGATCCCATAGCTCAAAATGCCCCAAGTGTGGTAATTTAGGAGCAGACTTTTGGCATATGCTTTGGCTATGTCCTGTGGTGTCGGTTTTTTGGGAGGAGGTTATGCGTGCTATAGTTGGTACGGGTGTCCCTCCCACCATACTTACACCTATCACTTGTGTATTAGCGGCTATAGATGAGGAGATTCTGGATCAGCCTGGTCGACGCTATGTTGTAAACCTCTGTGCTTTGGCCAAGGTTTGCATAGCCAGACTGTGGTTGGTAATGAAGCCCCGACACTAAAATCCTGGATTTCTCTGGTTAACGCTTCTGTTACACATGAAAAATTTGTATTTCTGGCCAGGAATGCAGAAAAAAAGTTTATTGCTGTATGGGGAAAGTGGATGAGTTCTCGCTACTTCACAGATAAATACGGTTGAGCCTTAGAGTTATCTAGTTAATTGCTGTGCAGGTCTTCTGTGGGAGGTTTGTGGGGTGTGTGGCCCACGGCCGGCCGGGTTAATGTGAATATTAACACTGTAATAACATGGTGTGATGTGTTAAGTATATAGTACTGCTATGTCACCAGTGGTCTACTAATGTCTGACTTTGACTGGGATCCATGGGGGTCATTCCGAGTTGTTCGCTCGGTAAATTTCTTCGCATCGCAGCGATTTTCCGCATAGTGCGCATGCGCAATGTCCGCACTGCGACTGCGCCAAGTAAATTTGCTATGCAGTTAGGAATTTTACTCACGGTTTTTTCTTCGTTCTGGTGATCGTAATGTGATTGACAGGAAGTGGGTGTTTCTGGGTGGAAACTGGCCGTTTTATGGGTGTGTGTGAAAAAACGCTACCGTTTCTGGGAAAAACGCGGGAGTGGCTGGAGAAACGGAGGAGTGTCTGGGCGAACGCTGGGTGTGTTTGTGACGTGAAACCAGGAACGACAAGCACTGAACTGATCGCGGATGCCGAGTAAGTCTCCAGTTACTCAGAAACTGCACAGAGATGTCTTATCGCAATATTGCGAATCTTTAGTTCGCAATTTTGTTAAGCTAAGATTCACTCCCAGTAGGCGGCGGCTTAGCGTGTGCAAAGCTGCTAAAAGCAGCTTGCGAGCGAACAACTCGGAATGACCCCCCATATCCGCACGTTCCACTGTGCTCTTTCTTTTTGTACAACCGTAAGCCTGTTGTTGTATCTGCTGTTTCTATTTTTATTTGTTTTATTTTATTTTGTTTTGTGTTGCATTTTGCACTGTTTAACTGTAAAACTATCTAAAATCCAATAAAAATGTATTGAATTAAAAAAAAAAGATGTAGAAGAGGTGCAATGAGGTAGCTGTATGACTAAGCCAAGGGACACAAACAATTGGCCCATCTAGGAGTGGCACTGCAGTGGCAGACCGTAGGGCAGATAACAAAAAAAAGGCCCCAAACAGCACCTCATGCAAAGATGTAGAAGAGGTGCAATGAGGTAGTTGCATGACTAAGCCAAGCGACACAAACAATTGGCCCATCTAGGAGTGCCAATGCAGTGGCAGACAGGAGGGCAGATATAAAAAAAGGCCCCAAACAGCACATGATGCAAAGAAGAAAAAAGGTGCACCGAGGTTGCTGTAGGACTAAGCTAAGCAAAACAACCACCTGGCCCATCTAGTAGTGTCATGCAGTTTCTGAATGTCGAGAGTGGGCCGCAATTGTTCGGCCCACTGACAGCATCTCCAGCATGCCCCTGTCATTTTTTTAAAATTCTGCAATTGGTGGACTTATACAGCAGTACCCCAGGACTAATACAGCAGTACACCTGAACTCATACAGCAGTGACAGACAGGATGGCACTTTTCAAAAACTAGGCCCCAAACAGCACCTCATGCAAAATGTCGAAGAGGTGCAATGAGGTAGCTGTATGACTAAGCCAAGCGACACAAACAATTCCCACTGGAATTATACGTCCAAATCACTGGAATTGTATGTCCAAATCACTGGAATTAAATGGCAAAATCACTGGAATTATACATCCAAATCACTGGAATTATACTGCAAAATCACTGGAATTATACGTCCAAATCACTGGAATAATACGTCCAAATCATTGGAACTATACGTCCAAATCACTGGAATTAAATGGCAAAATCACTGGAATGATATGTCCAAATAGCTGGAATTATACGTCCAAATCACTGGAATTAAATGGCAAAATCACTGGAATTATACGTCCAAATCACTGGAATTATACGTCCAAATCACTGGAATTATACTGCAAAATCACTGGAATTATACGTCCAAATCACTGGATTTATATGTCCAAAGCACTGGAATGAAATGGCAGTACCAATGGACATATACGGAAGTGTTAGACAGGATGGCACTTTATAAAAAATAGTCTCCAAACAGCACATAATGATAAGAAGAAAAAGAGGTGCAAGATGGAATTGTCCTTGGGCCCTCCCACCCTTCCTTATGTTGTATAAACAGGACATGCACACTTTAACAAACCAATCATTTCAGCAACAGGGTCTGCCACACGACTGTGGCTGAAATGACTGGCTGGTTTGGGCCCCCACCAAAAAAGAAGCAATCAATCTCTCCTTGCACAAACTGGCTCTACAGAGGCAAGGTGTCGACCTTATCCTCATCCTCCGATTCCTCACCCCTTTCACTTTGTGTATCCTCCTCCTCACAGAGTATTCGTCCCCACTGAAATCCACCATCACAGGTCCCTGTGTACTTTCTGGAGGCAATTGCTGGTAAAGGTCTTCCCGGAGGAATTTATAATTCATTTTGATGAACATCATCTTCTACACATTTAGTGGAAGTAACTTCCTACGCCGATCGCTGACAAGGTTACCGGCTGCACTAAACACTCTTTCGGAGTACACACTGGAGGGGGGGGGGGCAAATTAGGTAAAATAAAGCCAGTTTGTGCAAGGGCATCCAAATTGCCTCTTTTTCCTGCCAGTATACAAACGGACTGTCTGACATGCCTACTTGGATGCTGTCACTCATATAATGCTCCACCATTCTTTCAATGATGACAGAATCATATGCAGTGAGAGTAGACATGTCAGTAATCATTGGCTGGTCCTTCAGTCTGGACCATATGTCAGCTTTTGCTCCTGACTGCCCTGCATCACCGCCAGCAGGTGGGCTAAGAAATCTTATCCTTTTCCTTGCAGCACCAGTGGCGGAAGAAATTGAAGGAGGAGCTGTTGACAGGTCACGTTCCGCTTGAGTTGACAATTTACTCACCAGCAGGTCTTTGCACCTCTGCACACTTGTGTCTGCTGGAAAGAGAGATACAATGTAGGCTTTAAACCTAGGATCGAGCACGGTGGCCAAAATGTAGTGCTCTGATTTCAACAGATTGACCACCCTTGAATCCTGGCAAAGTGAATGAAGGGCTCCATCCACAAGTCCCACATACTTTGCGGAATCGCTCCGGCTTAGCTCCTCCTTCAATTTCTCCAGCTGCTTCTGCAAAAGCCTGATGAGGGGAATGACCTGAGCTGGCAGTGTCTGAACTGACTTCACATGTGGCAAGTTCGAAGGGTTGGAGAACCTTGCACAAGACGGAAATCATTATCCACTGCTAGGTCAGGTGCATTACCCCTCCTTTGCCTATATCGTAGGTGGATGTATAGGCTTGAATGGCCTTTTGCTGCTCCTCCATCCTCTGAAGCATATAGAGTGTTGAATTCCACCTCGTTACCACCCCTTGTTTCAGGTGATGGCAGGGCAGGTTCAGGCATGTTTGATGGTGCTCCAGTCTTCAGCATGCGGTGGCTGAATGCCGAAAGGGGTATGCAGCATCTCCTGCACGCTCCTGTCATTTTAAAAAAATTCTGCACCACCAAATTAATTGTATGTGCAAAACATGGGACGCGCTTGAATTTGCTCAGATGTAATGCATGCAAAATATTGGTGGCATTGTCCGATATCACAAATCCCCAGGAGAGTCTAATTGGGTTAAGCCATTCTGCGATGATGTTCCTCAGTTACCATAAGAGGTTGTCAGCTGTGTGCCTCATATGGAAAGCGGTGATACATAGCGTAGCCTGCCTAGGAACGATTTGGAATTTGCGAGATGCTGCTACTGTTGCCGCTGCTGTTGTTGCTGCGGGAGGCCATACATCTACCCAGTGGGCTGTCACAGCCATATAGGTGGTCATTCCGAGTTGTTCACTAGCTGCATTCGTTCACTGTGCAGCGATGAGGCAAAAAAAAGGCACTTCTGCGCATGCGTATGCGGCGCAATGCACACGCGCGACATACTATTACAACAAACGATGTAGTTTCACACAGGGTCTAGCGAAGCTTTTCAGTCGCACTGCTGACCGCAGAGTGATTAACATGAAGTGGGCATTTCTGGGCATCAACTTACCGTTTTCAGGGAGTGTTCGCAAAAATGCAGGCGTGCCAGGAAAAATGCAGGCGTGGCTGGGCAAACGCAGGGCGTGTTTGTGATGTCAAAACAGGAACTGAACAGTCTGAAGTGATCGCAAGCGCTGATTAGGTTTAGAGCTACTCTGAAACTGTACAAAAAAATTTGTAGCCGCTCTGCGATCCTTTCGTTTGAACTTCTGCTAAGCTAAAATACACTCCCAGTGGGAGGCGGCATAGCGTTTGCATGGTTGCTATAAACTGCTAGCGAGCGATCAACTCGGAATGACCACCATAGTCCTTAGTCTGCCCTGTTCCACTTGTCCACATGTCCGTAGTTAAGTGGACACTAGATACAACCACATTTTGTAGGACACTGGTGACTCTTTTTCTTTGTACATTCTCAGTAACGCCTGTCTAGTGAAGTGGAACCTAGATGGGATTTGGTACCGGGGACACAATACCTCCATCAATTGTCTAATTCCCACTGCACTAATGGCGGATACCGGAAGCATGTCCAGCACCAACATAAGTGTCAAGGCCTCAGTTATCCGCTTTGCAACAGGATGACTGCTGTCATATTTCATCTTCCTCACAAAGGACTGTTGGACAGTCAATTGCTTAGTTAAAGTAGTACAAGTGGTCTTCCGACTTCTCCTCTGGGATGATGATCGACTCCCAGCAGCAACAACAGCAGCAGCGGCAGCAACAGCAGCAGTAGGCGTACCACTCAAGGATCCTCCCGAAGAATCCCGGTTAGGAGAGGACTCCTCAGTCTTGCCAGTGACATGGCCTGCAGGACTACTGATGTTCCTGACTGAGGAGGAAGTTGACGTTGAGGGAGTTGGTGGTGTGGCTTGCAGGAGCTTGGGTACAAGAGGAAGAAGGGATTTAGGTGTCAGTGGACTGCTTACGCTCTTACCCAAAGTTTCAC
Source organism: Pseudophryne corroboree (assembly GCF_028390025.1). NCBI lineage: Eukaryota > Metazoa > Chordata > Amphibia > Anura > Myobatrachidae > Pseudophryne > Pseudophryne corroboree. The sequence goes on from NC_086449.1 coordinate 465,254,786, forward strand.
AACTTGACACTGACTTTTGATGAATGCGCTGCAGGTGACGTATAAGGGAGGATGTTCCTAGGTGATTAACATCCTTATCCCTACTTATTACAGATTGACAGAGGCAACAGATGACTTGGTACCTATTGTCTGGATTTGTGGAGAAATAATTCCACACCAAAGAGGTGGCTTTTTTGGTCATTTGCCCAGGCATCACAATGGGCTTCTTCATCCCACGGACAACAGGTGTCTCCCCCGGTGCCTGACTTAAACAAACCACATCACCATCAGAATCCTCATCATCAACTTCCTCCTCAGCGCCAGCAACACCCATATCCTCATCCTGGTGTACCTCAACAGTGACATCTTCAATTTCAATATCAGGAACTGTACTGTGGGTGCTCCTTCCAGCACTTGCAGGGGGTGTGCAAATTGTGGATGGAGCCACCTCATCCCGACCAGTGTTTCGAAGGTAAGACATCGCAACCACCGACACACTTGGACTCTCCTTGGGGATTTGTGATACCATCTCAGAATGCACATTTCTTTTCTGTGCTTTTTCCAGCTTAACTCTTTTCATTTTTCTAGCAGGAGGATGAGGGCTTCCATCGTCATGTGAAGCTGAACCACTAGTCATGAACATAGGCCAGGGCCTCAGCCGTTCCTTGCCAATCCGTGTCATAAATGGCATATTGGCAAGTTTACAATTCTCCTCATACGATTATAATTTCTTTTTTTGGGGTCTTTTTACTGAACTTTGGCTTTTTGGACTTTACATGCCCCCTGCTATCACATTGGGCATCGGCCTTGACAGATGACAATGGCATTTCATCGTCTATGTCATGGCTAATGGCAGCAGCTTCAGCACTAGGAGGAAGTGGTTCTTGATCTTTCCCTATTTTATCCTCCAAATTTTTGTTCTCCATTATTTTTAACACAATATGCGGTACAGGAATGACTGATGGCTGATGCACAGGACACAACCACTGATCTGATGCAGGACAACACAGCAACACTGTAAGGGACTTGTTGTTATTAATATTATATAACAGCACTGGACATATGGCAGCAGAGTATACCACTGTGACTGCCTGGTCACTGGAATGACTGATGACTGATGCGCAGGTCACTACCACTGGTCTGATGCAGGACAACACAGCAACACTGTAAGGGGCTTGTTGTTGTTATTATTATTATATGGCAGCACTGGACATATGGCAGCAGAGTATACCACTGTGGCTGCCTGGTCACTGGAATGACTGATGGCTGATGCACAGGACACTACCACTGGACTGATGCAGGACAACACAGCAACACTGTAAGGGACTTGTTGTTGTTGTTGTTGTTGTTGTTGTTGTTGTTATACAGCAGCACCGGACATATGCCAGCAGAGTATACCACTGTGACTCCTGGTCACTGGAATGACTGATGGCTGATGCACAGTACACTACCACTGGTCTGATGCAGGACAACACAGCAACACTGTAAGGGACTTGTTGTTGTTATTATTATTATACGGCAGCACTGGACATATGGCAGCAGAGTATACCACTGTGACTGCCTGGTCACTGGAATGAGTGATGGCTGATGCACAGGACACTACCACTGGACTGATGCAGCACAATACACCACCACTGAACTGATGCAGCACAACATAGCAGCAATGGACATATGGCAGCAAGAGGACACAACCACTTAGACTACCTGGTCACTGGAATGACTGATGGCTGATGCACAGGACACTACCACTAGACTGATGCAGCACAATACACCACACCTCTGAACTGATGCAGCACAACACAGCAGCAATGGACATATAGCAGCAAGAGGACACAACCACTGTGACTGGATAAATACAGCACAAAACACGGACACTGAGAGAATGGAGGCACGTCCTCTCTCTACACTCTCCAATGCCGGAGTGAAAATGGCGGGAACGCGCGGCTCCTTATATGGAATCCAAACCCCGCGAGAATCAGACATGATGATGATGATGTTTTGCCTCGTTCTGGTTTCCGAGTCAGGCGGGAAAACCTGAGCCTGACTCGGATCCGGGCTCGAATGGTGAAGTCCGGTACGGTTCGGTTTTTTGAGAACCGAACCCACTTATCCCTAGTAGTTACGGCCCTGGTTTTGGATCTAGATCTCCTTTGTGTTTTCGATCTGAATTGGTTTTGCAAAAACCACCCTTACGGGTTTTGGTTTGGGTTTTGGATCTGGATTTTTTTGAATAAATCATCCAAACAGCTAAAATAATATAATTTGGGGGTGTTTTGTTCCTACAGTATTATTAACCTCGATAACATTCTTTTCCACTAATTTCCAGTCGATTTTGACCACCTCACTGCTCACAATATTGTTCACCAACATAGGCCCTCATTCCGAGTTGATCGCTCGCTAGCTGCTTTTAGCAGCAGTGCACACGCTAGGCCGCCACCCTCTGGGAGTGTATCTTAGCTTAGCAGAAGTGCAAACAAAAGGTTAGCAGAACTGTGCGTAAAAATTTTCATGCAGTTTCTGAGCAGCTCAAAACTTACTCCTACCTTGCGATCACTGCAGACTGTTTAGTTCCTGGTTTGACGTCACAAACACGCCCTGCGTTCGGCCAGCCACTCCCCCGTTTCTTCAGCCACTCCTGCGTTTTTATCAGGCACGCCTGCTTTTTTCAGCACACTCCCTGAAAACGTTCAGTTTCCGCCCAGAAACACACACTTCCTGTCAATCACACAACGATCAGCAGTGCGACTGAAAAGCGTTGCTCGCCCTTGTGTAAAACTGCATAGTTTTGTGTTAAAGTACTTTGCGCATGCATACTGCGGCCCGTACGCATGCGCAGAAGTGCCGCTTTTTCAACTAATTGCCACGCTGCGAACGAAAGCAGCTAGCGATCAACTCGGAATGAGGGCCATAGGCCAAAGCCTGGCTGGCTAAACTAAGACACAGAGCAGCGGCAGAAACACACGGCAGTTATTTCTGTTTAAAAATGATTTACAAATTAGTACTGTATTAGCAATAACCCATCAAACCAACTCACAAGTACTATCAATAAAAAACAATCCAACACAGAAATTTCCTGAGAATTGTGTGTACTATATCATTGCTCCAAAGTAGTTACCAAACAGCAAAGAAAAAAACTCTGAAACCATGTGTAAAATAGCAACAGCAGACATTGATGCCCCCTACACAAGTGCACATGCCCCCAGCACATGCCTATTCTCAGTGCCCAGTCTGTACCTCCCTCCTGGGAGCCCTGGGTCTTTTTGTTGAGCAGCTCCCCAAAATCTCTCCAATCACAAAAACCAGCATTCCATACCTGCGTAGTACAGAGCGGAATACTTTGGACAGACAGTTAAATATTGACCAGGTTACAGTGCTGGTCAGATACAGTGCAGGTCAGACACAGTGCTGGTTACAGTGCAGCTTGGATACAAAGCGGGTCAGATACAATGCAGGTTACAGTGTGGGTCAGATACAGTGCAGGTGGATACTGGGCAGGTCGGATACAGTGTAGGCGGAATTCATTGCACGTTGTATATAGTGCAGATCGCATACAGTGCAGGTCAAATACAGTGTGGGTCGGATACAGTGCAGGTTACAGTTTGGGTTGGATACAGTGTAGGTCGGAGTGCAGGTTGTATATTGTGTGCATTAGCTACAGTGCAAGGTCGGATACAGTGCGAGATATAGTGCAGGTCGATTACAGTGCAGGATACAGTTCAAGTCGTATACAGTGCAGGTCAGAGTGCGGGCTGGATACAGTGTGGGTCAGATACAGTGTAGACTACAGTGCAGGTTGGATACAGTGCGTGTCACATACAGTGAGGGTTGGCTACAGTGCAAGGTCAGATACAGTGCATGTCGGACACAGTGCAAGATACAGTGCAGGGCAGATGCAGTACGGGTGGCATACACTGTGAGTTGTGTATATTGTGGGTCAGATACAGCGTGGGCCGGATAAAGTGCAGGTTATTACAGTGCAGGTCAAATACAGTGTGGGTTGGATACAGCACAGGCCGGATATAGTGTGGGTTGGATACAGCGCAGGTCAAATACAGTGTGGGTTGGATGCAGTGTGGGTCAATGTGGGTCGGATACAGTGTGGGTCAGATACAGCATGGGTTACAGTGTAGGTGTAGGTCGGAAACAGTACAGGTTAGACACACTTACTGTGACAGAGGGTGTCTTTAGAGCGGACAGCAGTGTCTTTAGAGCAGTAGTGCCGGCAGTGGTGTCCTCAGTGTGGTAGTGTTGGCAGTGTCGGCAGTGTAGGGGTGCAGAGGTGTCAGTGGTGTCCTCAGTGCGGTAGTGTTGGCAGTGTCGGCAGTGCAGGGGTGTCAGCGGCATCCTCAATGCAGTGGTACTGGCAGTGCCCTTAGTGAAGTGATGCCAGCAGTGCCCTCAGTGAAGTGATGCCAGCAGTGTCGGCAGTGCAAGGGTGCCAGCAGTGTCCTCAGTGCAATAGTGTCAGCAGTGCTGGGGTGTCAGTTGTGTCCTCAATGCACTAGTGCCGGCAGTGCAGGGGTGCCAGCGGTCTGCTCAGTGCGGTGGTGCCGGCAGTGTCAGCAGTGCAGGGGTTTTAGCTGTATCCTCAATGCAGTGGTGCCAGCAGCGTCGGCAGTGCAGGGGTGTCAGCGGTGTCCTCAGTGCAGTAGTGCCGGCAGTGCAGGGGTGTCAGTGGTGTCCTCAGTGCGGTGGTGCCAACATTGTCAGCAGTGCAAGGTTACCAGCAGTGTCCTCAGTGCGGTAGTGTTGGCAGTGCAAGGGTGTCAGTTGTGTCCTCAATGCAGTGGTGCTGGCAGTGCAGGGGTGCCAGCGGTGTGATCACTGCGGTTGTGGCGACAGTGTCAGCAGTGCAGGGGTGTCAGCGTTGTACTCAATGCGGTGGTGCTGACAGTGTCAGCAGTGCAAGGGTGACGGCGGTGTCCTCAGTGTGGTGGTGCCAGCAGTGTCAGCAGTGCAGGGGTGCCAGCAGTGTCAGCAATGTGAGAGTGCCGGAGGTGTTCTCAGTGCAGGTGTGCTGGCAGTGTCCTCAGTGCAGGGGTGCTGGCAGTGTCGGCAATGCAGGGTGCGGGTGGTGGTATCATCAGGACGGGGGTGCGGACGGCAGTATCATGAGGGACGCGGAAAACGCGGTGGGGGCATCCATCTTACACCACTATATTCAATGGAGACAAGCTAATTGGCTTAGAGCCGTGACAGACTGCTCTCTCAGCCAATCAGTGGTCTCCTATTGATATAATGGGGACTTTGCTTTCCGACCCAAAACCTCAGGATCATCCGACAGAGGGAATCTGAGGTTTTGCCTCGATTGGGGATCCGTGGCAGGCAGGGATATCCACGCTGTGGCTCGGATCGCCTCTGATCCTCTATGTTGTGGGTTTGTTTAAATAGGAAAATATAGTATTGTAAAAAAAAAAACCTCTCACACTACTCCAACTGCTTTAGCATCTTTTGTCATAGTCGCATCTGTGACTTTATGTTAGTACTTGTAAAAGCCCTTCCCGTGGTGTAAAAGTGTGTGTCTGAATGTTCACTTCTTACAACAAATCAGCTTGATGTATCTTTAGATGTTACCATCAGACACACCATCCAAACTTGCACTTGCCTCATCATAGGAGCAGATTCTCTGTCATAGTATAAAGTGTGGACTCCTGTGCTTCTCCTGTTTACAAGCAACGCACTAAGGGCCTAATTCAGCATGGGTTGTAGTTGTGCGAAAATAAATAAACCCAATAAACAATAAACCCAACACTTATAAGTACAGTCTAGCCAAAATAACTATAATAAATTATACACGTGTAAGTTACTGCGCAGTAAATACCAAATCAACTATTAATAACTTGCAATACATTATTCAGTAATTGAAGTGATAGTAGGTGGTGCACATGAATATTAAGGGTGGTCTTCAGGTTGCCGGCGGTCGGGGTCTGGGCGACCACCATACCAGCGCCGGAATCCCGACCGCCGGCATACTGACATATTTTCTCCCTCTTGGCGGTCCATGACCCCCCTGGAGGGAGAATAGATAGCGTGGCGAGTGCAGCGAGCCTGCAAGGGGCTCAGTTGCGCTCGCCCAACTGTCGGTATGCCGGCGGTCGGTATGCCGGCGGTCGGTATGCTGGTCGCTGGGAGCCCGAACGCCGACATACCATACTACACCCGAAGATTAATATCCTTAATGATGCAGCCAATTACCGATGGACACTCTGTTGCAGAACAAGTTGTAAGTACGCACGTTGGGAGTAATGTCATTCATTGTTCACCGCACTCGTACTGTGCTGCTTGTTGGGACTTTGTAGCCAACTTCCCATTTCTGGAAGTTTTTATTTTAGTGATGCTTATATTCAGTAATCAAGACTGATTGTGTCTACTCTAACTGAACCCAATTCAATTCATTTTGGTTGGATGACTAGCTAATGGGACAATTACTATTTTGCAGAGGGCCATATGGTGTTGGATACTTTTTTCCCTTCACTAAATGAAATAATCATCTAAAACCAGTGTTTTGTATTTACTCCGGTTGTCTTTGTCGCATGTTCAATGATCTGTAACAACTAAATGTGACAAATTAGCAAAAATAGAAAAAATCTGGAAGGGGGCAAAACTTTTTTTCATGCACTGTACTTAGAGCATGCTGTAATATAATCTGGGAGTAGAAGGCTGTGACACCCACACCACAAAATTTAGGATTGTTTCTGAGAGACTGAAGACTTAATTCAGACTTGACAGTAGATGTGCGAGAAAACGCACATCTATGATCAATTTCTTTGACATGAGGCGGGACACCCAGTACATGGCAAGTCCGCCCCTAATGCTGGATTCAGCCCACCCCTCCACCCTTCGCAGACATGCAAGAGCATCGCACGGCGGCGATGCTTTAGAATGTTTAGAGTAGCCCTCTGTCTGCGCAGTCTTTCTGCGAAGGCAAACGGCTACCCCCCATGTTAATGGTCACACCATACAGCTGCTGCAGCTCACCCCGCAAACGGTCCGGAGACGCCTACATTGTCTGGACCACACCCCTAAACCGGCTCATCAAAGCCCACAAAATGCGGCATCGACACCCCGTTCCCACCCCCTCCAGGTCTTAAACTGCGTTTTGCGCATGTGCAGATGTGCAGAAATCACTTCATAGTGATTTTTGCACATCAGCATCAGGGTATGAATCGCCCCTGAATCAGGGCCAGTTCTAGACCTTGTGGCGACCAGGGTGAAAATTTTGTTTGGCGCCCCCACCCCACGTGACGGGGAAACAGGGTTAGTGCATGCCGCAGGCACGCGTAAAAAATGGGGCGTGGCTTCATAGGAAAGGGGCGTGGTCAGATTTGCTCCCCGTAGTTTTGCCCCCTGTAGAGTTGTGCACCCTGTAGAGCTGTGCCCGCAGTAGCTGTTGTGCCCCCTGCAGCTGTTGTGCCCCCTGCAGCTGTGCCCCCAGTAGTTGTGCCCCCTGCAGCTGTTGTGCCACCTGCAGCTGTGCCCCCAGTAGTTGTGCCCCCTGCAGCTGTGTCCCCTGCAGCTGTGTCCCCTGCAGCTGTGCCCCCATTAGTTGTGGCCCCAGTAGTTGTGCCCCCCTTAGTGTGCCCACCAGTAGCTGTGCCCCTAGTAAAAATATAAAATACTTACCAGCCCCGTTCCTGCTTCCCGACCACTGCACTCCGTCTCCGCCACCGGCGCTGCTCCTCTGATCTATGGGAGAGACGTCATGACGTCTCTCCCATAGCGCCGCACAGAAAGGTCCTCTCTGCGAAGGGAAACTAGATGCTATCTCACTGCGCGTCTAGATTCCCTTCGCGCAGAGGACCTTTTCATAACCACTGCCATCCTAGTTAGTAGCGGCTCTTGCTACGTATTATCGGCGCCCCTGGGACAGCGGCGCCCCAGGCAAAAGTCCTGCTTGCCCGTGGCAAGAGCCGCTACTGCCCTGAATCTCCACTGCTTGCAGTTATTCAGCAGCACAGGGCCAAGTTTAACATGCAACAGGATAGGTAGTCTCAGTGCTGTAACTATGCATTTTAGCGCTGTGTGCAAGAAACGTCATCGGTGCCCCCCAATGCAAGACAGGGTCAGTGCACGCCACAGGCGCGCAAAAAATATATAGGGGCGTGGCTTCATGGGGAAGGGGCGTGGCCACAAAATAATACCAATTCATACTATGGTGCACAGTAGTCTCCATTATTCAAATTACGCTGCACAGTAGCACCACTACACCAGGTAGAGCCCCTTTTACACTTTACGGCAGCCAGTCCCTCTTTTTACACATTACAGCAGACAGCGTCCCCCTTATTACACATTACGGGAGACAGTGTCCCCTTTTTACACATTACGGCAGACAGCGTCCCCTTTTTACACATTACGGCAGACAGCGTCCCCCTTTTTACACATTACGGCAGACAGCGTCCCCCTTTTTACACATTACGGCAGACAGCATCCCCTGTTTACACATTACGGCAGACAGCATCCCCCTTTTTACACATTACGGCAGACAGTCCCCCTTTTTACACATTACAGCAGGCAGCGTCCCCTTTTTGCACATTACGGCAGACAGCGTCCCCCTTTTTACACATTACGGCAGACAGTCCCCCTTTTTACACATTACAGCAGGCAGCGTCCCCTTTTTACACATTACGGCAGACAGCGTCCCCCTTTTTACACATTACGGCAGACAGCGTCCCCCTTTTTACACATTACTGCAGACAGTCCCCCTTTTTACACATTACGGCAGACATGAGAAGCACTCTCCTTTCACAATTGGTGATAAAATATACATATGTGGCACTGCAGTGCTGCTACTCACAAGTCAAAGGGGATGGAAAACTGCAGCCTGCCCGAATACGTTCTCCTCCTCTCAAAGCTACTGTAGCTGGCCAGCTTCTCGTAGAGCTTGGCGGGGCACAGGGAGACCGAGCAAGCCGGGACAGGCTCCCGAGTTGCGGGGGTAGCGATCCGGCATCCAGGGCAGAGAGAGGCGGTTCAGTGTGAAGGGAGAGACCATGGAGACCGGCGGCGGCGGTAATCAGAGACCTGACAGCGCGTCATGTGGGGGGGGGGAGCTGTGGCGCTCAGGGTCCGTTCAGAGAGGCTGCACTGGACTCTATAGTGAATGCTGCCAGTGTAGTTACGGCACTGGGTAGTCTACCTGGCAGAGGAGTCTGGGATCACTCCTCAGAAGGAATTGTTACGTGTTTAAAAATTTGCAGTGCACCAAATGATCATTATGTCATTATTCTCACTTTTACACACAAGTGGTCACCTAGCAAGAGCCTGCAGCATATTAGCTGAACAAGCTGGCTGGCGGGTGTTTTATTTAGCTGTTTCCCTGATTCAGTTTGAAAAATTGAGCTAGAATGAAAACCTCTTAGGGGGGAAGCATTGTTTTTGTTGCTAGGGTTTTTTATTCAATTTCTGCTTACTGATTACCAGGGTTGTTCAAGTTACAGCCAGGTGGAATCTGAAGTCTGCATGGACTTTCCCAGGAATAGTTAAGGTAGTGATACAGGAACATAAGGTAGTGATAGTGATAGAGGTACAGGCATGGCCTCCTTGGGCTGCAGAGACAGATGCCCCTCCTTGGGCTGCAGAGACAGATGCCCCTCCTTGGACTGCAGAGACAGATGCCCCTCCTTGGGCTGCAGAGACAGATGCCCCTCCTTGGGCTGCAGAGACAGATGCCCCTCCTTGGGCTGCAGAGACAGATGCCCCTCCTTGGGCTGCAGAGACAGATGCCCCTCCTTGGACTGCAGAGACAGATGCCCCTCCTTGGACTGCAGAGACAGATGCCCCTCCTTGGACTGCAGAGACAGATGCCCCTCCTTGGGCTGCAGTAGCAGAATCGGCTACTGTAGATGACTTGTAGACATGAGCGCTATGATACTGAGATTTGTCACCATTTCCAGGCTTGCGAAGTATGCAATCCTTAACAAAATTATCAGAATTTCCTCAGTAAAAACAAAGGTGTAGTACCCTATGCCAGAGGAAGAGACTTTAGTAACTGAATGGGACAAAACAGGATCAACAATGTTGGTGGTATTCCCGGGGAGTTCAGGCATCACAGAAAGATTACTAGTCAAAAGTTTTTGTAACTGCATTAACATCTGGTAGAGAATCTGCAGTTGGTCAGGAACCTGAGTACAGAGAGTCCGAGAATCTCTGGAGGAGTTCTGCTGCAGACTAGAGATGAGCGCCTGAAATTTTTCGGGTTTTGTGTTTTGGTTTTGGGTTCGGTTCCGCGGCCGTGTTTTGGGTTCGAACGCGTTTTGGCAAAACCTCACCGAATTATTTTTGTCGGATTCGGGTGTGTTTTGGATTCGGGTGTTTTTTTCAAAAAACCCTAAAAAACAGCTTAAATCATAGAATTTGGGGGTAATTTTGATCCCAAAGTATTATTAACCTCAAAAAACATAATTTACACTCATTTTCAGCCTATTCTGAACACATCACACCTCACAATATTATTTTTAGTCCTAAAATTTGCACCGAGGTCGCTGTGTGAGTAAGATAAGCGACCCTAGTGGCCGACACAAACACCGGGCCCATCTAGGAGTGGCACTGCAGTGTCACGCAGGATGTCCCTTCCAAAAAACCCTCCCCAAACAGCACATGACGCAAAGAAAAAAAGAGGCGCAATGAGGTAGCTGTGTGAGTAAGATTAGCGACCCTAGTGGCCGACACAAACACCGGGCCCATCTAGGAGTGGCACTGCAGTGTCACGCAGGATGTCCCTTCCAAAAAACCCTCCCCAAACAGCACATGACGCAAAGAAAAAAAGAGGCGCAATGAGGTAGCTGACTGTGTGAGAAAGATAAGCGACCCTAGTGGCCGACACAAACACCGGGCCCATCTAGGAGTGGCACTGCAGTGTCACGCAGGATGGCCCTTCCAAAAAACCCTCCCCAAACAGCACATGACGCAAAGAAAAAAAGAGGCGCAATGAGGTAGCTGACTGTGTGAGTAAGATTAGCGACCCTAGTGGCCGACACAAACACCGGGCACATCTAGGAGTGGCACTGCAGTGTCACGCAGGATGTCCCTTCCAAAAAACCCTCCCCAAACAGCACATGACGCAAAGAAAAAAAGAGGCGCAATGAGGTAGCTGTGTGAGTAAGATTAGCGACCCTAGTGGCCGACACAAACACCGGGCCCATCTAGGAGTGGCACTGCAGTGTCACGCAGGATGTCCCTTCCAAAAAACCCTCCCCAATCAGCACATGATGCAAAGAAAAAGAAAAGAAAAAAGAGGTGCAAGATGGAATTATCCTTGGGCCCTCCCACCCACCCTTATGTTGTATAAACAAAACAGGACATGCACACTTTAACCAACCCATCATTTCAGTGACAGGGTCTGCCACACGACTGTGACTGATATGACGGGTTGGTTTGGACCCCCCCCAAAAAAGAAGCAATTAATCTCTCCTTGCACAAACTGGCTCTACAGAGGCAAGATGTCCACCTCATCTTCACCCTCCGATATATCACCGTGTACATCCCCCTCCTCACAGATTATCAATTCGTCCCCACTGGAATCCACCATCTCAGCTCCCTGTGTACTTTGTGGAGGCAATTGCTGCTGGTCAATGTCTCCGCGGAGGAATTGATTATAATTCATTTTAATGAACATCATCTTCTCCACATTTTCTGGATGTAACCTCGTACGCCGATTGCTGACAAGGTGAGCGGCGGCACTAAACACTCTTTCGGAGTACACACTTGTGGGAGGGCAACTTAGGTAGAATAAAGCCAGTTTGTGCAAGGGCCTCCAAATTGCCTCTTTTTCCTGCCAGTATAAGTACGGACTGTGTGACGTGCCTACTTGGATGCGGTCACTCATATAATCCTCCACCATTCTATCAATGTTGAGAGAATCATATGCAGTGACAGTAGACGACATGTCCGTAATCGTTGTCAGGTCCTTCAGTCCGGACCAGATGTCAGCATCAGCAGTCGCTCCAGACTGCCCTGCATCACCGCCAGCGGGTGGGCTCGGAATTCTGAGCCTTTTCCTCGCACCCCCAGTTGCGGGAGAATGTGAAGGAGGAGATGTTGACAGGTCGCGTTCCGCTTGACTTGACAATTTTGTCACCAGCAGGTCTTTCAACCCCAGCAGACCTGTGTCTGCCGGAAAGAGAGATCCAAGGTAGGCTTTAAATCTAGGATCGAGCACGGTGGCCAAAATGTAGTGCTCTGATTTCAACAGATTGACCACCCGTGAATCCTTGTTAAGCGAATTAAGGGCTGCATCCACAAGTCCCACATGCCTAGCGGAATCGCTCCGTGTTAGCTCCTTCTTCAATGCCTCCAGCTTCTTCTGCAAAAGCCTGATGAGGGGAATGACCTGACTCAGGCTGGCAGTGTCTGAACTGACTTCACGTGTGGCAAGTTCAAAGGGCATCAGAACCTTGCACAACGTTGAAATCATTCTCCACTGCACTTGAGACAGGTGCATTCCACCTACTATATCGTGCTCAATTGTATAGGCTTGAATGGCCTTTTGCTGCTCCTCCAACCTCTGAAGCATATAGAGGGTTGAATTCCACCTCGTTACCACTTCTTGCTTCAGATGATGGCAGGGCAGGTTCAGTAGTTTTTGGTGGTGCTCCAGTTTTCTGTACGTGGTGCCTGTACGCCGAAAGTGTCCCGCAATTCTTCTGGCCACCGACAGCATCTCTTGCACGCCCCTGTCGTTTTTTAAAAAATTCTGCACCACCAAATTCAAGGTATGTGCAAAACATGGGACGTGCTGGAATTGGCCCAGATTTAATGCACACACAATATTGCTGGCGTTGTCCGATGCCACAAATCCACAGGAGAGTCCAATTGGGGTAAGCCATTCCGCGATGATCTTCCTCAGTTGCCGTAAGAGGTTTTCAGCTGTGTGCGTATTCTGGAAAGCGGTGATACAAAGCGTAGCCTGCCTAGGAAAGAGTTGGCGTTTGCGAGATGCTGCTACTGGTGCCGCCGCTGCTGTTCTTGCGGCGGGAGTCCATACATCTACCCAGTGGGCTGTCACAGTCATATAGTCCTGACCCTGCCCTGCTCCACTTGTCCACATGTCCGTGGTTAAGTGGACATTGGGTACAGCTGCATTTTTTAGGACACTGGTGACTCTTTTTCTGAGGTCTGTGTACATTTTCGGTATCGCCTGCCTAGAGAAATGGAACCTAGATGGTATTTGGTACCGGGGACACAGTACCTCCAACAAGTCTCTAGTTGGCTCTGCAGTAATGATGGATACCGGAACCACGTTTCTCACCACCCAGGATGCCAAGGCCTCAGTTATCCGCTTTGCAGTAGGATGACTGCTGTGATATTTCATCTTCCTCGCAAAGGACTGTTGAACAGTCAATTGCTTACTGGAAGTAGTACAAGTGGGCTTACGACTTCCCCTCTGGGATGACCATCGACTCCCAGCGGCAACAACAGCAGCGCCAGCAGCAGTAGGCGTTACACGCAAGGATGCATCGGAGGAATCCCAGGCAGGAGAGGACTCGTCAGACTTGCCAGTGACATGGCCTGCAGGACTATTGGCATTCCTGGGGAAGGAGGAAATTGACACTGAGGGAGTTGGTGGGGTGGTTTGCGTGAGCTTGGTTACAAGAGGAAGGGATTTACTGGTCAGTGGACTGCTTCCGCTGTCACCCAAAGTTTTTGAACTTGTCACTGACTTATTATGAATGCGCTGCAGGTGACGTATAAGGGAGGATGTTCCGAGGTGGTTAACGTCCTTACCCCTACTTATTACAGCTTGACAAAGGGAACACACGGCTTGACACCTGTTGTCCGCATTTCTGGTGAAATACCTCCACACCGAAGAGCTGATTTTTTTGGTATTTTCACCTGGCATGTCAACGGCCATATTCCTCCCACGGACAACAGGTGTCTCCCCGGGTGCCTGACTTAAACAAACCACCTCACCATCAGAATCCTCCTGGTCAATTTCCTCCCCAGCGCCAGCAACACCCATATCATCCTCATCCTGGTGTACTTCAACACTGACATCTTCAATCTGACTATCAGGAACTGGACTGCGGGTGCTCCTTCCAGCACTTGCAGGGGGCGTGCAAATGGTGGAAGGCGCATGCTCTTCACCTCCAGTGTTGGGAAGGTCAGGCATCGCAACCGACACAATTGGACTCTCCTTGTGGATTTGGGATTTCGAAGAACGCACAGTTCTTTGCGGTGCTTTTGCCAGCTTGAGTCTTTTCAGTTTTCTAGCGAGAGGCTGAGTGCTTCCATCCTCATGTGAAGCTGAACCACTAGCCATGAACATAGGCCAGGGCCTCAGCCGTTCCTTGCCACTCCGTGTGGTAAATGGCATATTGGCAAGTTTACGCTTCTCCTCCGACAATTTTATTTTAGGTTTTGGAGTCCTTTTTTTTCTGATATTTGGTGTTTTGGATTTGACATGCTCTGTACTATGACATTGGGCATCGGCCTTGGCAGACGACGTTGCTGGCATTTCATCGTCTCGGCCATGACTAGTGGCAGCAGCTTCAGCACGAGGTGGAAGTGGATCTTGATCTTTCCCTAATTTTGGAACCTCAACTTTTTTGTTCTCCATATTTTATAGGCAGAACTAAAAGGCACCTCAGGTAAACAATGGAGATGGATGGATTGGATACTAGTATTGGATACCTGCCGACTGCCGACACAGAGGTAGCCACAGCCGTGAACTACCGCACTGTACACTGGTTGATAAAGAGATAGTAGTATACTCGTAACAACTAGAATGACACTATGACGACGGTATAAAGAATGAAAAAAAAACCACGGTTAGGTGGTATATATTATAATAATAATACAATTATGGATGGACGGACTGCCTGCCGACTGCCGACACAGAGGTAGCCACAGCCGTGAACTACCGCACTGTACACTGGTTGATAAAGAGATAGTAGTATACTCGTAACAACTAGTATGACACTATGACGACGGTATAAAGAATGAAAAAAAAACCACGGTTAGGTGGTATATATTATAATAATAATACAATTATGGATGGACGGACTGCCTGCCGACTGCCGACACAGAGGTAGCCACAGCCGTGAACTACCGCACTGTACACTGGTTGATAAAGAGATAGTAGTATACTCGTAACAACTAGTATGACACTATGACGACGGTATAAAGAATGAAAAAAAAACCACGGTTAGGTGGTATATATTATAATAATAATACAATTATGGATGGACGGACTGCCTGCCGACTGCCGACACAGAGGTAGCCACAGCCGTGAACTACCGCACTGTACACTGGTTGATAAAGAGATAGTAGTATACTCGTAACAACTAGTATGACACTATGACGACGGTATAAAGAATGAAAAAAAAACCACGGTTAGGTGGTATATATTATAATAATAATACAATTATGGATGGACGGACTGCCTGCCGACTGCCGACACAGAGGTAGCCACAGCCGTGAACTACCGCACTGTACACTGGTTGATAAAGAGATAGTAGTATACTCGTAACAACTAGTATGACACTATGACGACGGTATAAAGAATGAAAAAAAAACCACGGTTAGGTGGTATATATTATAATAATAATACAATTATGGATGGACGGACTGCCTGCCGACTGCCGACACAGAGGTAGCCACAGCCGTGAACTACCGCACTGTACACTGGTTGATAAAGAGATAGTAGTATACTCGTAACAACTAGTATGACACTATGACGACGGTATAAAGAATGAAAAAAAAACCACGGTTAGGTGGTATATATTATAATAATAATACAATTATGGATGGACGGACTGCCTGCCGACTGCCGACACAGAGGTAGCCACAGCCGTGAACTACCGCACTGTACACTGGTTGATAAAGAGATAGTAGTATACTCGTAACAACTAGTATGACACTATGACGGTATAAAGAATGAAAAAAAAACCACGGTTAGGTGGTATATATTATAATAATAATACAATTATGGATGGACGGACTGCCTGCCGACTGCCGACACAGAGGTAGCCACAGCCGTGAACTACCGCACTGTACACTGGTTGATAAAGAGATAGTAGTATACTCGTAACAACTAGTATGACACTATGACGACGGTATAAAGAATGGAAAAAAAACCACGGTTAGGTGGTATATATTATAATAATAATACAATTATGGATGGACGGACTGCCTGCCGACTGCCGACACAGAGGTAGCCACAGCCGTGAACTACCGCACTGCACACTGGTTGATAAAGAGATAGTAGTATACTCGTAACAACTAGTATGACACTATGACGACGGTATAAAGAATGAAAAAAAAACCACGGTTAGGTGGTATATATTATAATAATAATACAATTATGGATGGACGGACTGCCTGCCGACTGCCGACACAGAGGTAGCCACAGCCGTGAACGACCGCACTGTACACTGGTTGATAAAGAGATAGTAGTATACTCGTAACAACTAGTATGACACTATGACGGTATAAAGAATGAAAAAAAAACCACGGTTAGGTGGTATATATTATAATAATAATACAATTATGGATGGACGGACTGCCTGCCGACTGCCGACACAGAGGTAGCCACAGCCGTGAACTACCGCACTGTACACTGGTTGATAAAGAGATAGTAGTATACTCGTAACAACTAGTATGACACATTTTGACGGTATAAAGAATGAAAAAAAAACCACGGTTAGGTGGTATATATTATAATAATAATACAATTATGGATGGACGGACTGCCTGCCGACTGCCGACACAGAGGTAGCCACAGCCGTGAACTACCGCACTGTACACTGGTTGATAAAGAGATAGTAGTATACTCGTAACAACTAGTATGACACTATGACGGTATAAAGAATGAAAAAAAAACCACGGTTAGGTGGTATATATTATAATAATAATACAATTATGGATGGACGGACTGCCTGCCGACTGCCGACACAGAGGTAGCCACAGCCGTGAACTACCGCACTGTACACTGGTTGATAAAGAGATAGTAGTATACTCGTAACAACTAGTATGACACTATGACGACGGTATAAAGAAAGAAAAAAAAATACCACGGTTAGGTGGTATATATTGTAATACAATTATGGATGGACGGACTGCCTGCCGAGTTCCGACTGCCGACACAGAGGTAGCCACAGCCGTGAACTACCGCACTGTACTGTGTCTGCTGCTAATATAGACTGGTTGATAAAGAGATAGTATACAATACATACAACAATATACTACTATACTGGTGGTCAGGCACTGGTCACCACTAGTCACACTGGCAGTGGCACTCCTGCAGCAAAAGTGTGCACTGTTTAATTTTAAATTAATATAATATTATGTACTCCTGGGGGCTCCTGCTATAACAACCTGCAGTGCTCCCCAGTCTCCCCCACAATTATTATAAGCTTTGCCTTTTATACATTGATGTGCAGCACACTGGGCTGAGCTGAGTGCACACAGACTGAGTCACACTGTGTGACTGGCTGCTGCTGTGTATCGGTTTTTTTCAGGCAGAGAACGGATATAGCAGAGAACGGATATATTAAAATAAATAAAAGTTAACTAACAACAACTGCACTGGTCACTGTGGTAAACTCTGTCTGACTCTGCACAATCTCTCTCTCTCTTCTAATCTAATTTCTAATGGAGAGGACGCCAGCCACGTCCTCTCCCTATCAATCTCAATGCACGTGTGAAAATGGCGGCGACGCGCGGCTCCTTATATAGAATCCGAGTCTCGCGAGAATCCGACAGCGTCATGATGACGTTCGGGCGCGCTCGGGTTAACCGAGCAAGGCGGGAGGATCCGAGTCTGCTCGGACCCGTGAAAAAAACATGAAGTTCGTGCGGGTTCGGTTTCAGAGAAACCGAACCCGCTCATCTCTACTGCAGACACTGTGCCAATTGATACACAGGTGGAGCTCATTAACTCTCACCTTCCAGGCAGAGAACTCAGCACTCAGGAAACTCATGGTACTGCATGCCTCCCAACATTGGGAGAAGAGAAGGAGGAACACATTGACACGGCAAAGCCGTGCCTGCCCAGAAAGTGGGCATGGCCTATAGAAAAGCCACGCCCCCATTTTTCATCAGTACGAGGGCATGGCCAGCGCTTTGTGAGCTGCTGGCCATGCCCCCTGTCCCTCCGTCTCTAGTGAATAGATGATGTGCGCATGCACACAGTGTCTATTCACCGCTGCTCTTATCTGAACTGAGCAGAGCAGCGAGTGTCTGGAGCCTCCCAACTGCCCCAGCACCACCGCGGGACACTGTGGCCCACGGGTGGGACAGCGGGACAGTCCTAAAAAAATGGGAGGTATGGTACTGGCAAGCTGTTTATCCCAGTGAGCAGAAAAGATGCAGGATTCAGGACAGATGGCAGAGGTAAATCACCAAATATAAGAACTACAGTCAGGATCATGACAAGTGTGACTTACCTGTGTGTCCTCTGGTTTCTTCTGGTCCGGGATATCACAGTTTCTGGTTCTCCTTGGTGTGAGGTAGGTGGGTTAATTACACAAATAAAAAAATCACAGTTTTATTAGGATGTCTGCTAAATATTGCTATATGCTGGTACAATGACCATATATCACAGAACATACACGCATTTTATCAAGTGGGACTTTTTGATGAACCCTTGAAAATGTCCAATTGGACGAAATGCATTTGGGACACACCCACATCCTGACTGCAAATCCTATTCACTATTCACTAATCATCGCTTTTTGTTTGATATTTTTGTATTTGCCTTTCATTTTGCAAACATATATCTTGTTAGAATTCACTACACGTAGTTTTGGGTCCCCTGTATGATAGAGATGCAGGAAAAAAAGACCCATACCTCCAATCCATATCAGCTGCTCATGAGACCTTCATGTAAATTCTACCTGGATGTCAGATACCAATATTTCAAAAAGTTAATTAAAAGTTTAAAGTAGAAATAAAATTTAAAAATGTTACTGCAAAAACAACTATCCCTTCAACACTGGCAAACTGAAATAAATAACTTTGACTACTAGTTCTTGGATTAAACAACAAATAATGTAACTGTTTATTAAGGAACGAAAAGGACTGAGCTGGTCGCAATGGCTGAGTAAGTCTGGAGCTACTCAGAAACTGCTAAGAAATTTCTATTCGCAATTCTGCTAATCTTTCGTTCGCACTTCTGTTAAGCTAAGATACACTCCCAGAGGGCGGCGGCTTAGCGTGTGCGATGCTGCTAAAAGCAGCTAGCGAGCGAACAACTCGGAATGACCCCTATAGTAGTATAATGGGGGGGGGCTGCACACCGTTTACAAAAAAAATAAGAGGTGCTGCCATGCTGAGGCTTCTAGCACTGCACAGGCAAAAGATAAATTCTGAAACACACTTTAAGCATTAAGAATATTGACAGTCACAATTATTTTGATAAACTCTTACAAATAACATAGAGTATAAGTGGAGTTCTTAGTAAAAAATTTGGGCAAATATGTTGGCCCATTCACTACGTCCAGATGAACTTCATTAGATGGATCCCTAACATCTCTAATAATAACACATTATTTAAATGTATCCAGGACTTACCATTAAATAGAGCCCATTCTAATATGCAGTCAGCAATGCAGGAACCTATGTTGATAAAAAAAAAACTCCTGAGGGTGAATGGGAGGGCTGCTAATACAAAACTGAAGGAGCCTTATCTTCAAGTGTACAATATATATAGAAATATATACGAAAGAGTGGGGGATTTGGACAGCACACCCTAATTTTAAACATAATAAGAGGTGCTACCATGCTGAGGCATGTATACTAAGTAGACAGAAGTGATTTGACACTGACAGCAAATCGATCAATGACACTTTATTGATATTTGTACTTTGTAGGTATACCATGTGCAGTGCTTACTGCAGACACACTTCTTGGCAAACATTCCACAAGTTCCTGAACAACAGCAGGCGGTATGTTTTGCCATTCCACCTTAAGTACAGTGACCAACTGTCACACTGAAGAAAGTCGAGTCAGTCTAGAATGCACCCGTCGCTCCAATTCGTCCCAGAGCTTTTTAAAGGACTCTGAACTGGCCAGTCCATCCAGGTTACCGAATGTTCTGTTTATCAGTCCAGCATCACCCTGGAAACATGACATTATGCAGCCTACGATGATTTCCTCTTTTCAAACTGGGTTAGCTCCTTCCGGCAAGCCATTTTATTTGCAAATTATCTAAGCAGTGCGCCTCTACCCATTTTATACCTTCACAAAAAATGTGTCTACTGCAGAAGCACACCATTTGCTTGCACGCATGTGGGTGGGGTGTCCAATCGCATCTGTCTAATTAGTGTAGAAGCATGCTGAAGCTGATAGAAGTGTAGAAAATGGGGCATGCTTAGTTTTATCTATTTATTTATTTATTTGTTGTTGTTGTTGTTTTTTTGAGGGGGGGTGGGGTTATGCTTCTTTAGAAACCAGTGTGGAAATTACTGTACTGTAGAAGGTGTCTATGGTACAGTAATTACAATATACAATATAAACAGCAACGTAAGTGGGTGTTTCCAATCCCTTTACTGAACCCCAAAATAAATGTTGAATACTTGTATTCATGGCTACAAAGTCACTAGCATAAAAAATAGACCAGGCAGTTACTTCCAAAATAAGGACATGGCATTGATGGGTTGGAGGATGAAAAAAAGAAAAAATTCATCCTCCAACCCATTAACTGCCAGTTGGTTTCTAAATCATTGCTATCAATTACACCCAACAAGTCATTTTTTATGAGAATATTCTTGTGTCCAATAATATTTTGACTATAATTCCTCAATAAGATGAACCACAGGAGACTTTTGCCAATTACCCAGACCGATATTCTATCCACCCAGTGAGTTCTCTGCAACTCATGGTGAAATATTTTGGCATTTGGTCTGAAGAGTTTAATGCCTACTTACTGAGGTGATAATGGAAGGGTTAAATACCATCTAGAAAATCAATCTTATAAACAATCTGCTCATTAAACAACACAATTTCTGCCTACACTAATGACTATGGGAGCATTCATATCTGTGACATCACATTTCTTTATTACCTTTTGTACCTTCTTGCATTTATAGGTCTTATTGTGCTAGTTGTATTGTCGTAAGATTTCCAGTAGAGAATATCCTGCTGATGTATTTTAGTGTTTAATCTGTGGCCATTGTTTCCTCTGAATTCTACCACTTTGCAAACCTTGTGAAGAGCTCTGCAGGAAATACATAAATATAGTTATGCATATTTACAGTACAAATCACTGGTAAAAAGGAAATGCTGCAGTTATCAAAAACAACTTAAATACTGTACATTATATATAGATAAGTGAATCAAAAAAGATGTCAACCTTTTGAAGGCTTTTCACATGAACACTTTGGGGAGAATTTAATTGTGGGTGAAGGGTGTGAGTTGTCTTTGCTGCGACATTTAAATTCCGCAACGTCACTGCATATCGCACCACCCGCCAGAATCGTAAATCACATAAAAATGAACATGACCCAGGCTGTCGTAATGTGCGGCTGTTGCCACGCTGATTCACCAGGCAAAGACATCCGACCGCAATTGAATTCCTACCAACGTATGATATAGTTTGGGTGATGTACTACAGTCACCCTGAAGATATGTTTACTGAACTTAATATCAATGTAATTTTATTGAACATAAAATATTGTATTTGAATAAATATTAATGTGCAAAATCCAGAAGACCAGTAGTGAAAAATACATCTAAGACCCCATCTGGAGTAGGACACTTTTGTGCATGTTTGTGTTGGGACAAGGTAGGAACAAATGTTGTGACCAGCAACAGGCAATGACAGGAGGTGCTGGTCACTCTAAATCTGGGTAACCTGCAGCCAGGGCCATCTTTTTGTATGTGCTCAATGGGCAGTTGCCCAGGGGCCCAAAGAGTATAAAGACCCTAGGCTAATAGCTGAGGGTTACTTTTTTCCAGGGGTACCAGATTTTTGAAAATCGGCCCTTGGGAACCGGAGATATCTGACTTCAAAGTAGTGGTCCCTTTCTGTGCCTGTTAATTGTACTTCAAAGCCAGATATCTCAGGTTCTGTCTGACTCAGAGTTTTTCTGAGGGTTGTGTCCAAAAGCTGGGACTCTTCCCTTTCGATGAATGCTATCAACAGATCCAGAGATATCAGCTTTCAGCAGCTGGTCCCTGCTTAGGCTCCACCCACCTGGTATGCAGTTTTATATTTTCGTTGATGGATTGCTCTGGCTCCTGAACTCTGATCCTCAAGTCCCCAGAACCTCCTGAAAGGTGTGACTCTTTACTTTTTTTATACCACTGAAAGCTAAGAAATCTATTTCCAGAAACTGGAGATATCTGCAGTCGAGCAAGCTGCCCTCCCACCAGAAAATTATGACTACTAAGCCCACTCCACTATCCACCCCTCCCCTGCATATTAAACACTCCTTACCACCCCAGAAGTCATGTACCGGGGCCACTTAATTCAGCCCAATGCTCCTTTCTATAGTTCAGTGTTCTCCCTCTCGCCACATCTCACACCATCTGTGCAGTAAAGGCGTAATTAACATATTACTGCTCCAGGTTCTACATGCTGAGCAAAATATGGAACACCCCCTACTGCCCACGGTACATAAAAGCTGCCGATGATAGCACCCCCCACCCCACCCCTACTGCTGGAGGATGGGTAGGGGTCCAGTTTATTGCTTTGCCCAGGGTCCTACACTGTTGTTAAGACAGTCCTGCCTGCAGCGTGGGGTCTCAATCAACACCGTAGGACAGAGGTTCCCAAACTCTGCCATTGCAGTCCAGATTTTAAGGATATGCATGCTTAAGCACAGTTGATGTAATAATTACAGTACTGTCCCTTAGTAAAATTGATTGAACCATCTGGACTCAAGCATGGATAGTCTTAAAACCTGGACTGCAATGGCAAAGGACAATTAGGCCAGCAAGGAAATACTAGGTAATAAAAACAAATAAAATCCTAGGTAATAAAAACATTAAAAAAACTGCAGATAAAGTCTTATAACTCAGGTCCAAGGCAAATTGGTGGAACATTTTATATTGGCCATACTACAAGACCCATAAAAATAAGAAATGAGGAGCACCTTAGAAACATTAGGGAAGGGCTGTAATCTCACTCTTTATTACTGCATTTTAAAAAGAAACATGGATGCTCCAGTAATGCTATTAAGAGATTTTA
This sequence comes from Pseudophryne corroboree, assembly GCF_028390025.1. NCBI lineage: Eukaryota > Metazoa > Chordata > Amphibia > Anura > Myobatrachidae > Pseudophryne > Pseudophryne corroboree. Next base: position 465,277,893 of record NC_086449.1, read on the forward strand.
TGGAAAATTTGTTTTTGCAGTTATAATGAAACTGGAAATTTTATGGAAAAATATCCTTCCATATGTATGTAAAATTGAAAATTGTAATGCACCTACGCACATTGTTGTTTTTATAATGTTTATTTTTTAGGTATACTGTATTTCTGAAAAGACTTTGGATGAATGATGACGCCATGTCCGGGATGACACTTCCGCCGGTGGACAGCAAATGGCGGAACTTATATATAGGAAGTCACATGATTAGTGACGGCAAGTCCAGTGACGTCACCTCTGCCGCATTCACACAAATGGAGGAGAAAATGAGCGTGCCCCCAGGGGTAGCGTCTAGTTTCTGTTCGTGGAGAGGGTCTTTCCCATAAGCACTTGGGTCCATGTTACAAACTATTTGGAATAGTAACCTGTGGCGAGCAGAGCGAAACACCAAGCCCGAAGCGTGGCGAGCGTCCAATGGTGCATAGATTAAAAAAAACACAAACGAACGGAGAATGGAGAAAACATTTAGGTGCTGTAAGGGCGGAATTTTTCTCCTGCCCTCTCGTTATGTCATTTCCAGGTCCTGATCACGAAGGGAACATAGGGGGTCATTCCAAGTTGTTCGCTCGCTAGCAGATTTTAGCAGCATTGCACACGCTAGGCCGCCGCCCTCTGGGAGTGTATCTTAGCATAGCAGAATTGCGAACGAAAGATTAGCAGAATTACGAATAGAAAATTCTTAGCAGTTTCTGAGTAGCTCGAGACTTACTCCTACACTGCGATCAGCTCAGCCCGTTTCGTTCCTGGTTTGACGTCACAAACACACCCTGCGTTCGGCCAGCCACTCCCCCGTTTCTCAAGACACTCCCGCGTTTTATCCTGGCACGCCTGCGTTTTTCTGCACACTCCCAGAAAACGGTCAGTTTCCGCCCAGAAACACCCACTTCCTGTCAATCACACTCCGATCACTTCAACGATGAAAATTCTTCGTTCAGACATGAGTAAATCTATTAAGTTTTGTGCTAAAATACTTAACGCATGCGCACTGCGTACCATGCGCATGCGCATTTTTGCCTTAATCGCTCCGTTGCGAAAATCGGCAACGAGCGAACAACTCTGAATGACCCCCATAGACACAACCGTGCCCCCGGCCACATGTCCGAAAAGAGTCATATACTCTGACACATGTTTATATGTATAATAATTGTCTTAATTATTACCGGGATGTTATTGTGTATTGTTAATGAAGGTAGATAGTAATCAATGTGAGCATGTAATCAATTGGTAATAAGTAAGGGTATAAAATCCCTTAGTAGCAGCCAACCCCCATATCTTGAGATAGATCAAAATGCGTTGGAGGGGGACAGTCTGGTGCTGATGAGGAGGTGAACCAACCATTGTCAAGAAGGTCTTGCTCCAGAGGAATGGGGTCCAATTGATTTCAACATTTGCAATGGGTAGGAAGTCATCTTTTAAACTCAGCACAACGTATCACTGGGTATGGGTCATTGGGTAGACACAACTTAGGTTGACAGTCATTAGGTCGACCAAGGAAGGTCGACATGCATTAGGTCGGCAGGGACAATAGGTTGACATGGTCATTAGGTCGACATGTACTAGGTCGACAGGTCAAAAGGTCGACATGAGTTTCATGTCAAATGTGCCATCTTTTAAAATTAAAATGTTTTTACACTCTGATCTGCTGTTTTTGGCATTTTCTTCCTTTATATGATGTGAGAACTTGAAGATGAGAAGCTACATATGGAAATAGTAGGATAAATCAGTAATGGTAATGCCATGAGCATGCCATAAAGACACACCGTATGGGCTTGTTGAAAATCTGCATTTTGTGAGTGTAACCTGTAGGGGGCAACCCCCGGGAATATTCACTTGGTGGTGGACAGGTTATCACCTTCACCAATAGAGAACTGTTGTGTGGGACATTGAAACCCCATACCAATATAAGGAAATTTTGCTGACCTTTTGGCATTTAAAATATCAATTAGGATTATTATGTCTTAAAGTGCCAGTGCTAACAGTTGATTATTTTTCTGTGTTATTTTGCTGCTCTAAGTGTTTAGAGAAATGCAGCCAAATGGACTTAAGCTTATGCACCTTACACCCAATTAAAAAAACATATTTCCAACTCTTTTCTTGCCTGCTAAAGTGCATAAGAAAGGAGAATTTACTATGCATTTGGCTAATGGGAGCAATCTCCAGAAGCACAAATACGTATTGACTGTCCATGAAAATTATGAACGTTAGCAATTGTAGATTTTTTTTATCTGCTAACTTCAGCGAATTCATAGACTTAATTATAATGCAAATTCCATCTAATTACAAACAAATTAAAAAGTACTCAGAATGTAAGACAGTTCAAATCATTCATGCTCTCCTACTATTGTTCAAATAAAGTCCAATTATAGCATGAGCCAAAAAAATAAAAATCTTAGGTTAATAGGCTGCAATAGCAAATCTGGTTTTATACAAAATGGGGCTCAGAGGAGAGTAACATAGAAATATAGAATTTGACGGAAGATAAGAACCACTTGGCCCATCTAGTCTGCCCTATCAAATGTACTTGCACACACTTACACACTAGGGTTATTTTTATTTTTTGTCAGGAACCAATTAACCTACAACTTTATTTTTGGATTGTGGGAGGAGATTGGAGTGCCAGGAGTAAACCCACTGAAGAACAAGGACAATATACAAACTCCACACAGTTAGGGCTTTGGTGGGAATCAAACCCATGACCTCAGTACTGTGGGGCAGTAATTCTATCCATTACACCATCTAAAGTGCATCAAGTACAATGAGGAAATATCATTCTGGGTGCACTGAAAGCAGAGACACCTATTTGGAATCGTATGTTGTACATATGCAAGGCCGTAACTTGGTGTTTGCAGAGGGGGCACCGCACATAGTGCTGCAGGGTAGGGGTCGCTGTTGGTGGCATTTTTCAATTATTTGTTTTAATTACTTTCATTTGCAGCTTCCCCCCTTTTTAAAGCCCAGCATCTCCTGACCTGTCTCCTACCCCCACCCCTTCCATTGCTAATACCAATACAACATTCATGAACTTATCTTGATAGCTCTTTGTTGTTCAGTCACACTGTCCTTTATTACATTTCAAGATGCTGACATACCAGGGATTTGAACCCATTGTCTGTGGCATTGCAGTCAGACAATCTATTAATTGAGCAATCTGCCCTTGCATAGAAAGGTAGATCATTCTAAGCTAGAGAATTCTAACTATTTGAAGCTTACCTTGTACTTTGTGAGAAAAATGATCAGCATTGCGGCTGAGCAGATCTATGTAGTGTTTGGCTGCAAGAGATTGGATGTGTGGCTGCACACTACATAGATCTGCTCAATTTCAATGCTGATTATTTGATTTACAAAGTACCAGTAGCTTCATATAGTGTTCATAGTTTTTATGCAGGATGAAATACTGTAGCTCAATAAGTAGGGTGTTTGATTTGAATTCAACAGGTTATAGGTTTGAATCCTGGGTATGGCAGTATATTGAAATGTGTTATTTAATAAAGGGTATTGAAAATGAATAACAACAAGCTCTCAAGTTAGGTGCATGAATGTGGTATAAAGAGGACTTGTGTCCAAATCCATTTTCTTGCAGTGGTCTATAAATGTGTGTGTACTAAATATATATATATATATGGATGTGGTGTAGACCCAATTATGCGCTATATATGAGCTGCAAACCTTATGACGTACTCTCTGTTAGCTAGAGTACAGATAATAGGATACAAAAATACAGAATGTCAAAGGGAGCTGTATATGTTGATTGTGTAAAATACTCTTCCGGATTATGACCACAAAGTGATAAAATAACACTTGGTTTATTCACATATTATCTATGCACATTATACTTTGATGAACATAGATTATCACATAAAAAATCAAATGGTGAACATATTTAAAATACAGATTCCAATTTTGTTGAAGACATGATATAATCAGTGTATTCCATCCAATAGTATTATATACAGGATGTCTGATGTTCTCACAGAAAAACCATAGGGTATGGTTTTTCTGTGAGAACATCAGACATCCTGTATATAATACTATTGGATGGAATACACTGATTATATCATGTCTTCAACAAAATTGGAATCTGTATTTTAAATATGTTCACCATTTGATTTTTTATGTGATAATCTATGTTCATCAAAGTATAATGTGCATAGATAATATGTGAATAAACCAAGTGTTATTTTATCACTTTGTGGTCATAATCCGGAAGAGTAATTTACACAATCAACATATACAGCTCCCTTTGACATTCTGTATTTTTATATATATATATATATATATATATATATATATATATATGACATGCGCTAGGTCACAGGCAAGGCTGTGAAAGAACACAGCACTGACCAAATCTGATAGTTATGATGGCGGCAGTCAGGCAGCAGGCATCGCTGGCAGGTGGCGTCACATCTGACAACCAGTGTGCTGCAGCACAACAGTTGAAACATGCTGATGTATAAGCTATACAAGGGAAAAGCAGAGTTTATGGTACAATCTATTGTTTATGGGTATACATTTTGTAATCAAGTTAATAGTGCTGTCCAGTATACAAGGATACTATCTAAAACTTTCCAAATATTTAATCACGTGTGGCACTCCTGAGCTTCATTAGAACTTCTGAAGGCTCCATTATAATTGTATTATAGTTCTGTTACATTGTATAGAGTACAATTATGATTATTTTTCTTTTATTAGCTGTATATGTATTCTAGGTACATATTCAATATTAATAATTGGGTCAAAGGACGCCAGCTGGATAGCACAATATACTTCATAATTTATTATAGCAACCTTATTTTAAGTAGGAAATGTCATTGTGCTAAAAGTCAACATAACATCTTTAGAGTTTCTATTTGTCAAATTCTCCCTATTTTGCACATTCTTATAAGTAGCCTGTCACAAAAGGTTATACCTGAAAGTTTAAAGGTCTTATGAAGCAATTGCTATATCTACTATTAATATTTTACATGTCTAAAAAAAAGTTATATTTGCTTTAATAAGCAGATCTTTGGTTCTTACTTCAGTAGGAACCCCACTGACTTTTTAATTAGATTACCATGCCAAGAACCAATCGACAGATGGTTGGTACTTTCCCACTGTTTCTTGGATGAAAGCGACTATTTTAGGAAATGCTACAGTTTGTATCTATTGTCTATTTTCCTTTCCACTGTGATTCCTGTGCTATATTAAACAATTACATATTAATATTTCATTGAGCCAAATGCAACAAATAAACTAGCACAGCTATCCATTAAATTTATTTACATGATTTAAAATTTAATTAATTTTCTTTCCAGTTTTACAAATATGTATTTATTTCTGGATATTTTTACACGTCAATTTTTTACAATCTCATCCCAGAAAATTAAAAAGGGAAACAATATATATGTTAAGTTAAATAAAATGCACTGTACTGTTTGTTTTTTTTTCTTTAATGCACAACAGCTCTGAGTGTCATTCTAAGGGAGAGATGGACAAAAAGGTGGTCACCATTGGACAGATTTGTGCACAATTCCAACAAGGGATTTGTGAGAAATGTTAGGCAAAATGCGTGTCAGATTATATGGTCCGTGTAAATATGGGAACACCAGAGCTAACATTGGTAACACACCTCATTCTCACTTGGATCTTAATTTAACTTAGATATTCTGGGTGCACTCTCATTGTAGCACTATTGATAAGGAACCTTGCATTTTTAGCTGAATGGCATTGTGGAGGCCAACAGCAGATACTCCTTTAATAGTTTTCAGCTTTCTGACAAACTGCAACCTCCAGACTCTCTCTTCCTTCCATTTACTGTCTATATCTACAGTACGGACACATGGGAGACAGAAGAAGCGGTGGTCCTGTTCTACTTTGTTAATGTATCTTTTCCTGTGTCCTTTTTTATCCTCACTTTTGGTGATTATTATTGGAATAATATATTTATAGATGTTCACTGATTTTATACTATTATGTTATGCATGTTGATATGTATCGATTCATTATTTTGCTTTTGAGCCAACTGGTTATTTGAGAAAATATACGCAGACAGATATGTATTATGATTATTCACAGATCATATCAACTAAGTTTACAAATATTTACTCTTTTTTGCCACAATGGAGAGCTTGAAACAATTGTTACCTCTGATTATGCCATTATGCCAGGCACCTAAATTACAAGAGGTGTGCAATAAGTTTCTGGATGTGCAGCGTATAGGTAAGGTTGACACAAACTGTCTGGTTGTGAATTGTAATCTTGTAAGACTTTTTGGAAATGTCAAGGCACAGAATTGTATATAAGCAGCACTGCACACAGAAAAAGTCAGCATGTTCACTTCCTTCACAAACTCCTTAAGGAGCTCAACAGAGGCCACTGTACAGCAATGATCTTCGACAACTATAAGAATAGGCTGCTACAGCAGGAGAGTTTTGACAGACTGTGAGCTGCTTTTGTTGAGGAAGCACCATCCCAAACCATTGTGTGTGAGTGGTATGCAGAATTTAGTCACAGAAGATGGTCCCTAGAAAATGAGGAGCATTGCTGTTGATCTGTGTGTGCCATCACTGAGTACAATATTGCTGCTATGCAGGCCATAGTTGAGGTGGATGCCAAGGTGACCATGGCACAGTTAAAAAAGTAGATAGGGGTGTGTGGCCTGGCTGCTGTGGAGGGTGGTTGTGCTTTCCATCAGCTCCTGCAGGCACAGCCCTTCTAGTGCTGTTTTACCCCCTCTATCTGCCCCATAAGATTGCCAGAGGCCCCCCTGTGTCCTTTCCTGCCTGGCTGCTGGTGTCTGGGGGACCCGCGGAGTCGGGGAGCGCTTTTAAGCGCTCCTGCGGATTGCGGCCTTTCCCCCAGACGGAAGCCGGGGCCTGGAGTTCGGTGGAGGCCCGGACCGGCCTTCCGGAAGTGCATCCCTGCCGGGAATTGAGTGCTGGCGGACCCTGCCCTCGTTTTGTGGAGCTGCCCGGACCCCCTCTACATTACCTGGGGAGCGGAGAACCGGACGTGCCACGCTCGGAGCTCCGTCTGTGGCCGCCGCGCCTGCTGTCCCTCCGGACACCTGACGTGCTCCCCCCCCCCCTGCTTCCTCCTTCCGCCCGGCTGCCGGAGTCCCGCGGCGTGGGGGGATCTCCCGTCCAGACTCCTCGGCTTCCCCTGTGTCTGCCCGCTCGGCTCCCGCTGCTCTGTGGTGAGGGCTCTGGGGCTCCATCAGCGGGAGGGGCGGCTGCCGTCTGGCGCACTGCTGCGGGGCTCACGTGGGCTGCCTGCAGGGGGAGACAGGGCTGGTGTGCTCCACGGCCAGCTGCCAGTCCTTGCTTGCCCGGGTCCTGGGGGAGTGCGGGCGGCTGCTAAAAATTATTGTGCCAGGTTGGGCCCTTTTTCCCCACAGGCTGCCTGGTCGCGCTGTGCGCCCCCTACTGCTCTTCCTGCTGGGTTGGAGGACCCTCTGCGCTTCCAGGAGGGCCCCCGTGGTGTCAGCGCTGCTCCCGCCACCCCCCTGCTTTCTGGTTGATATCAGCCTTCCGAGTGGCGTCTGCACTTGGGGGTCTGGTGGGGGCTCAGTGGTGCCCAGCTGCCCCGCTGTGGGTCTACGCCCACCAACACCCGGATACCCCCGTGGGGTACTACGCTGAGGCCCCCGCCTCACTCTGTTGCCACTGTACCCGCACCTCACTTTAACTGGACTGTTCCTCATTTACATGCTTATGTGCCCCGGGCTCGCTGACGGGATGTGAGTACGACCGCTCTCCACTGGCTATGCTGTTCTACTAGTGGGGGAAATGTGCCCCCCGCCATCCGTCATCCACCCTGCTGCGAACATGGTGTTGTCCTCTTGATATGTTTTTTTCCCACCCCCTCTTCTGATGGCCAGAGGCAAGAAAAATCAACAGGGAAAATCCGCTCGGTCTACACGTAGTACCCCGTCTCAGTCGAACCTCCGATCCTACTTATCTGTACCGCCGGTTGCTGATCCCTCTCCACCTGTGTCTGCTATGGGTACTGACCCAGCTACGATGGCTTCCTCCAGTGGCGGATTTAGTGGGGGGGGGGCACCAAGGCACGTGCCCCCCCTGTCATTTTTAGTTGATTTTTGTATTTTTATTTTATTTTGTGCGCACGCCGCAGCCCTCGCGGTGGCTTGGGGGCGAGGGGCTGCGGGGGCGCCACTGATTTAGTGCAGACTGACATGCGGACGAGCGTCCGCATGTCAATCTGCGGTCTCGTTTCCTCCCCTGCTGTTAGGAGGGACACGGAGGGCACAGTGCACGCCTCCCTGTGTCCCTCCTGGGTCTCCGGCGGCCGCGGGTCTCATAAAGGAAGTGCCGTTCGTGAGCACTTCCTTTATTAGAGTGACCCGCGGCCGCCGGAGACACAGGAGGGACACAGGGAGGCGTGCACTGTGCCCTCCGTGTCCCTCCTAACAGCAGGGGAGCGGGGGGAGCGGCGGCGGCGGAGGAAGCGGGGGGGGGACGCACTGAGGGGGCATATCTGGCACTGGGGGGGAATATCTGGCACTGGGGGCATATTTGGCAGGGAGGGGGGGGGGAAATATCTGACACTGGGGACATATATGGCACTGGGGGAATATCTGGCACTGGGGGCATATATGGCACTGGGGGGGGGATATCTGGCACTGGGGGCATATGTGGCACTGGGGGGGGGAATATCTGGCACTGGGGGCATATGTGGCACTGGGGGGGAATATCTGGCACTGGGGCATATGTGGCACTGGGGGCATATTTAGCACTGGGGGGGGATATCTGGCACTGGGGGCATATGTGGCACTGTCGGGGAATATCTGGCACTGGGGGCATATGTGGCACTGGGGGGTATATGTGTACCTGGCACATGGGGGGGCTATATTTGGCACTGGGGGCATGTGAGTACCTGGCACCGTGGGGGAATATCTGGCACTGGGGAGATATGTGGCACTGGGAGCACAGCCCTAGCAACAAGGACTACCTCCTAGCAATGAGCATGACACCCAGTGCATGAAACCCCTGGCAACGAGCATGACACCCAGTGCATGAAACCCCTGGCAACGAGCATGACACCCAGTGCATGAAACCCCTGGCAACGAGCATGACACCCTGAGCATGAAAACCCCTGGCACCGTGCATGGAACCAAGAGCATGAAACCCCTGGCAACGAGCATGACACCCAGTGCATGAAACCCCTGACAATGAGCAGGTATTTGAAAAGTAATTAGAAGCCTTACTGTAGGACTTAATGTGTAATGGGCATTACGGTGTGTGGCATAATGTATCACGGACATTGCGGTGTGTGTCATAATGTGTCACAGGCATTACGGTGTATGGTATACTATATCGCTGGCATTGTGATATGTGGTATAATGTCTCAGGGTCATTGCAGTGTGTGGCATAATGTATCACGGACATTGCGGTGTGTGTCATAATGTGTCAGGCATTACGGTGTGTGGTATACTATATCACGGGCATTGTGGTATGTGGTATAATGTCTCAGGGTCATTGCAGTGTGGCATAATATATAACGGGCATTGCGGTGTGTGGCATAGGGTATAACGGGCATTGCGGTATGTGTCACAGGCATTACGGTGTATGGTATACTATATCACGGGCATTGTGGTATAATGTCTCAAGGTCATTGCAGTGTGTGGCATAATGTGTCACAGGCATTGTATGTGCTATAATGTATCGGGCATTGCAGTGTGTGGTATAATGTATCACGGACATTGCAGTGTGTGTCATAATGTGTCACAGACATTGTATGTGCTATAATGTATCAGGGGCAGTGCAGTGTATAGCATAATGTATAACGGGCATTGCAATTCCTGTCATAATGTGTCACAGGCATTATAGTGTGTGGCATAATGTGTCGGGGGCATTACAGTGTGTGGCATAATGTGTCGGGGGCATTACGGTGTGTGCATACTGTGTCATGTGCATTATTGTGTGTGGCATAATGTCTAAGGGCCATTGCAGTATGTGGCATAATGTATACTGGGCATTACTATAAGGAGGAAAAATGACAAATAATGTAAGGGGCATGAATCAGGATTATTTTTCTTTCCTGTGGTGGCCAACGTCTGGGCGTGCAGGTTGCAAAACTGGGGTATAAGGTAGTCTTTTCCTGCAATACCACGCCCATTCCAACGAAGCCACGCCCATTCCAACGAAGCCACGCCCCTTATGGTGCCCCCCCCTGTAATTTTTTTCTGGATCCGCCCCTGGCTTCCTCCCCCACATCAGGTGATCTTCGGGCCCAAATGACCCAATTGAGGAGTGAGATAGGGGCAATTCTCACTCATGTCCGCTCCCTTCCTTCCAAACAAGATATGCAGGCCCTCGAATGCCGACTCCAGGACTCTATTCAGGCCCAGATCTCGTCGGTGCAATCTGACATTAAACACCTGGGCACTAGAGTCGTCTCTTTGGAAGAGGAAAGAGACACAGTCGAAGACCAACTTATCCGGCTTCGAGATACGGTCGCTCAGCAAGGGGCGGACATGGCAACGGTGCAGAACAAGCTCGATGACCTGGACAACAGAGGCCGTCGGAATAATATTCGGGACCGGGGTCTCCCGGAAGAGGTACCTCCATCCGGCCTCGTCGACGCGCTCACCAAAATATTCGGTGAAATCCTGGGCCTGGATCCCTCTGATACGATTGAATTCGACCGTGCACACAGAGCCCTTAGGCCGAAAGGCACGTCCTCTGATCCGCCGAGGGATGTCATCTGTAGGCTCCACTACTTCTCACAGAAAGAGGAGATTCTTCGTAAGGTGCGCGACTTGGAAGGAGTTGATTTTAACGGTACCCGCATCCAAATCTTTCAAGACCTCTCCTGGCGTACGCTCCAGCAGAGAAGGATGTTGAAGCCTTTGACCGAAGCATTACGCAAACATGGCCTGAAGTACAGGTGGGGATTCCCGTTTTCCCTGCAAGTCTCCCATGCTGGCAAGGTCCTCCATCTCCAATCTCAGGATGATCTACCTGGATTCTGCTCCACACTGGGACTAGGGGATGTTTCCCTTCCGGACTGGCGTGCTTTCACTCTTCCCGCTTTGGCCTCTGCCAACCCATCGAGGAGAGAACGGTGGCATAAAGTACAGAATCCGAAGAGGAAATCCAAAGGCGAAGACCCCCCCCAAGTGTCCGACGCTACCTGATGAGGGCCTGGCTGTAGGGTCGTGTTGGTTCTTTTTTCTTTGTGCTACGGCCTTGATGGCCTCTTCTGCGGGGGTTGAAGTCAGATCCTCCTTGCGGGACTCCACTGTTTAGTTTCTCAGTTGATTTTTGCCTCTTGACCCCTGTTTTATTGTGCTTTTCCCCCCTCCATCCTTGCCTTCGGACCCTCACTCGCCCAGCAACGTTCATGGCGCTTCAACGAATCTCTACTACATGACCCGTATTGCAAAGCCCAACTTGATGAAGCCCTCGATATGTATATCACGTGCAACGTCTCTCCCGAGGTCTCTGACTTGACGGTCTGGGAGGCCCATAAATGCGTAATCCGAGGTAAGTGCATCCAGTTGGGCTCCTATCTAAAGAAACAACGTCTGGGCCAAATTGAAAGACTCCTGCGGCAAATAGAGTCACTCGAGGCTGCCCACAAGGCTACCCTCTCCCAGGACACCTACATAGATCTGCTCTCTGCCCGTTCGTCTCTGAATAAATTGCTCTTGGATAAAGTAAAATTCTCCTTTCGGAAGTGTCGCAATCGGTATTATCGATGGGGCAACAAGCCGGGCAAAATGCTTGCCCGGGCCCTCCGGAGCCGGAGGGCGCTCTCGTTCATCCCCTCCATAAAAGACGCGCATGGGCGCTCCTTCCATGACACGGATAAGATCGCGGAGACTTTCTGTTCATACTACACTTCCCTCTACAACCTCCCTTCTTCTGACCCGACCGGAGCTAGATCATGCGACGTGGGCGCTTACCTCACTAAGATAAGCTTCCCTAAACTCTCTGAGGAGGAGGGGGAGGCATTGGAAAAGCCCTTTACTTCCCAGGAACTTGAAGAGGCCATCAAATCTACTCCCTCTGGGAAGAGTCCGGGCCCTGATGGACTCCCCATCACTTACTATAAGGCCTTTCGGGACAAGCTGCTTCCTCTCCTCTAAGACGCGTGTAACACGGTTTCTGATACTAATCATTTCTCTAAGCAGTCTCTTGAGGCTCACATTGCAATTATTCCTAAGGAAGGCAAAGGCCCCACCCTGTGCCCCAGCTACAGGCCTATATCCCTTCTTAATGTGGACGTCAAACTTTACGCCAAACTCCTAGCCAATAGGCTCAGGTCCCTCCTACCCTCCCTTATACATAGCGACCAAGTGGGATTTGTCCCTGGCCGGGAAGCAAAGGACAATACGGCCAAGATCATTGCACTCATGCACCATGCTTCCCTACAGGTCTACCCGACAGTCCTCTTATCCACTGACGCTGAAAAAGCGTTTGAAAGAATAGATTGGGGTTTTCTGGCAGGGGTGCTGCAGCACATGGGTTTGGGTCCGATCTGCTTGCATCGCATCTTGGCTCTCTATACCTCCCCTTCGGCCAGAATCGTGATTAACGGTTCCCTGTCGGGGTCGTTCGCTATTAATAATGGAACGCGGCAGGGCTGCCCTCTATCCCCCATGATTTTTATTCTCTGCATGGAGGCCTTGGCTAGGTCTATTAGGCTGAATCCCGACATTTCTGGGATTAGGCTTCAGGATGCGGACTATAAGCTTGCTCTCTTCGCTGATGACCTTCTGGCTATAGTCACGAATCCTGTTGTTTCCTTACCTAATCTGATGGCTGAGTTCAAGCTCTTTGGCGAGCTCTCTAACTTTAAAATCAATTATTCAAAATCTGTGGCCCTGAACCTTACTGCCCCGCCTGCCATGGTATCGGGGCTCCAAGCGGCACTCCCCTTCACCTGGCACGCTTCTAAACTGAAATACTTGGGGACCACTGTTACCAGGGACCTTTCCCGTCTCTTTGACTCCAACTTCACTCCCCTTCTAGCCAAGCTCCGTGCGGACCTCCAGTCATGGACTTCCAAATCCTTTTCTTGGCTGGGTAGATTTGGGGTCCTCAAGATGAACTCTCTCCCTAGAATCCTATACTTACTGCAGACCCTGCCGATTTTGATCCCTTCCACTTGGTTTAAGGAGATCCAACGGTTATTCAGAGAGTTCATCTGGGGGGGCAAGTGACCTCGCCTGAAATTCTCCACGATGGTCCGGCAGAGAGGTAAGGGCGGCCTTCGTCTGCCAGATATCCGCGGTTATTATCAGGCCTGCCACCTCCAACGGATTCTTTGGTGGTCCAGAGCCGATCCATCGAAACAGTGGACGCAGATTGAGAGCCAGGCGCTTTCCCTGCCTATCGGCGTTGCTCCGTGGCTAGCCACCCTCCCAGCCACCTCCCACCCCACTGTTGGCCCCACTCTGACATGCTGGAAGGCGGTGAGGAAACTCCCCTCTGTGTCCTCGCCTACTTCCTCCTACATATCTTTCTTATTTAATGAACGATTCCCCCCGGGAATGGATCCGCGGGCCTTTCAGCACTGGTTCAGCCTAGGCCTCTGGAGGGTCGGGCAGCTGGTGGATGGGCGCGGGGTTGTTTCCTTTTCAGATTTACAGGCGAAATGGCACTTGCCACCTGGGGACTTTTGGCGCTATTTACAAGTCCGGCACTTCTTGGTCTCCCAAGGTAACCTGGAAGGGAGGCCCACAGCCCTCACGCCATTCGAGCGCCTCTGCGACGGTTCATCACCCCCGACCCACTCTATCTCCCTGCTATATAACCTCCTCTTGGCTGACTCTAGCACAACTCTCCCATCCTATACTAAGACGTGGGACAGAGACTTCGGACGGGAGCTCGGGGATGATGTCTGGGAGAAAATATTCAAACTGGCCCATGCTTGCTCTCCTAGCACACTGGTTGTTGAGACCCAATATAAATTGATTTCTCGATGGTACAGGTGCCCTGACATTCTTTCTAAAATGGGTCTGGGCCTCCCTGACACCTGCTGGCGTTGCTCTTCCGGCCCAGGTAATCCGCTCCACATATGGTGGTCGTGTCCCTTACTCCAACCGTATTGGAAGGAGGTACTTTCACTCACTGCTGACATAACGGGGGAGACGGTGCCGAAGGATCCTCTGTTTTGGCTGTTCCATTACTCGTCCAGACCTGTCTCGGGCTACAAGCACTCCCTGCTTTGCCATCTCAACAACGCTGCCAAGGCGGTGATCCCTGTCCGTTGGCGCTCCTCCTCTCCTCCAACTGTTAGGGACTGGCTGACCAGGATAGATTTATATATGGACTTGGATGATATAATGATCTCCGCTGATGGAGACTACTCGTCCTTCAGGGACAAGTGGGCTCGCTGGCTACTTTTTAAAGACTCCCCAACCTTTAGGTCCATCCTCTCTTCCTGTTCACCCCCGTCTTCATAGACGCTTCCTTCCCTCAATGTACTGCTCTCCACTTTATGGCTAGCATGAGGTCTGCGCATGGACCAGGTGAAATTGACTCTGTACCTGACCTGAACTTGAACCTGACTTGAATTTGCTTCTGAAGCTCCTTCTTTTCTTTCCCCTCTTCTTCTCCTTCTCTGTTCTTCTCTGTACCTCTTTTCTTTTTCTTTCTCTTTCTTCTTCACGTAGCTTTCTGTTTTTGATTAACACGACCAACATGATATGTTTGCCTCCAAATAGTATATATCTGTGTGTTGTGTTGTTATATTACTTCGATATAGGCCTTTCTGTTAATGGCTAAGGTGACTTAACGGTCCTCCAGTTATTTTGCAAAAATGTTTTCCGACACGATTGTCTGTATGTCACTGTTTGTTACTGTAATTGGTCTTTCAATAAACACATTTTGCACTAAAAAAGTAGATAGGCATCTCATTGGGATCCATCTGCTTGATACTTCATGAAAAGATTGTTTTAAGCAAGGTTTTCTGCACCCTGGGTCCACCATCATCTGACTTGAGAGCAGTAAGAGGCTCTAGTGAATTGGTGCTGCATCATACTGCATCATACTGGCCAGTTTGATGGCAGTCACTCAAATGCTGTCTGGAAGATCATCAGTGGTGATGAATTCTAGATGTATAGGTTCAACCCCGAGACCAGTCAGTGCCGGGGGACACCAGATGGCGGTGCACTGCCACAGTAGTTCTGAGGGCATCATGGCCATGCAGATGGTGTCTGTTTTTGTGTCCAAGACTGGTCATGTAGCTACTGTACCACTCGTGTAGAAGTGCATTGTCACTGGAGACTGGAATGCAAACCATTGCCTACTGCAAGTGCTGGAAGCCAAGTCCAGGCACAGTCCATTTATGTGCACTAGATTTTTACCACCCAAGTGTTTATATATCTGGAATGGACAGGTCCATCATCGCAACTGAAGCAGAAGCATCAATTTGGATGGAGGCAAAGAACCAGGATACAGAATGTCAAGCTTGGGCCTGTGCTCCATTTAATATAAAAGCCAGTGAAACCAGGCAAATCAGAAAATCACTGCAACTATTTAGGGAAACTCAATGGCCTCTCCCCAACTGGTCTATCTCGGAATACTAAATCCAGCATATAATAAAGCCATCGATCACAAAAACCTGGATAAAAAACAAAGGGACCACCTACCCCTCCAGAGATACTAAATCATCAACGCTAAAGGCTCAATTAAACACTGCAGCACAGCCACACACTAAATTGAAAAGTAAACTTTCAGAAAAAAGGAACCACAAACCGTATTAACTACATCTAACAAACTGAATGAGAAAGCACAAATCAATGATACACCAATTATCTAGAGGGGAAGGATCAATCTTGTACCACCATTTGAAAGTCGTTATAAGAAAAAAAGCTTTTGGCATTATTGACAGCATATTTAAGGTAAAGAAATGACAAAATAGTGACTATGGACATCACCACAACCAGGGCCGGTGCAAGGTTTCTCGGCACCCTAGGCAAAACTTCTGCCCCTACCCACCCTTCACCCGGCCCCCCCTTATCTGTTAAATGTCTGCTGTTCTATCCCCCCCCAAAATCTGTGTGCATGCTGCTGCTCATCCCCCCAGACTGTGTGCATGCCTGCTCCTTATCTCCTCCCCCCCACCCCCTCACCACACCGCTGCTCTTGCTTTCTTTCCTTATCAATGCAGAGAATGCACTGTGCAGCCACCTTACCTGCAGGCTGCAGTGCAGAGTTGGAACTGAGTAGTTTGTGAAAGAGCCTGGAATGAAGAGCAGCGCCACATGTCACACCCAGCCAGTACTACAGGAGCTGTCAAAGTTACTGCCTGTGCCGGGTGGAGGTGGAGCTGGAGGCTGCAATACGGGAGCTTAGCAGTCACGGCTACTGTAAAATATGCATTCTGGGGAATTGCAGTGTCTGTGAAAGGTAGGACTAGGCTACCTTTTTTTAGGCAGCTGTAGCAGGCCGCCCCTTCAGGTCCCGGCGCCCCTAGGCAGCTGCCTAAAGCTGCCTAGTGGAAGCACCAGCTCTGACCACAACCACCCTGGATTTCCCTGCTAAATATAATTCCCAAACCTGCAGTGATCAGATAGCTTGGCAGCAAGCCACACGTATGGCAGCTGCAGCTAAGGAATGATTCCAGTATAAAAGGAGAAACCGCACTCACGGTAGCCGCAGCTCCAGTGTCCTGATCACTGTAGCCAGCAGTGATTGGACAGCAAAGTGGCACCCCCTCCCATCAACAGTACAGCTGAGTGCACTAGGAGCTTCAGCTCTGCCCCCTTCCTCCATTCCTCCATCTGTTCTGATTAATAAATTGTAAAAAAAAAAAATCATTGTCACATTATGTAAATAATAGCTATTTAAACTTGATTTTGTACTGTATATTGATATTTTTGTTATGAATTTTGCTATTTTTGTTATTGAATCAGGTTTAAGCCACATACACGCAGTGAGATATAACTACCAATATTGACTATATAGTCCATATCGGTAGAAAACATAGTGCATATCGCACCATGTGTATACACCTTTGCGATGCCGATGCACCGTCCCGCGGGGTCGACATCACAGGAAAAAAATAGACTGCGCAGTCAAAATTGTACATAGCCAAACTTGCACCGTGTGTATAGTCAATATCTGTGGTTCTGTGCTTTGGGGAGTACAAGAGAAATTGCAAAGTCAAAATCGGCCATTAGGCAGTATTGTACCATGTGTAGGTCCCTTAAAATAGCTATTATTTACCTAATATGAAACAGTTTTGGAAAATATTTTAGCCAGTTAAGTGGTTAAGGATGCAAGGCAAATCAGAGGCAAAGCACAAAGTTTGGGACATACTGTGCGTGCATGCACCTACCATTTTAAATATAAACTAAGCTGTGAACATGGCACCCATGTCAAACAGAGAAGTAACCCTAATTAGAACCTCCGCTCCCTGATCCAACATACTGGTCCCAGCATTGTGTACTGGTTCCTGTGCTGTACAGATGTGTCCTTTTCAGTCGTTGCCATTGCAGCATGCAACTTATGACATAGGGGGTCATTCCGAGTTGTTCGCTCGTTGCCGATTTTCGCAACGGAGCGATTAATGCAAAAATGCACATGCGCATGGTTCGCAGTGCGCATGCGGTTAGTATTTTAACACAAAACTTAGTAGATTTACTCACGTTCGAACGAAGATTTTTCATCGTTGAAGTGATCGGAATGTGATTGACAGGAAGTGGGTGTTTTTGGGCGGAAACTGGCCGTTTTATGGGAGTGTGCGGAAAAACGCAGGCGTGTCAGGGAAAAAGGCGGAAATGTCTGGAGAAACGGGGGAGTGGCTGGCTGAACGCTGGGCGTGTGTGTGATGTCAAACCAGGAACGAAACGGCCTGAGCTGATCGCTATTTGTGAGTAGGTCTGGAGCTACTCAGAAACTGCCTAGAAATTTCTATTTGCAATTCTGCTAATCTTTCGTTCGCAATTCTGCTAAGCTAAGATACACTCCCAGAGGGCAGCGGCTTAGCGTGTGCAATGCTGCTAAAAGCAGCTAGCGAGCGAACAACTCGGAATCACCCCCATAGTGCAAGCACGTATGCGGCAGCACTACGTAACACTGCTATACGCAGCAAAGACATAAAGGTACACATCTCTATGCTGGCTTTTGTTTCCTGCTATAGATCATGCAAATACAGGTTCAAGGACTGTATGTTCCTTGTTCAGTTTCCTTATACAGCTGCTACTATTTCAGATTCTGATTCAATTCCTGGCTTCAAGCCAATACAAATCCTTGTTCTGATCCCTGATAGGGCCTAGCCTAGTATGGCTTGTAGATGAACGTCTATGCGCCTGCATCCAGTCCGGCTTCCAAATGCAGAGCATACATTCCTGGCTCAGTTGGCGGCATCTAGTATTGCCATGTCTATAGAATTATCAACTTTTCTTACTACTCACTCCATTCGTTGACTTGAGGTCAGAGGCGGAACTACCGCCAGTGCAACCAGTGCGTTGCACTGGGGCCCACCTCTGTCCAGGGGCCCAAAGCATGTAATGAGTCAAACTGACTCATTACATGCCGCTGTGTGCTGCAGGCAACCGCTGCCCGCAGCACACAGCCGCCCAGAGAGGAGAGGATCGCACTGCAGCGGCCACGGGGGAGAAGGAGGAGGAGGGAGGTGGAGAAGGGAGCCGCAGCAGCGCTTTACTACTGGTTAAGGCGCTGCTGCTACTGTCCCTCTGCTACACTATAGGCTGTCTTCCGAGAACAGCCTATAGTGAAGCAGAGGGGCAGCAGCAGCAGCGCCTCCACCAATAACACAGCGCTGCTGCGGCTCCCTCCTCCACCTCCTTCCTCCTCCTTCTCTCCTGCCCGGGAATCGTGAGTGACCAGAAGCTGCACCGAGGAGCCTGAGCCAGCGGAGAGGGTAAGTATAATTCTTAAGGGGGAGTCTGCTTGCCGTAATGTGTAAAAATGGGGAATCTACCTGACGCAATGTGTAAAAAGGGGAAATCTGCCTGACGCAATGTGTAAAAAGGGGGAATCTGCCAGCCGCAATGTGTAAAAAGGGGGAATCTGCCTGCCGTAATGTGTAAAAAGGGGGAATCTGCCTGATGCAATGTGTAAAAATGGGGAATCTGCTTGCCGCAATGTGTAAAAAGGGGGAATCTGCCTGCCACAATGTGTAAAAATGGGGAATCTGCCTGCCGCAATGTGTAAAAAGGGGGAATCTGCCTGCCGCAATGTGTAAAAATGGGGAATCTGCTTGCCGCAATGTGTAAAAAAGGGGGAATCTGCCTGACGCAATGTGTAAAAAGGGGGAATCTGCCTGACGTAATGTGTAAAAAGGGGGAATCTGCCTGCCGTAATGTGTAAAAAGGGGGAATCTGTCTGCCGTGATGTGTAAAAAGGGCACGCTGTCTGCTGTAATGTGTAAAAAGGGGACGCTGTCTGCCGTAATGTGTAAAAAGGGGACGCTGTCTGCCGTTATGTGTAAAAAGGGCACGCTGTCTGCCGTTATGTGTAAAAAGGGCACGCTGTCTGCCGTTATGTGTAAAAAGTGTACACTGTCTGCCGCTATGTTTAACAAGGGCACGCTGTCTGCCGCTATGTTTAACAAGGGCACGCTGTCTGCCGTTATGTGTAAAAAGTGTACACTGTCTGCCACTATGTTTAACAAGGGCACGCTGTCTGCCGTTATGTGTAAAAAGTGTACGCTGTCTGCCGCTATGTGTAACAAGGGCACGCTGTCTGCCATTATGTGTAAAAAGGGCACGCTGTCTGCCGTTATGTGTAAAAAGTGTACACTGTCTGCCGCTATGTTTAACAAGGGCACGCTGTCTGCCGTTATGTGTAAAAAGTGTACACTGTCTGCCACTATGTTTAACAAGGGCACGCTGTCTGCCGTTATGTGTAAAAAGTGTACGCTGTCTGCCGCTATGTGTAACAAGGGCACGCTGTCTGCCATTATGTGTAAAAAGGGCACGCTGTCTGCCGTTATGTGTAAAAAGGGCATGCTGTCTGTCGTTATGTGTAAAAAGGGGGACGCTGTCTGCTGTAATGTGTAAAAAGTGGACGCTGTCTGCCGTAATGTGCAAAAAGAGGAATCTGTCCGCCGTAAGGTGTAAAAGGGTCTCTACCTGGTGTAGTGGTGCTACTGTGCGGCGTAATTTGAATAATGGAGACTACTGTGCACCGTTTTATGAATTGGTATTATTTTGTGGCCACACCCCTTCCACACGAAGCCACGCCACTATGTATTTTCGCGCGCGCCTACGGCACGCGCTGCCCCTGTTTTGCATGCAGGGGTGGGGCTCCGATGCCGTTTCTTGCACACAGTGCTAAAATGTCTAGTTACGGCACTGTTGCTAGGTATCCATTTCTCTGGCCCTGAGCAGGTCCCCCTCACCAGATCCTCTCCAGGTGTGAGGGGGTGGACTTGGATGGGATGGGGGGGGGGCAAAGCATTTTGTCGCACCTGGGCCCACCGCTCGCTAGTTCCGCCACTGCTTGTGGTGAAATATCCTATTGGACCCGACTTCGGCAATTAGCCAAATCTGCATCCAGTTCAGGTTTATCATAACCACAACTTGCATGTATCCCAATTCTGTGCAATCCACCATCTCATCTATTGATTATACTGAACTCTGGGCCTAATTCAAGGTTGATTGCAAAATCAAAATCTTCCGCTAATGGGCAAAACCATGTGCACTGTAGGTGGGGTAGATATAACATGTGCAGAGAGAGTTAGATTTGGGTGGGGGTGGTCAGACTGAAATCTAAATTGCAGTGTAAAATAAAGCAGCCAGTATTTATCCTGCACATAAACAATATCACCAACCCAAATCTAACTCTCTATGCATGGGATCCAGTCATGTAACCGGCACTCAGGATCCCGGTGGTCACCATGCTGATGCCGGGATACCGAGTGATCAAAAGCTCTACAGTTGGTATGCCGACTAACAGGGACTATTCCCACATGTGAGTGTCCCCGCAAGGTGCTTTGTTGCACTCACCCACGTCCCTGCCGGCATTTTGCGCCTGTGATCCTGGGGTAGGTATGCTGACCGGTGGGATCCCCTCCACCAGTCACCCAGCCTGAACCTCTCTGCACATGTTATATCTGCCTTTTTCCCTGCAGTGCACATGGTTTTGTCCATTAGAGGAAGATTTTGCTTTTGCAATTAACCTTGAATTAGGTCCTCTGTCCACTGGTGTTACTGTTTATATTGACATTCCAGGTTTATCTGTTTATGCTATATTTATCATATCAATAAAACTCATTCTTATGGTAAACACACCTCATGAGATCCGCTACAAACCTATCAGCACCTGCTGGGTGTAGAACCTGGAGGACAAGCAGGGTCATAACTAGGTGTGGGTGAATGGTGCTCAGCACACAACACATTTGCATTGAGGGTGCACCATCTGCATCCACCCCGATTGGCCACCGCCAGCTGCATCGCTGCCCACTATAACATATAAAAGTAGAATTGCGCCTGGCTCCTCTACTGGACACACAGCTGCTACTTGCTGATATATTTTATAGCCGGCAGAGCTGCACGGACTATCTCTGTCTCCCCGTGTGCTGCAGCTCTACCCCGCTTCTCCCCACTGCTCCTTGACTGGTGCAGCAATGCAATGTCACTGCACCATACAGGTCAGGCCAGAGACGAGCCTCCTCCCAGCAGTGAGCCTCACAGGGGATGTCGGGAGCCAGGAGGACAGAGTGGCGGCAGCCATGGATGCTTGCAATCCAGCCATCATCATATAGGTACCGATTTGTGTGTCTCTCACCCTCTCTCTCTCTCTCTCCTCTCTCCCCCTCCCACCACTCTCTCTCTCTGTCTCCTTCCAACCACCCTATCTCTGTAACTCTACCTGCCACCTTTTTTTCTCTCCCTTCCAACCCTATCTCTCACCCTCCCCTCTCTCTCCCACCCTCTCTCACTGTCACTCTTTTTGTCTCCCTCCTACCCCTCTCTCGAGACCTCCCACCGACCCTCTCTCTCCACTTCCCACCACTGCCGTAACTAGATGTGTGCCAAGTGTGCTCGGCCCACACTGCATAGGCACTGTGGGTGGAGAACCAGCACATTACCTGCCCCCTTGTACCACTGCCTGTATTCACTGTGACCCAGCCAGCATCTGTGTCTGTCTGTCACCACCACCCGTGTCAGTCTGACACCGTCGCCCGCAGCTGTGGTGCTACCACTGGCCTGTGTCATAGGTAGCCGGGTAACAATGCAGCTTCCCGTCCTTCATTAGGCTCTGCTGCTGGGCTTCCCCTTCTGTGTCTGCAGTGTTTGGGCAGGAGGAGGCTGGTGGAAAGTAAGTACAGTATAAAAACGTACACACACTTTCTCTCTCTCTCGACTCTACCTGGCGTAATGTGTAAAAGGGTACTCTACCTAGTGTAATGTGTAAAAGGGGGCTCTACCTGACGTAATGTGTAAAGGGAGCTCTATCTGGCACAATGTGTATAATGGGCTCTACTTGGCATAATGTGTGACTGGGACGCTACCTGGAGTAATGTGTAAAATGGGGCTCTACCTGGTGTAATGTGTGACAGGGGACTCTACCTGGTGTGATGTGTACAAGGGGTTCTACCTGGCGTAATGTATGATAGGGCCTCTACCTGGAGTAATGTGTAAAATGAGAATCTACCAGGTGTAATTTTTGACAGGGTCTCTACCTGGAGTAATGTTTAAAATGGGGCACTACCTGGTATAATGTGTGACAGGGTCTCTACCTGGCATAATGTGTAACAGGGGCTCTACCTAGTGTAATGTGTAAAAGGGGCTCTACCTGGTGTAATATGTGTAAGTGGCGCCACTGTGCAGCATAATTTGAATAATAGGGAGACTACTATACAGCGTAATATGAATTGGTATTATTTTATGACCCTGCCCCTTCCCCATGAAGCCACACCCCTACATTTTTAGGTGCACTGGCCTTATTTTAAATATGGGTGGTGGCACCAATTCTCTTTCTTGCACAGGGCACCAAAATGTCTAGTTACAGATCTGGGGACAAGTTGCAACTGGGGTCTGCCTCTGCAATAGAGGCTCATTTGCAATTCTCTGGAGATGTGTCACATCCAACCAAACCTCAATGTCCTTGCAGCCAAATTCCATTACAGGTAAGTCATGCTGCTTCCTACTACTATGCAGTCGGCACTCATCTGCTCTGGTATCTGCACTAAAAAATAAGAGCAAGTACGGGACAATTACATTGTGAGGTTGTAAAAAAAAAAAAAACTGCAAACAAAACAGCTGCAAGAATTCTCAATACTGACACCTGGTGGCCTTTTTTTGTCAATAGTTTTTGGAGTAACATTTGCTATAGTTTCACATCTTATGAAACTGCACATTGGCCCTCATTCCGAGTCGTTCGCTCGGTAAATTTCATCGCATCGCAGTGATTTTCCGCTTAGTGCGCATGCGTAATGTTCGCACTGCAACTGCGCCAAGTAAATTTACAATGAAGATAGTATTTTTACTCTCGGCTTTTTCTTCGCTCCGGCGATCGTAGTGTGATTGACAGGAAATGGGTGTTACTGGGCGGAAACAGGCCGTTTTAAGGGCGTGTGGGAAAAAACGCTACCATTTCTGGGAAAAACGCGGGAGTGGCTGGAGAAACGGGGGAGTGTCTGGGCGAACGCTGGGAGTGTTTGTGACGTCAAACCAGGAACGACAAGCACTGAACTGATCGCAGATGCCGAGTAAGTGTGAAGCTACTCTGAAACTGCTAAGAAGTTTGTAATCGCAATATTGCGAATACATCGTTCGCAATTTTAAGAAGCTAAGATTCACTCCCAGTAGGCGGCGGCTTAGCGTGTGTAACTCTGCTAAAATCGCCTTGCGACCGATCAACTCGGAATGAGGGCCATAGTATAGTTTCATAAAATGTGTGTTGTGCTTCCCTGACACAGTGCAATATTATATCTGAAAATTAGCGAGGGAAATCTTTCATCATAAATAGGCAACAGAAATAAATAATATTCTCCTACTAACAGTGTGGTCATTAAAGGAATACATTTCTATATGTAAAACCTTCTAGATAAAAACTCAGGATAATTATCTACAGTACATCTAACTACTGCATAAAATGATATGTTGTTTCTGCTCTATAATCATGTTCTCTGTTCTTCTGTTATACAATCAGTGTTTTATGATTAAAAACCTGTTTGCAATTCCTTTCTTATACTATACTGTAGATATAAAATATCTATTAAAACTCAAAAGAGTGCACTGCAAACATTGCTCTAAAATGTTGAGGTGAAAAGTATTTTTTTCTTTTAATAGAGAATCTCATGCTAATAATCATATGTTGTCTGTCACGTTTCTATGGCTACCATGGCTTTTTCAATGCCTGAAGCCATACAACAATTCTGAATTTCTTTTTTGATTCTTCAGTTTCCTTGACCTATAGCTTCATGCCTGATTGCTATATTCTTCTACACATTCTATCTGATCATTTATATTTAGCTCTTTTTTTTAGATGAATAATTAGCCACAGTTATTGAGATGTGCTAATTATAAATTATTATATATTATTTATTTTTTTACTAATTTATTATTTATTAACAGTTTTTTATATAGTGCAGCCTCCCAACAACCAGGATTATCAACTCTGGACTGAGAATAAAGGTGGGTGTGGCCTCTGCAAAAGGGGGCATGGATTAGCGGGAATGCCGCCATCAAGAGTCATACCTCTTATTTTCATCACTGTGGGGACATGTCCAGCACTCTATGAGCTGCTGGCGTTCTCCCTGTACCTCTGTCTCCTGTGAATAGATGCTGTATACAGCAGAGCAGCGACCCATAGGGGGCCTCCTAAAATTCATTGCTGTGGCATCCTATAGTAGCCTGATTATGTAGCCCAAAGCCTCTGGGAATTATTTGCTCTTTACAGAATTGAGAGCGTAAGACCATGTTATTGCAATTCCACTTCTCTCTTTTTAAGCCTTTCTAAGTCATCAAAAATTCTTCAGGACTATCCATGTGAAATGCTGAGGCATCTGTATCAGTGAATAAAATCTTCTCTACATCTGATTGATCAAATTATAAAATGGATGAGAGATTTTTAGTGTTAGTATGTGACATGAGTAAGCAGTGGGAGTATAAAAAGTTTTGCAGATCTACTCACAGAAGTTGCTCTGCAAAAGTGACACACTGTATCCAATGACTGCAACAAGTTTAATCATCTGAAAAATATTTACTTGAACAAAGTATCCAATATATGTTTCTAGTTTCCATAAGACAGAATAAGAAAAGTAGAAGACAGCACACATTATATAGTGATAATATAGCAGTGCCAGGTCCAGAAAAAATTATATAAGATCACTCACTTCTTTCAAAAGAAAAAAAACAGCACTCACGTTTAGTAGTATATTTTGGCAACAGAAATCCATAGATGATTATTCTTTCAGCAGAAGTGGCTTAATGCCCGTTTCAACCATTCACTGTTGGTTTCCCTCAGCGGCTCACCACACTGTGCACTGTAGCCGGAATAAGGGCACCAAATTGATACAAACACACCTCACTCTCAGAGTCCGGATCAGCCTCACAGGCTGCCAGTGCATACCCTCTAGAGTAATTTGCCTAGCCATGATTACTTTAGAAGGCTGGTTTGTTTACATGGATAACCCTGCCCACCCACGTGTCCTCAACATTGTCCGTCTCTTAGTGCTTCAATGCTGAGAAATACAGACAGGTACTTATTCATCTGCAATACCATCAGGGAGGCATCTAATTGGCGACAAATGTATACTACAGCAGGACAACAACCCTAAACATACAGCCAATGTCATTAAAAGCTATCTTCAGTGTAAAGAAGAATAAAGAGCCCTGATCTCAACATCTTTGAGTCTGTCTGGGATTTCATCAAGAGACAATAATATTTGAACAAGCCTATATCCACAGATCTGTGGTTAGTTCTCCTAGATGTTTGGGAAAACCTCTCTGCAAAGTTACTTCAAAAAAGGTGTGCAAAGTGCTGTTTTGAAGACAAAGGGTGGTCACACCAAATATTGATATGATTTACTGTACTTTCTCTTCTATTCATTCACTTTGCCTTGTGTTAATTGATAAAAATAAACTATTAACTTATATTTTTGATATATATATTGTGAGGAAATCAGGGTAGGGGTGCCCTCTTCTGGGCTAGATGGGCACCCCCAAACACACAGTAGCCAGGAAAACAGCACACCCGTCCAGAGTTTTCATGCAATCTAGCTATGGCTAGTTTTATTGTGCAGTACATAAAACAGGACATAAAAAAATCCAAGCCTATATAGGCACTAATTAAACATAACAGATTCCGTCTCTCAGAGTGGTAGGACCTAATGCCCCTAACACAAACACAGGCATATGGACAGTACTTACAGTCAGTAAATCACAGTGTCTCATCACAGGCCTGCTTCCTATTGCCCCAGGTAGTCAGACTCTGAGTCAAGCCCTGACAGAGCTTTTATCAGCCTATTACATGTGCAAGCACTAAATTAGTCTGTTCTCAAGCTGATGGCCTAAAGACCTGAAATGGTCTTTGTCAATGGAGCCCTCCCTTCTCTTTAACATCCATACCTCCAGGACCCATTTCCAGCTTTTACTGAAAGCCCAAACTGTAATCAAGTCTATTTAGCACAATAGAAATTTCCTGGGGGCTTAAAATACATAAGCCAGCAACTTGTGACAAACATATCTCCCATTGATCACGTTACCAGTGCTTCTATCAGGTGTGGTATGCATGACCGGTGGTCAGGAGACCGCCGGTCAGCATACCGATGCCAGTATCCTGGCAGCAGAATGCTGGTGGGGATGGTGAGTGCAACAAGCCCCTTGGGAGCTCGCTGCACTCACCATGCTGTGGTCTCGGTGGCAACCTACGGTCGACACGGGTTCTAGTCCCACTCCATGGGTGTCATGGACACCCACGAGTGGGAATAGTCCCTATTGGTTGGCATGGATTGTGAGGGGGTGGGATGTAGGTGGGAGTATAGTGACCAGTGACGGTCTTGTAACTACATCCCCCTCTATCACAATATATATAATGCATATGTTTCATAAGGTTTTCTTCTGTAAAGTAAACTTAATTGTATTAGCAGGTACAGCTCTGAATAAATAAAATGTAGTTACCAGATACAAACCTAGCCTGTAAGCAGATAGTAAAACATTTGTCAATATTTGCGAATATTTTAGAGTTTTCATGTAGTTTTGTCAAGACCATAATAGTGTAAAGCTTTTGGACTTATCTAAAATGAATCTACCTTGCTTAGGATGCAAACTTGTTAGGTTACTGTATGGGTTACAGAATCTCACTGAAACACATTTGTTGTATACTATTAACATATGATAATATATTTGTATACTAGCACATCAAAAGTCACTGGACACTATGTCATGTTTCCTTCAGAACAATCCAGAATATTGAGGTCCTCCTATTTGATTTTTTTTCTAATTATACTGGAGAAAAGATTCACTTGGAATTATTTTATTTTCAATAACTTTTTCTTTCAACTTCTTACAACAGTGTTTCAAATAGAAAAACTGTTAGTACTGGACAAACCAGAATTTTTCAAACATTCAGGGCCAAATGCCTCATTTCTTGGAAAGTGATAAAATGGAGAGTGAAAAAGTACCAGCCAATCAGCTTCTAACTGACATTTTTCAAACACAGCCTGTGATTGGCTGGCACATTTTCTTTCTCCTTTTTATCACTCTCCAAATGATGATGCATCTAGCCCTTAGTTTATTTTTGGAAAAGTTGTATAGATGACATTCTGGTATTATGGTCTGGTATGGATATCCAATATATCTCTCGCATATCTAAGATAAACCAAATGCAACTTCACCTTTGACCACAGTTGTGGAAAAAAAAACACCACTCTATAGATATCTCCATCTCATGGAATGGCACGGAATTCAATACAAGTTTATACAGTAAACCGACTGACTGCAACACATTGTTTCATGCCCAGAATCACCACCCCATACAGTCTCCCCAGTTCACAGGATTGTGAAAGATGACACGAGTGCTGAACTGAAAAGTAACCATATGCTGTAGAAGTTTTTGGCAAGAAGGAGCTATAGCAAATTACATTTTGAAACAGCAACATTTAAAGTACTGAGCATGTCGCACACCGGATACTTTAATCCTCATACTAGGTTTCCTTTTAAGTATATCATACAATGCTGTATGGCAGGGACAGCACAGATCTGACATAGATTTAGAATTGCAGCTTTGATGCTAATGAGAACCCAGGTCAGGTGTTACTGTTGTTCATAGTTGGGAAGCAGTTGATTACAGGCATCATCTGTAAGACTGTGTTAAAAGGGTTCCAGACACAAGGGAACAATGCTTCTGATGGTGACTAGCATCCAGAAGGGGGTGTTAGTACCACAGGATCTGTACAAAGGTGATCATGTAACACTATGAAGTTGTGCTGATGTGATCCTGTACTGCTATGAACTTGTACTGATGTGATTCTGTACTCCTATGCACCCGTAAGTACTGATGTAAACCTGTACTGCTATGCTGAAAGAACCCTATGCTGTAATGCCTAACAAAGAAATAAAGAAGCTTCTGAAGTTTATCCGATCTCTGTGATTCCTGTTACAACAATTTCTATACAGACAGCAACTTCAGCAATAAAACTAGCAAAAACTGTGGCACATCATTAACACAGATTAATTGATCAAGCCACTGAAAAATTCCAAGGTGATATTAGGATATAAGAGGGGGAATAACCTGAGACTGATGATCAACACAATGTATCTGAACTTGTTCCAGAATCAAATACTGTACATACTTCCTTTCCAGGAAAGTGGGATGTTATAAATGCACAAG
Organism: Pseudophryne corroboree; assembly: GCF_028390025.1. Taxonomy (NCBI): domain Eukaryota; kingdom Metazoa; phylum Chordata; class Amphibia; order Anura; family Myobatrachidae; genus Pseudophryne; species Pseudophryne corroboree. The sequence goes on from NC_086449.1 coordinate 465,306,689, forward strand.
TTGTACCACTTATCACTATATGGAAACTAAAAATAGAAAAATACACAGCGGTGTGTGCGCACTTCAGGTGCCTACACACCACAGTGATGGGATCAGCGCTATATGTACAAAAAACACCAATGTGACTGAATTAAAACTCAGCAAACAAGAGTATCCATAAAACGTTTCTGTTGTTAATTATAAAAGATATTTTTTAAACATACATATAAAACGTATTGCAGTTGCAACTCAAAATACAAACATATACACCTCTTGTTTTAAAAAGAGTAATCGGATCAATTCCAGATTTAATATGTAGTTCTTCGGAACTACAAGTCCCATATTAGAAAACACCATAGTTTAGAACAGTCACACAGCAATCCATTGCAAAAAACATGTAAAAGAATTAATGTAGCTGGTATACTACCTGCCACTGATTGCAGCTGGGTCTTTAATGTTGCTTCCTGTGTTATAAAGCCACTGTTATGGACAGTGTCTCCAGGAAATGATCGTGCATTGATCCTTTGGTACAGTGTCCACTTTGTTATAAGTGCTTTGGAGAAGATGGTCTGAGTCCGCAAAAGAAAGATGACACAGCTGGGATCTCTAGTACTTCTGTGTCTCCAAATACTGGCTCCTTCAACATTTTGGTGAGTATGCAGCGTGACTGCTGGCCCCAGGGACTAAGCTATCCCATCACGGTTCAGGGCTGGAGTGTGAAGACTGTTACGCCTGGTTATGTGGTTCAATCTCCGTGTACTGAAGTGGTCCATCTATACAAGGTGTGTGAACATACACAAGTCCTTACAGGCTGTTGAGGGGGAATTCCAACCACCACAATGGTGTAGTTTGTAGACCCCTGACGCGTTTCGCCTACCTCCCTGTAGGCTTTATCAAAGAGTATATCCTATCCCATCTATATCCATGTATTTATAGGGCTTTTGTGGCCAATTTCCTGCAGACTCTTTCATTAGTCTGTACCGAGCCACCGGCCGCAGCTCTGCAATGTATTCTGTCACACAACCTCTGCCGGAAACTGGAAGTTTCTGGGAAAGACATTCCCATCAAAATAATTTTAAGTTGCATGAGATATGTGGTGTGCATGATAAGGAGCCAATGTCCACAAATAAGACTAGCATAAGTGTGAAAGACATTGGTCAGCCTGTGCCTGCCACTTTAAGGAATATCAACATTCTCTTGCTAGAGTCTTACAAAATCATCAGCCATGTACAGTATATACTATATATAGGGTCTAATTCAAGGTTTATTGCAAAACAACATTTTCCTATAATGGGCAAAACCATGTGCACTGTAGGTGGTGCAGAGGAAGTTAGATTTGGGTTGGTTATATTTTTTTCCTGTGCAGGTAAATACTGGCTGCTTTATTTTTACACTGCAATTTAGATTTCAGTTTGTGCACACCCCACCCAAATCTAACTCTCTCTCTGCACGTTATATCTGCCCCACCTGCAGTGCATATGGTTTCGCCCTTTAGAGGAAAATGTTGTTTTGCAATCAACCTTGGGCAGTGTGACTGTAGGAATAATGGCTTCTCAAGGTTATGCTATGCTGTGCACCTACCTGCAGATAACCACCTGAGAGAAGCCAGGAGCATAAATCAGAGCAACATACTGGCATGTGTATACAAACAGGCATCCCAGTGCCGTAACTAGATATTTTAGCACTGTGTGCAAGAAACAGCCTCGGCACCCCCCCCCCCCCCCCTCTATGCAAAACAGGGGCAGTGCGCGCCGTAGGCGCACAAAAAATATGTAGGCGCGCGGCTTCATGGGGAAGGGGTGTGGCCACAAAATAATACCAATTCATATTACTGTGCACAGTAGTCTCTATTATTCAAATTCCGCCACACAGTAGCGCCATTACACCAGGTAGAGCCCCTTTAACATATTATGGCAGACAGATTCACCTTTTAACACATTACGGCAGACAGCGTCCCCTTTTTACATATTACGGCAGACTGCATCCCCATATTACACATTACGGCAGACTGCGTCCTCTTTTTACACATTACGGCAGACAGCGTCCCCTTATTACACATTACGGCAGATTGCGTCCCCTTATTACACATTACGGCAGACAGCGTCCCCATATTACACATTACGGCAGACACGTCCCCCTTTTTACACATTACGGCAGACAGCGTCCCCTTATTACACATTACGGCAGATTGCGTCCCCATATTACACATTACGGCAGACAGCGTCCCCCTTTTTACACACTACGGCAGACAGCGTCCCCCTTTTTACACACTACGGCAGACAGCGTCCCCTGTTTTACACATTACGGCAGACAGTGTCCCGTTTTACACATTACGGCAGACAGCGTCCCCTGTTTTACAGATTACGGAAGACAGCTTCCCCATATTACACATTATGGCAGACAGTCCCTACACACGCACACACACACACACAGCCTGTCACCTACAGTCACACCACACACACACACAGAACTCCCCCCACCTCCCCTCGTGCCAACTTTACCTCAAGGAGAGGCACTGTAGCAGAGACGGATGCAGAGTCAGACAGACCAAACAGCAAAGTCGGGGGCGTGGCCTAATCACGGACCCTAGGCCATGCCCCCTTTCAGCACAGACAGGCGGCCTGGGAGACAAGGAGAAAGACATCACCCACCTTTTCAAATCAACCTATGACCTCTCCTGTAATGTAAAGATGCATCTCTGAGTCCAATGGACAAAGGGATTACAGTATCCATTGTATTGCTTTTGGAAGTAATGTATAAAAAGCCTGTTGCTGCCTGGCCGCTCAGAAGACTCTGAACGCTATCTACCTGATTAGCGGAGGACTGGACCAGGTTGCGCAAGCGAATATTCTCACGTATGTACATTGACTGTAGCCATTTACTCTGTTGTATATTGTAGTGTATAAATTGTATTGTTATCCCCTTCCAGATATATATGCTGAGGTGTCGGAGCCCAGTGTTTAACTACACATCGGTGTTGTGTCCTCTTTTCCCTGCTAGGGTTTAAAGCGTATTACATTACCTAACTGTATAAGGTTTAAAGTGTATTGATAAGGTGTGTACGAACTGCGGGTACTTTGTACCGTCAGCGCTGCATAAGGATTAAGGTGTAACATCATTGCAGTGCTTTGCTGCATAAGGTTTAGAGTGTAATAATATCATTGCATTGCAATATTAACAGGGTTTAAAGTATATCAAGAGTGTGTGCGTGCTGTGTGTACTTTGTACCCCCAGTGCGGCGTTTGTACGCTAAGTCTGTACCAGGTATGGGACTCTGTATGCACATAGCGTACAAAGTACATAGCGTGTGTATTAAGTCTAGCGGCCGCAGCGGCTCCATGGTAAAAGTGTGTTTAAAGGTATAGCTTTATGGTTTAAGATAATATCGACATTATCAATTCATATTATGATTTATACTGAATGCTGAAGTAATAGTATTCCTTTTCATGTGCTGGTTGCTCTGTTGATAAAGCTCTAGGTCGGCCATGACGAGTTGGTCTCAGATCCTCTCAGGGAGTCCAAATGTTGTTCGTTTCCCACCGCGGATAGAATGCTGTGAAAGTCAACTCCGGGTCGACACGGGGCCTTGTCACAAAGGATCGTATACAGGAATCTAAGTGATATTTTATTTCTATGCTTTGGACTTATCTGCATTAAATGCACATGGGGGAGTGTTTATATTCGGAAAGGCATACGATAGCATTACCCTAAAGAGAGAGGGGATGTTCCTTAGGTTGGTTCTTCTCTATAAATTGCGGCAGGCTGCCGGGCGTACATAGGAGGTTGTTAGGCGCCGGGGTCCGCTCGTCGGTGCGGCCCGGCGCCTAGCAACCAGGGACGCCGTGCGCGTACAGCCGCCGGCTCCCTGGCAACGCTAGACGCCGGGCGCACGGAGCCGCACGGACCCTAAGCAACGGGGACGCCACTGGCGGACCGCGTTCCCCGTTGCTGGGTCCATTTAAATTAATAGGGCACCTGTTTCCTGGCCGTGCAGCAAGGCAGCTGCACGGCATTTAATCCAATCAGCCTCTGAACAGCTGATTGGAGGACTCCCTGTTAAGTACACTTCCTGGGCTTCTCACAGACGCCGGTAATAGCTTCCTGCATGCTGTATCTGTTTGCTGAGAGTGTTTCCAGTCCTGCTGTACCCGGTCGTTCCTGTCCTCAGTTGTCCTGTACTCGGAAGTCGTCATCTGTTCCTGGAGTCCTGACTGAGCACCTTTAAACATCCAGTGGTGTTCGTGAGTCACGGCGTAGCCGTGTGTTGCGGCTTGGCCGCTTTATTACTTATTATTTATCATTTGTGTTCCGGAGCTTTTGCGGAGGATTCCGCTCCCACAGATCCACTCTGGTATCCAGCGGTGCTGGGTAGGAGTAACGGACTAGTGGATTTTGGTTGTCCTTTTATCTGGCGGTTTTTCCGCGCATACTTCTGGTTTGGTTAGTTAGCTTGTTGCCCCTGGCCTGTTGTCAGTCAGAGGTCCTCTTGTCATCATCCTGCCTCGGATTTCCCTTTGGCTCTCACTAAGACCGGGGGGCACCGGAGTTGGGCAGACATAATCCGCCTTTCAAACGTGGCTGCCAGGGGCTCAAGAAACCATAGTCTCGCAAGGGATTTTCGATAGCACGGGTGAGACAATAGAGTTAGGGGGCCAGGGGCAACTAGTCTTTCTAGCTCCCGTAACGAGCATTCCCCTTCCAGTACTCTGGCCATTGTCATTAGATCTCCTCCGGTCAGGAGTACTGGAATCATAACATTATTACCGGCCATACCAAAACTTAAAATTAAACAGGGTTTGATTTTTTCCTTATTCAGTTTTGTAAGAGTTATCGGCCTCATGAATCCCACAGGTTTAGGGCCAAATCCTGGCCAGCTCCTAGTCAGCCAGATTCAAGAACTTACTCAGATGGTTCAGGATCTTTCCCTTCGGGTGAAGTCGCAGGAAGATCTTTTACGAACTTCCCCGAGGGTAGTCCCTGAACCAAAAATGCACTTGCCTGACCGTTTTTCTGGTGATAGGAAGGAGTTTTTTAATTTTAAAGAATCCTGTAAACTTTATTTTCGTTTAAGACCGATCTCCTCGGGTACTGAATCTCAGCGGGTCGGAATTATTATTTCTTTGCTCCAGGGGGATCCTCAGACCTGGGCTTTTGGTTTAAAAGCAGAGGATCCGGCATTGTTGTCAGTAGACGCCTTTTTGGGGTCTTTAGGGCTTTTGTATGATGACCCTGATAGAGAGGCATCCGCTGAGAGTCAGTTACGCGCTCTCAGACAGGGTAGAAATCCTGCAGAGGTTTATTGTACAGAATTTCGCCGTTGGTCGAACGACTGTGGCTGGAATGACCCAGCCCTGCGCAGTCAGTTTCGCCTCGGCTTATCTGAGTCTATAAAAGACAGTCTCCTTCAGTATCCCGCTCCTGAGACTCTCGATAAACTCATGGAGCTTTCTATTAAGATTGATCGTCGTCTCAGAGAGCGGAGGGCTGAAAAAGGAGCACCTGTCAGGTCTACTCCATGTGTATTTTCCATTCCTGAGGACATAGAGGAGCCCATGCAGATGGGTCTCTCTCGGCTGTCTCCAGAAGAAAGAGCCAGAAGGCAAAACTCTGGTCTTTGTTTGTACTGTGGGGGTAAGGGACATTTTGCCCGTAATTGTCCGAACAAGTCGGGAAACGCCTCGACCAAGTGAATTGTGAGGGGGTTCTTTGGTCTGCAGCTTATCTCCTCGAATAACTCCCTTTTAGTCCCAGCTAAAGTTTCCTTTGGCAGCCTCAGTTCTTCGGTGTCGGCTTTTGTTGACAGTGGAGCTGCAGGGAACTTTATGGACTTAACGTGGGCCAAAGCCTTAGGTATTCCTCAGTTAGCCTTGGGTAGGTGTATCACCATGCATGGTTTAGATGGGAGTCCCTTGTCCAATGGGGTTATTTCCCTCCGTACACCCCCTATACTACTTACGGTAGGAGCTCTTCATTCCGAAAAGATCGAGTTTTTCCTTACCCATTGCCCAGCAGTTCCAGTGGTTCTGGGTCACCCTTGGCTGGCCTTTCATAATCCCATCACTGATTGGCAGTCGGGGGAGATTTCACAATGGGGTACCATCTGTAATAAGGAATGTATTACGTTTCCCGTCAGAATAGCTGCTGCCATTCCCGAACTCATTCCCGTGGAATACCAGGACTTTGTTGATGTGTTTTCCAAGGGCAATGCAGACATTCTGCCTCCCCATCGGCCTTATGATTGTGCTATTGAGCTAATTCCTGGTGCCACATTGCCAAAGGGAAGGTTATATGCATTATCCGGGCCAGAAACTGCGGCCATGAATGAGTATGTTAAGGAGAGCCTAGGGAAAGGATTTATCAGGCCATCTAAATCCCCTTTAAGTGCAGGCTTCTTCTTTGTGGAGAAAAAAGATGGATCACTCAGACCTTGCATTGACTTTAGAGCCCTGAATAAGATCTCAGTTAAAAATACTTACCCTCTGCCGCTGATTTCTGTCCTCTTTGATCAGCTGCGTTCGGCTGTGATTTTTTCTAAAATTGACCTGAGGGGAGCGTATAACCTCATCCGAATCAAGTCGGGAGATGAGTGGAAGACGGCTTTCAGTACTCAGTCGGGTCACTACGAGTATCTGGTGATGCCGTTTGGCTTGTCTAACGCTCCGGCAGTTTTCCAGGATCTCATTAACGATGTGCTCCGTGATTTTCTAGGAAGATTCGTGGTCGTTTACTTAGACGACATCCTGATCTATTCTGACTCAATTGAACAACATGTTACCCAGGTGCGTCAGGTTCTTCAAAAATTACGTGAAAATCACCTATATGCCAAGCTGGAGAAGTGTGAGTTTCATGTCACGGAGGTATCCTTTTTAGGGTACATTATTTCCCCTCGGGGATTCTGTATGGAACCTAAGAAGCTCCAAGCCATCCTTAGTTGGGCGCAACCCACCAACTTAAAAGCAATTCAGCGCTTTTTAGGGTTTGCGAATTATTATAGAAGATTTATTCATTCTTTTTCCGACCTGGTTGCTCCCATTGTGGCACTGACTAAGAAGGGAGCGGATCCTACCAACTGGTCACGTGAAGCTGAGTTATCCTTTCAGGCCTTGAAACAAGCTTTTGTCTCAGCTCCAGTCCTCAGACATCCCAACCCAGAATTGCCCTTCATTGTTGAGGTTGATGCCTCGGAGGTTGGAGTGGGGGCTATCCTATCTCAGAAGGATCCGGACTCTCTGGAACTACATCCTTGTGCCTTTATGTCCAGGAAATTCTCATCTGCTGAATCCAACTACGATGTTGGTAACCGGGAGTTACTGGCTATTAAATGGGCTTTCGAGGAGTGGAGGCATTGGCTTGAGGGAGCAACACATACCATTTCAGTATTGACTGACCACAAAAATCTTCAGTACATCGAATCAGCTAAGCGGCTGAATGCCCGGCAGGCTCGTTGGGCTTTATTTTTTACTTGTTTCAAGTTTATTATCACTTTTAGGCCAGGTTCCAAGAATATCAAGGCGGATGCCCTGTCACGCAGTTTTCTTCCAGTTCATAATAACAGTCCTGTTACTCCCATACTTCCGTCTTCAGTCATTTGGGCAGGCCTCACACAAGATTTGTTTACCCAGTTAAAGCAGCTTCAACATCAAGCTCCTGGAAATACTCCTGCTGGTCGTCTTTACGTCCCTGAGTTTTTGAGAGCTACTGTTTTGACTGAGTTTCATGATAGCAAAGTTGCCGGGCATCCGGGGATCTCTAAGACTTTGGAATTAGTCTCCCGCTCAGTATGGTGGCCTGGTCTTTCTAAAGACATTAAGGAGTTTGTTTTTTCTTGTCAGGTCTGTGCACAGTATAAGGTTCCCCGTTCCTTGCCTATCGGGCAACTTATGCCCTTAAATGTTCCTCTCAGGCCATGGTCTCATATTTCCATGGATTTTGTGGTAGACCTCCCTCTGTCAGCCGGATTCCGAGTCATATGGGTGGTAGTGGACCGTTTTAGCAAGATGGCCCATTTCATTGCTCTTCCCCGACTGCCATCTGCCCAGGGATTGGTTGTTTTGTTTCTCCGCCATGTTTTCAGACTTCATGGGTTGCCCACTGATATTGTTTCTGATCGGGGTCCACAATTCATTGCACAATTCTGGAAGTCTTTTTGTGCCTCATTAAAGATGAAATTGTCTTTAACATCCGGCTATCATCCCCAATCCAACGGGCAGACCGAGCGAGTTAATCAATCATTAAAACAGTATTTGCGTTTGTACTCAGCCAAACTCCAGAATGATTGGTCCGAGTTTCTTCCTTTGGCGGAGTTTGCTTACAACAATTCTTGTCATTCCTCCACTAATGGGTCTCCATTCTTTTCAGTTTTTGGTTTTCACCCCAGAGCTAATTCTTTTTTCCAACATTCCTCTGTTTCCTCGCTAACCTTAACCTCTCATCTCAGAGTCATTTGGAAAAAAGTGCACCTTGCTCTCAGAAAAGCGGCATTTCGAGAGAAAAAGTTTTCTGACAGGCTCCGGCGTCCTTGCACTTTTAAGGTGGGAGACAGGGTATGGTTGTCGACTCGTAACATTAGACTTCGACAAACCTCAGCTAGATTGGGCCCCAAATTTATTGGACCATTTCATATTATTAAAAAAAATCAATCCAGTTGCTTTCCGGTTACGTTTACCAAGAGCTCTCCGAATCGGAAATATGTTCCATTGCTCCCTGTTGAAACCATACGTTTCTTCCAGTAGATTTCCTCGGAAGATCTCTCAGGGGAAATCACCAGTAGATGTACAGGGACATCAGGAGTTCTTGGTGGAGAAGGTTCTCGATTCCAAATTGTCCCGGGGTCGGCTTTATTTTCTGGTGCACTGGAAGGGCTATGGTCCAGAGGAAAGGTCTTGGGTCCTGGATAAGGATCTCCATGCCCCGAGGCTCAAGAGGGCATTTTTTTGGGAATTTCCTCGGAAACCTGGCTTTAGGGGTTCCTTGACCCCTCCTCAAGGGGGGGGGTACTGTTAGGCGCCGGGGTCCGCTCGTCGGTGCGGCCCGGCGCCTAGCAACCAGGGACGCCATGCGCGTACAGCCGCCGGCTCCCTGGCAACGCTAGACGCCGGGCGCACGGAGCCGCACGGACCCTAGCAACGGGGACGCCACTGGCGGACCGCGTTCCCCATTGCTGGGTCCATTTAAATTAATAGGGCACCTGTTTCCTGGCCGTGCAGCAAGGCAGCTGCACGGCATTTAATCCAATCAGCCTCTGAACAGCTGATTGGAGGACTCCCTGTTAAGTACACTTCCTGGGCTTCTCACAGACGCCGGTAATAGCTTCCTGCATGCTGTATCTGTTTGCTGAGAGTGTTTCCAGTCCTGCTGTACCTGGTCGTTCCTGTCCTCAGTTGTCCTGTACTCGGAAGTCGTCATCTGTTCCTGGAGTCCTGACTGAGCACCTTTAAACATCCAGTGGTGTTCGTGAGTCACGGCGTAGCCGTGTGTTGCGGCTTGGCCGCTTTATTACTTATTATTTATCATTTGTGTTCCGGAGCTTTTGCGGAGGATTCCGCTCCCACAGATCCACTCTGGTATCCAGCGGTGCTGGGTAGGAGTAACGGACTAGTGGATTTTGGTTGTCCTTTTATCTGGCGGTTTTTCCGCGCATACTTCTGGTTTGGTTAGTTAGCTTGTTGCCCCTGGCCTGTTGTCAGTCAGAGGTCCTCTTGTCAACATCCTGCCTCGGATTTCCCTTTGTCTCTCACTAAGACCGGGGGGCACCGGAGTTGGGCAGACATAATCCGCCTTTCAAACGTGGCTGCCAGGGGCTCAAGAAACCATAGTCTCGCAAGGGATTTTCGATAGCACGGGTGAGACAATAGAGTTAGGGCGCCAGGGGCAACTAGTCTTTCTAGCTCCCGTAACGAGCATTCCCCTTCCAGTACTCTGGCCATTGTCATTAGATCTCCTCCGGTCAGGAGTACTGGAATCATAACAGAGGTGTGGCCGGGGGGAATAATGAGGCTGACTCCGAGAGATACTGGAGTTAATTCCTGGGACGGTGTACCGCTGTTTGGGGATGCCTCAGTTCAGTCAATATCGGCGGATACTCCTGGAAATCTAACTTTGTGAGGTAGTCTGCTTCACAACGGTTGGTGACGCATTCTTTTGTGGGATGCAGTCGTTTTCACCGGTTCGATACCGCTCTCTTTTCCTTTTCTGTGCAGACAGTAGAAGGTGAAAGGTAAGTGTTCTGCAGCCTTGGTAGGTTTGCAGAAGCGGATATAGTTTTCTGTTTCTACCACATCCACCACATGTCCCTGAGTCTATCTGGCTGGAGCCCACTCCGGTGGAAACTCGTCTACTACTTTTCAGTCAGTCCGGGAATAGACTAGGACCTGTGAGTTAATTATAGAATCCAAAGGGGGACATTCTGGTGTTATAGATGTTTCCATCACTGATTTTTCTGATAAATCTTGCCGTTTCCCCTCTGGAAGGGGTGGTAGTACGCGACGACATACCAGAGGTGCGTCAGGTTCAGGGCATTGTCCTGCTGTCCCTGTTTAAAAAAAAACAAAAACAAAAAAAACAGATGTTTAAATGCGTTGTTTTCCGCATTCAGATTACCTGGGTGGATGTCCAGGATTGTCTTTACCATTTCACCGGAGTGATGGCAGTGGGATGGTATTCTTTCGATAGTAAGAGCCATTGTGGTTCTGTACTGGCACACTCTCCTGATTAAGGTGAGGTCAAGACACAAGTGGTGCAAATCGTTGTTTTCTCTCTGACTGTTCTTCAACTCAGGGGAAGGCTGTTATTCCCAACGACGCAGGTGTCGGAGGTGGGTATCAGAGTAGATACGGAATGGTTAAAGTTCTGTGGTTTCCTGTGGAAAGAGGTCTGAGGATCTGGAGTTGGATCAGATTTGCAGTGACGATCAATCAATATGTTCCATTGATGAAGAAGATCGGCGCGGCCTAGGAGGCCTTTTCGGTGAGCAGGTCAAATGCCAGAGTGGTTTCCACGGGGCCAGTTGGAAATGTGGTCCGGATCTCACCTGCGCATGGAATATAATCTTAATGGCCAGGTTTTCACTCCTGTGGTGTCGGCTCAGTTCTCACCTCCTAGAGGGACGAAGGTTCGGTATCCAGGATGAGATCCTGGTGTCCAAGCATGCAGATCTCCGAGACTGGGGTGCAGTCCTTGCAAGGGAAGTATTTCTAGAGGAAAAGGTCAAGCTGGAAGGCTTGTCTGCAATGCGTTTTCTTGAATTAAGAGCTATTTTCAATTAACATATGCTTCGTGATCTGCCCGGGTTAATTCTGTCGGACGACTTGACAGCAGTGGTGTAAGTAAGCCGCTAGAGCAGAACAAGGAGCAAAGTGACAATGGCAGATGCCGAAAGAGTTTTCCGCTGGGTGGAAAGACTGGTAAACGCTATATTAGCGGTCCTCGTTCCAGCTGTGACCGTCGGAGAAATATATTCCTCTGCAGACGCGATCTCCATCCGAGAGAAATACGGTCGTCATCGAGAAGTTTCAGCAGTGGACGTCCTCGGGACACCTGGGGTGTTTTCAGTTGGTCTATGTGTCCCCTCCGGTTTCACTCTTCTGAAGGTGATAAACGTAAGAAGAACAAGGGTTCAGGGGATCCTCATTGTTCCGGTGTAAATGAGGAGGGCCTGGTATCCAGTTCATCAAGATTTACTCATAGAAGATCCCTGGCCTTTTCCTCTACGTGAGGAACGGTTACAACAAGATCTGGGAGCGTATCAAAACGTACCGTGGCTGCGTTTGACGGCGTGGTGGTTGAACGCCATATCCTAACCAGAAAGGATATTCCAAGTGAAGTCATTTCCACATTTCTTCGGCCTAGAAAAAGAGTAACGGCGAAGCCTTACCACCGTGTTTGGAGAAAATGTGTGTATTGGTGTGACTCCAAGAAGGCTACTATAGAAGTTTTCAACTGGGTCGTTCTTCTCCATTCTTTGCAAGCAGGTGTGGGTGCAGGCCTAATGTTAGGCTCCATTTCAGTGCGGCTTTGGCCTTGTAAATTTTCTTTCGGGAAAGTATTGGCAACCTTTCCGGAAGTTCGGACCTTCATGGAAGGAGTACTGCACATTCAACCTCCATTTGTGCCCCATTGGCACCATGGGACCTTGACGTGGTGTTGCGTTTTCTTGTGTCAAAAGGTTCAGAACCTTTTATGACAGGTTGTGTTAAAGTTTCTCTCTTGGAGAGTGGTCATGCTTTTGGCTTTGGCGTCCGCAGGGCGGATGTCGTAAGTAGCGGCTGGGTCTCACAAGAGCCCCTGTTTGATCTTCCAGGTTGATAGAGTGGAATTGAGAACTCAGATAATAGTTCTGACAAATGTGGTTTCGTTGTTTCGCAGAAACCTGCCTATTTGATGCCTGTGGTTGCTTAAGCATTGGCTGATTCAAGGTCTCTTGATGTAGTCAGGGCTTTGAATATTTATGTCGCCAAGTTGGCTCAGATTGGGGAATCAGAGATTCTGTTTGTCCGGTATGCCCCAGCGTGATTGGGGCGCCTGCGTCTCTGTAGTTTGTTACACGCTAGATCTGTGATACGATTTGGCGTGCTCGTTCTACGGCTGGATTGCCGTTACCAAAGTCGGTGGTGACCCATTCTACTGGGTAGATGGGCTCTTCTTGGGCGGATGCCCGAGGAGTCTCGCCGGTTCATCTTTGCCGAGCGGATACTTGGTCGGGTTCAAACACTTTGGCTAAACTATACAAGTTTGATACCCTGGCTGATGTTTGCTCAATCGGTGCTGCAGAGTCGTACGCACTCTCCCGCCCGGTCTGGAGCCCCTAGTAGTACGACTACAACTCCTTTGCTTTCTTTCATCTTGGCTGTAATGTGTACTGAGAATTGTATTGCTTATTGTTACCTGTGTTCTGTTTTCATTTTTCTGTTACTGTAATGTTTAGCTCTGTGTACCCTGTATTGTTCTAATGTCTACCGTATGTACTGCGATGTGAAACATTTGTGGTGCAGTATAAATAAAATGTAATAATAATAATATTCATCTCTTGCTGTGTGTAGGCACAGAGGGGTGCATCACCATGTTGATCACAAAAGTCATGATCATAGATCACAGCTTCTTTTTGGCCATTCTGATCTGAGCAGTCAGTTTAGTGTGGTGTGTGAAAAAGATTTAGGGGGTAATTCTGAGCTGATCGCAGCAGGAACTTTGTTAGCAGTTGGGCAAAACCATGTGCACTGCAGGGGAGGCAGCAGGGCCGTTTCTAGCCAATTTGGCTCCCAGTGCGAGATTTAAAAATGCGCCCCCCCCCCCCATTCACATAAAAAAAATGCCCTCCCCCCATAGATATAAAGAGGAAAACCATGTGCGCGCCGAAGGCGTGCGCGCTCCCGGCAAGGGGGCGTGACCTCGTTAAAATGGGCGTGGTTTTGTTAAGATGGGCGTGGCCTCATCTGATCTCATCATCACGGCCACCACAGGATAAAAAAAAAATCCTCATTTTACACATTACAGCAGGCACGCGACCCCATTTTACACAGCACGGCAGGCAAGTGTCCCCATTTTACACAGCACGGCAGGCAAGTGTCCCCATTTTACACAGCACGGTAGGCAAGTGTCCCCATTTTACACATTGCGGCAGGCATGTGCCCCCATTTTACACATTGCGGCAGGAAAGTGTCCCCATTTTACACATTGTGGCAGGCACGTGCCCCCATTTTACACAGTGCAACAGGCAAGTGTCCCCATTTTACACATTGCGGCAGGCACGTGCCTCCATTTTACACAGTTCGGCAGGCAAGTGTCCCCATTTTACACATTGCGGCAGGCACATGCCTCCATTTTACACAGTACAACAGGCAAGTGTCCCCATTTTACACATTGCGGCAGGCACATGCCCCCATTTTACACATTGCGGCAGGAAAGTGTCCCCATTTTACACATTGCGGCAGGCACGTGCCCCCATTTTACACAAAACGGCAGGCAAGAGTCCCCATTTTACACATTGCGGCAGGCAAGAGTCCTCATTTTACATATTGCGGCAGGCACGTGTCCCCATTTTACACATTGCGGCAGGCACGTGTCAACATTTTACACAGTACGGCAGGCAAGTGTCCCTATTTTACACATTACGGCAGGCTAGTGTCCCTATTTTACACAGTACGGCAGGAAAGTGTCCCTATTTTACACAGTATGGCAGGAAAGTGTCAAGTGGGGAGGGAAAGGTAGGGAGAGAGAGGGGGGGTGAGAGATGAACAACTTACATGTCAAGAAGATCTTCCCGCTCCTCGCACCGGCGCCTCCTCTTAACAGCTTGGCTCCCCCTCCTTCCTTTTCCCGAGTACTCCTGCTCGGGGGGCGGAGTTTTGCAGTTTGACGTGGTTGCGTCGTGACGTCACGACGCAACCGCATCATACCGAGCAGGAGTACTCGGGAAAAGGGAGGAGGGGGGAATCTAGGACCCGTAAAGTGCCGCGGGGGAATCTAGGACCCGTAAAGTGCCGCGGCTCGCCCGCCGCAAGAAACGGCACTGGGAGGCATATATAACATGTGCAGAGAGAGTTAGATTTGGGTGTGGTGTGTTCAATTTGCAATCTAAATTGCAGTGTAAAAATAAAGCAGCCAGTATTTACCCTGCACAGAAACAAAATAACTCACCCAAATCTAACTATCTCTGCACATGTTATATCTGCCTCCCCAGCAGTGCACATGGTTTTGCCCAACTGCTAACAAAGGGGGTAATTCTGAGTTGATCGCAGCAGGAACTTTGTTAGCAGTTTGGCAAAACAATGTGCACTGCAGGGGGGGGGGGGGGGGGGGGCAGATATAACATGTGCAGAAAGAGTTAGATTTGGGTGGGTTATTTTGTTTCTGTGCAGGGTAATTACTGGCTGCTTTATTTTTACACTGCAATTTAGATTGCAGATTGAACACACCACACCCAAATCAAACTCTCTCTGCACATGTTATATCTGCCTCTCCTGCAGTGCACATGGGGGGTCATTCCGAGTTGTTCGCTCGCAAGCTGCTTTTAGCAGCTTTGCACACGCTAAGCCGCCGCCTACTGGGAGTGAACCTTAGCTTATCAAAATTGCGAACGAAAGATTAGCAGAATTGCGAATAGACACTTCTTAGCAGTTTCTGAGTAGCTCCAGACTTACTCGGCATCTGCGATCAGTTCAGTCAGTTTCGTTCCTGGTTTGACGTCACAAACACACCCAGCGTTCGCCCAGACACTCCTCCGTTTCTCCTGCCACTCCCGCGTTTTTCCCAGAAAAGGTAGCGTTTTTTCACACACACCCATAAAACGGCCTGTTTCCGCCCAGAAACACCCACTTCCTGTCAATCACATTACGATCAACAGAACGAAGAAAAAACCTCGTAATGCCGTGAGTAAAATACCTAACTGCATAGCAAATTTACTTGGCGCAGTCGCACTGCGGACATTGCGCATGCGCATTAGCGACTAATCGCTCCGTTGCGAGAAAAAAATAACGAGCGAACAACTCGGAATGACCCCCATGGTTTTGCCCAACAGCTAACAAAGTTCCTGCTGTGATCAACTCGGAATTACCCCCAAAGTTCCTGCTGCGATCAACTCAGAATTACTCCTTTAGTTCTATACTACAGAAAAGAGCCTCTGGTAATTTCGGAATCAGAGTTACTGTAAGTTACCTGAGTCTCCACTAAGAGAAAGCAGGAGGTAAGTAAATATGAAAAGAGCAACTTGAAATATGGCCTTCAGTACTTTTTATACATTTTATTTTTATTCTGATATTTTTAAATGCCACTGTAAATTTAAAAGTTATATTAATGCAGGTAAATCAGCATAATGTGAAAATGTACATATTGTGAGATGCGAAAATGTTTTCCACAAACTCAGATTAAAATCACCTAGTGAAAAAGACTTCTGCTTTACAAAACATTCACGCTAGAATTAAATGTACATTTACCATATTTTTTTGCTCATTTTATATAAATCTAATACAAATATTTTGAGATAGTTAAAAAATAAAACACTGAACATATAGTATAAATGTACCTAAAAGTTGACAATAAATTAGCTTACAAAGTTTAGTAGAATGCAATTATCTTTGTCCCATAATTTTCTTATCTCCATTCTGTCAATTTTATTTATATGTGATATTGCTGTGCATTATAATAACTTGAGAATTTGACTAGTGGCAGTGTTTAATAAAAAAGCTGACAGTGGACAAAAATTGGGGATTGTGAATTTATGTATCTGGTGCAACTAAACACTACTATTAAAAGTGTACAAAAGAAAAAAAAAGTGTACAATTTTACAGGTACGTATAAGGATAATTACATATCTTGGTGAACATTAAAAATCCATCCAGAAGTTTCCAACTCTGATACTCCGCTATTTCCCAGGTAATATCCACCTCAAGGGAAGAGTATGAGAGAATTGTGTATTATCACTGAATACAGTCAGAATAAGAATTATTGGAAAGGGAGGTAAAGGAATATCTTTTTATCCATCACCATATCTCTGGTAATCTTCACATTCTGCCTCAAGACATTGCACTCGAAAAGGTACAGTTGTTTCACAGGATCATTAAATAGTGCAGTATGTGGTCACATCAACTGTACTAACAAAATAGAACAGATTGGGGCCTTCATTAGATATGTCTCTAGGTTATGTCATCCAAATGTATGCATTTTCTTTCCCATGCAACTCCATAGAATGTGCCCTGGAAAATGAAAACTTAAAATTTCAATTTTGACCCAGTATACCATGAAGGAACTTTTGCTCTATGGACATACCCACAAATCTATTCTGGAAAGCTATGGGAAGAAAACCTTGGGGGTCATTCCGAGTTGTTCGATCGTTGCCTATTTTCGCAACGGAGCGATTAAGGCAAAAATGCGCATGCGCATGGTTCTCAGTGCGCATGCGGTTAGTATTTTAGCTCAAAACTTAGTAGATTTACTCACGTCCTAATGAAGACTTTTCATCGTTGAAGTGATCGGAGTGTGATTGACAGGAAGTGGGTGTTTCTGGGCGGAAACTGGCCGTTTTCTGGGAGTGTGCGGAAAAACGCAGGCGTGCCAGGATAAAACACTGGAGTGTCTGGAGAAACGGGGGAGTGGCTGGCCGAACGCTGGGCGTGTGTGTGACGTCAAACCAGGAACGAAACTGACTGAACTGATCGCTATTTGTGAGTAAGTCTCGAGCTACTCAGAAACTGCTAAGAAATTTTTATTTGCAATTCTGCTAATCTTTCGTTCGCAATTCTGCTAAGCTAAGATACACTCCCAGAGGGCGGCGGCTTAGCGTGTGCAATGCTGCTAAAAGCAGCTAGCGAGCGAACAACTCGGAATCACCCCCCTTGTTTGAGCATTGAATCCACAGCTACTATAACTATGGTACGTAATCACCGAGAGCACATGGACCAGATTTATTGCTGCAGGACTTCCAGTCTTGGGATACTGATGGCCAGAGTGTGAATGGACATTTTCATTCAGATTCTAGGGAAGTTTATTATATAGCGTAGCATATTCCTTTGCTCTTTATGATGGGGGCATTTTTGGGCAAAAAAAAATACTGACTAGTGAAATCTACAGTTTTTTAATAAATTTTGGTATAAATATGCCAAAAATGAGTTGGTGGAGGGGCTTTTAATGTGACCTGCCAGAGCAATAAGCTGCAGTGGACACCTGTGCCTGACTAATTGAAGTTCCCCTGGTCTTTTTGGATGCTCACATTACATCTCACTCTGGCAGCAAGAGTGCCCACAGCATGCCTCAGTCCAGCAAGCCAGACATCTTCCTGGCTGTAAGCCACCATGAGACTCCATACTGGGCCTTATTCAGTAACTGTTTGTGCCTCACAGGAGCTACTGGACCATCTGGTGCTGCAGTGCAATGGAAAGCTGATGCAATGCATGATCACTGAAACTGTTCTTCTAACACCGCAAGGTCTTGCGATAACCCTACGCAGCCATTAGGAATAAACTCTGTACAACAAATGCACATCTTCTAAATAAATAATCCCAAAATGTGGAACATCAATAATAAATCAAAATTAAGGTTAACTAATTGGAGCCATTCATTTGAGTGAGTCCCTAACATGAAATAATTGAGAAGAACCTTTCTCTAATGCTCCCACAGAAAATCTCACTTTTACATCTCTGGCAGTTGCGCTGGATTATGATTCTGTCTCTTCTGAGTCACACTGACTTTGGCCACAAATGTGGTCTCTCCCCATTTTATTAAAAAACACTTTGTCAAAATAGCAATTTCCATTTCTACCTTTGCGGCTATGTTTTCACAGATCTGTTTGTGATGATGAAGCTTGTTTTATATCTGCTCTAGCCTTTCATTTAAACCTAGGATCAAGTACAGCAGCACCCCTGGAATCATACGGCAGCAACCCTAGACTTATACAGCATAGGCAGCACCCCTGGAGAATTACACAGCACAGCAGACAGGCAACAGCACACCTGGACTTAAATGGCAGTGGGGCAGCACCCATGGACTGACAGGGCAGAGGGGCAGCACCCCATATAGGGCAGCACCCCATATAGGGCAGCACCCCTGGAATTATGTGGCAAAGAAAAGACGTGCAAGATGGAATTGTCCTTGGCCCCTCCCACCTACCCTTATGTTGCATAAACAGGAAATGCACACTGTGCAACAACTGTGGCTGAAATGATTGGTTTGTTTGGGCCCCCACCAAAAAAGAAGCAATTAATATCTTCTTGCACAAATTGGCTCTACAGAGGCCAGATGTCATCCTCATCCTCAGATCCCCCCCTCCACCTCCCGTCAGTGTTTACATCCTCATCCTCAAAGAAAATAATATTCAAACAAACCACATCATTTAAGTGTCAGTGGGCTGCTTACGCTATTACCAAAAGTTTCTGAACTTGACAATGACTTATGATGAATGCGCTGCAGGTGATGTATAAGGGAGGATGAACCTAGATGGTTAATGTCCTTACCCCTACTTATTATGAATTGACAAAAGCAACAAATGGCTTGACACCTGTTATCCAGATACGTGGAGAAATAATTCCACATTGAAGAGGTGGCTTTTTTTATATTTTGCCCAGGCATGACAATGGGCTTTTTCATCCCATGGCCAACAACTGTCTCCACTGGTTCCTTATTCAAACAAACCACATCACCATCAGAATCCTCATCGTCAACATCCTCCTCAGAGCCAGCTACGCCAATATCCTCCTCATCCTGGTGTACGTCTACAGTGACATCCTCAATCTCATTATCAGCAACTGGACTGGCGGTGCTCCTCCCAGCACTTGCAGGGGGCGTGCAAATGGTGGTAGGAGCCTCCTTTTCCTATACAGTGTTGTGAAGGTCAGGCCTAGACATTGCAACCGTGGACAGTGCCAGCACCCCTGTATTTTCACAACACCCCTGTAATTTTACAGCATATAAGACAGGACCAGTGTATATTTATTTTCCCTGTATTTTACAGCATACAGGGCCAGTGTACTTTTATTTTAACATCAGGACCCCTGTATTTTTACAGCATACAGGACCAGTGTACATTTATTTTAACAGCAGCACCGCTGTAGTTTTACAGCATACAGGACCAGTGTACTTTTATTCTAACAGCAGCACCCTGTGTTTTTACAGCATACAGGACTCGTGTACTTTCATTTAAACAGCAACACCCCTGTAGTTTTTTTTAGCATACAGGAGCAGTGTACTTTTATTGTGACAGCAGCACCCCTGTAGTTTTACAGCATACAGGACCAGTGTACTTTTATTTTAACAGCAGCACCCCTGTTTTTTTACAGCATACAGGACTAGTGTACTTTTATTTAAACAGCAGCACCCCTGTAGTTTTACAGCATACAGGACCAGTGTACTTTTATTTTAACTGCAAAACCCCTGTATTTTTACAGCATACAGGACTAGTATACATTTGTTTTAACAGCAGCACCCCTGTATTTTTTACTGCCTGCATACATCACCAGTGTACTTTTATTTTAACAGCAGCACCCCTGTATTTTTACAGCATACAGGACCAGTGTACATTTATCTTCACTGCACCCCATATTTTTTACAGCATACAAGACAGGGCCAGTGTTCATTTATTTTAACAGCAGCACCCCTGAATTTGTACAGCATAAAAGACAGGGCCAGTGTACATTTATTTTCACTGCACCCCATATTTTTTACAGCATACAAGACTGGGCCAGTGTACATTTATTTTCACTGCACCCCAGATTTTTTTACAGCATACAAAACAGGGGAAGTGTATATTTATCTTCACTGCCCCCCAGATTTTTTACAGCATACAAGACTCAGTGCATGTCGTGCAAGATGTATGCACACCTAGAGTAACCGTCCCAGTGTGAATACATCTGCACGAGGTGTGTGCGAATGGTTGCCCTGGAAGCCCAGGTAACTGATCTATAGCAAACGGTTATGCATCTGAGGGAGATTCACAATCTCAAGCAAGGTTTAGATAGAATGGTGGATGAGTTGCAGGAGGGGTCACCGGCAGATGAGGATGACCAGGCAGCTAGCTGGGTCACAGTTAGAAGGAAGAAAAAGAGGAGGAGGCATGACATCTCTGAACTACCAAACCCCAACAAATTCATCTGATTGGACAAGGATTCAGTGGATGGTAGTGAGGAAATGACAGTGCCGAAGGAGACTGTTCCCTCTAGCAACCAGAGGAGTAGTCCCTCTGGCACAGTTGGGATAAAAGATAGTCAGATACCTAGTCAGATTAATGTGGCAGGAGATTCTATTATCAGGAAGACAGATAGGGCAATCTGCTACCGGGACCATGATCGCCGTACAGTCTGTTGTCTCCCGGGTGCTCGGGTGTGGCACATCATGGACTGGGTAGATAGATAGCTTGTTGGAGGGGCTGGAATGACCCGGCAGTCTTGGTGCATATTGGACAATGACATAGTTAGTGGAAGGTGGGATGTTCTTAAAAAAGATTATAGGGACTTAGGCAAGAAACTTAAGGCAAGGACATCTAAGGTAATATTCCCCAAAATATTACCTGTGCCACATGCTAGCCCAGGGAGGCAGAGGTA
This sequence comes from Pseudophryne corroboree, assembly GCF_028390025.1. NCBI lineage: Eukaryota > Metazoa > Chordata > Amphibia > Anura > Myobatrachidae > Pseudophryne > Pseudophryne corroboree. The sequence continues at coordinate 465,327,691 of NC_086449.1, forward strand.
GATTAAGGAGGTAAATGTGTGGTTTAGGGATTGGTGCAGAAAAGAGGAGTTTGTGTTCCTGGAAAACTGGCTGGACTTCTCAGTCAGGCACCATCTTTTTTGTTGTGATGGATTGCACCTGAATGAGGAGGGGGCAGCGGTGCTGGGGTGGGAAGGATGGTTAGAAGGTTGGAGAAGATTTTAAACTAGGTGACTGGGGGTTTAGTTAGAAACTACAGGTCATGCAGTGAGAACAGTAAGGATGGTGGTAGTGAACCAAATGGTGGTGGGGAAGAGGGGTTGGAAAGAGCAGACTCCACAGCCATTAACATGGGTACTAATAAGGGTATTACCAAGGGTATTGCTAAAACTCTAACTGGTGGCAATTATGGGTCATCGTTATTGCATACAAAAAAGGATGTCACTTGCGCAAAGGGGAAGTATTTATCTTACTTGTATGTATGTAAACGCTAGAAGCCTAACAGGTAAAAAGGGGGAACTAGAAGTCCTTGCCGCAAGCAAACAGTACGATATTATAGGCATTACTGAAACATGGTGGGACGAATCTCATGATTGGTCAGTTAATATGGTGGGTTATATGCTGTTCAAGAGAGATAGATCAAACAAATAGGGTGGAGGGGTATGTCTTTACGTAGTGGAGGGCTATGTCTTTACGTAAAGCCATTTTTAAAACCTAATGTACGGGAAGATATTTATGAGGAAACTGTTAACACTGTTGAAACATTATGGGTTGAAATTGCATGCGGGTGAAAGGGAAAGAAAAAGATAGTATTGGGGCTATGCTACAAGCCATCTGGTATTAATGTGTCTGACGAGGAAATGTTGCTGAAGCAAATTGATAAAGTGGCAGGAGTAGGTGACGAAATAGTGATGGGAGAATTCAACTATCCAGAGATAAATTGGACAAACAATTCATGTGATACTGCTAGGGGTAATATGTTTTTAAACACACTAAATGATAACTACTTATCTCAACTAATCGAGGAACCAACTAGGTACAATGCAATCTTAGACCTGTTGTTGACAAACAATGGGGATTTGATATAAAATATTATAGTAGAGGAGCCCATAGGAAACAGCGACCACAATATGGTCACATTCAATATCTATTTTCATAAGCAGTCCTATATAGACTAAGACTCTGAATTTTAGCAAAGCCAACTTTGACATGATGAGAAAAGCTTTAAGTGACACTGAATGGGAATTTTTGTCTCAAGGAAAAAGCACTATGGAGAAATGGAAGGTGTTAAAATCGCTGCTTGATGAGATTACTCATAAATTTATTCCCATGGGCAGCAAACAAAGGACTAAAAACTCCAAACCAATGTTGCTTAACAAAAATATTAAGGAATTAATGCGCAAAAAGGTGGTCATTCCGAGTTGTTCGCTCGTTGCCGTTTTTTGCAACGGAGCTATTAGGTGGGAAATGCGCATGCGCATGGTACGCAGCGCGCATGCGTTCAGTAATTTAACACAAAACTTTGGAGATTTGCACAAGCTCGAGCAACGTTTTTTCTTCGCTCGAGTGATCGTAGTGTGATTGACAGGAAGTGGGTGTTTACGGGCGGAAACTGGCCGTTTTCAGGGAGTGTGCTAAAAAACACAGGTGTGCCAGGTAAAAACGCAGGAGTGGCTGGAGAAACGGGGGAGTGGCTGGCCGAACGCAGGGCGTATTTGTGACGTCAAACCAGGAACTAAACGGACTGAGGTGATCGTAATCTAGGAGTAGGTCTGGAGCTACTCAGAAACTGCAAGGAATTATTTAGTAGCAGTTCTGTTAATCTTTCGTTCGCTATTCTGCTAAGCTAAGATACACTCCCAGAGGGCAGCGGCCTAGCGTTTGCAATGCTGCTAAAAGCAGCTAGCAAGCGAACAACTCGTAATGACCACCAAAAGGCGAGCATTTAAAAAATATAAATCAGACGGGAAGGCGGAGTCATTCCAATACTATAAGGTTTGTAAAAAAAATAAGCAAAAAAGAAAAAAGAGCAGCTAAAGTAGAAACTGAAAAGCTAGTAGCAAAGGAAAGTAAATCAAACACCAATTTTTTTTTTAAATATATCAACAGCAAAAGATTAAAGAAGGAGAGAATAGGCCCTTTAAAGGACAAACTAAGAGTCTTAATAAAAATACTATAACGACATACAGTAGCAGATAAATTAAACAAGTTTTTCTCATCGGTATTTACAATAGAGGACCAGATGCATGAACTAACACCCAACCTCAATAAAGATAATGGGGGTCATTCCGACCTGATCGCTCGCTGCAGTCGCTCGCAGTGCAGCGGTCGGGTCAGAACTGCGCATGCGCTGACGCCGCAGTGTGCCAGCGCATGCTGGACAGCCAAACGCCATCATTCCCTAGCGATCCCCTCTGCCTGAGAGGCGGTCGCTGGGCGGGAAGGGGCGGCACAGCGGCATTTGGCTGCTGTTTTGGGGGCGCGGTCTGGCCAACGCAGGCATGGCCAGACCATGCAGGGGGTGGGACGCAGCGGTTGTGTGATGTCACATGCAGCCGCTGTGATCAGGGGCAGCAACGAGCAACTCCCGGTCAGCCGCAGGAGCTGCGCTGGCCGGGAGTTACTCAACAAGTACAAAAGCATCGCTGCTGTGCGATGCTTTTGTACTTGTGCGGGGGAGAGCCAGAAATACATGTGGGGTGGGCCTGTCCTGTGCTGGGCATGCCCCTGCATGTCTGGGAACATGATCATAGCTGTGCTAAATTTAGCACAGCTACAATCAACTCGGAATGACCCCCTATGTCCCACTACTAAGTGCTTATTTAAGTGAGGAGGAAGTCTGTGACCAATTGAAAAAAACTAAGATTAATAAGTCACCTGGTTCAGACGGTATTCACCGAAGGGTTCTCATGGAGCTACACTCTGAATTAGCAAGACCTCTATTTTTAATATTCAATGATTCACTTATATTAGGCATGGTTTGCAAAGACTGGTATATAGCGGAAGTAGTGCCGATCTTCAAAAAGGGAAGTAAAGCTGAACCAGGCAATTATAGACCAGTTAGTCTTACATCTATAGTGGGGAAAGTACTGGAAATCATTCTAAGGGATAGTGTACAGAAGATCCTTGAAGCCAAAAAGATTGATATTAGGAACCAACATGGATTTGTGAAGGATAGATCATGTCAAACAAACTTACTAGGCTTTTATGAAACAGGTAGTGCGAACCTTGATCAGGGTAAGGTGGTGGATGTAATCTTTTTAGACTTTGCCTAAGCTTTTGACTAGAGATGAGCGGGTTCAGTTCATCGAGATCCGAACCCTCCCGAACTTCACGTGGTTTACACGGGTCCGAGGCAGCCTCGGTTCTTCCCGCCTAACACACAAAACACGAACGGGGGAAAACATCATCATCCCGCTGTCGGATTATCATGAGATTCGGATTCCATATAAAGAGCCACATGTCGCCGCCATTTTCACTTGTGCATTGTTGAGATAGAGAGAGGACGTGGCTACGTTCTCTGCCTGAAAAGCTCAATATCTGTGCTCAGTGTGCTGCATTGTGGTGACCACCAGTATATAGTAGTACAGTAAAGTAGGCCATTGCTGTATCTTGCAGATCCGTGTCAGACTCAGTTCTAGTATCCTGATCAGTGCTCAATATCTGTGCTGCATTGTGGTGACCAGTATATAGTAGTACAGTGCTGCATTGTGGTGACCACCAGTATATAGTAGTGCAGTACAGTAGGCCATTGCTGTATCTTGCAGATCCGTGTCAGACTCAGTTCTAGTATCCTGATCAGTGCTCAATATCTGTGCTGCATTGTGGTGACCAGTATATAATAGTACAGTGCTGCATTGTGGTAACCACCAGTATATAGTAGTACAGTACAGTAGGCCATTGCTGTATCTTGCAGATCCGTGTCAGACTCAGTTCTAGTATCCTGATCAGTGCTCAATATCTGTGCTGCATTGTGGTGACCAGTATATAGTAGTACAGTGCTGCATTGTGGTGACCACCAGTATACAGTAGTACAGTACAGTAGGCCATAGCTGTATTTAGCTGCACCGTATCACTTCTTGTATCCTGATCAGTGCTTAATATCTGTGCTCAGTGTCAGTGCTGCATTGTGGTGACTAAAAGTCCAGTGTCTTGTGCTGCATCTTGCTGCTGTAGGGTGCTGTGGTAGTGTCCTGTCAGTGTGCATAGGTCATCGTCATTCCAGTCACAGTGGTATCTGGTATCTATAGTGGTATCTAATTCCAGACATTACTGCCTTCTAATTCCAGATATATTACTGGCATATAATTCCACACATTAAAAAATGGGGAACAAAAATGTGGAGGGTAAAATAGGGAAAGATCAAGATCCACTTCCACCTAGTGCTGAAGCTGCTGCCACTAGTTATGGCAGAGATGATGAAATGCCATCAACGTCGTCTGCCAAGGTTGATGCCAAATGTCATTGTAGAAAGCATGTAAAATCTAAAAAACAAAAGTTCAGTAAAATGACGCAAAAATCTAAATTAAAGCATCTGAGGAGAAGCGTAAACTTGCCAATATGCCATTTACGACAAGGAGTGGCAAGGAACGGCTAAGGCCCTCTCCTATGTTCCTCATGACTAGTGGGTCAGCTTCACATGGGGATGGAAGCACTCATCCTCCTGCTAGAAAAATGAAAAGAGTTAAGCTGGCAAAAGCACAGAATAGAACTGTGCGTTCTTCTAAATCACAAATCCCCAAGGAGAGTCCAAGTGTGTCGGTTGCGATGCCTGACCTTCCCAACAATGGATGGGAAGAGGTGGCTACGTCCACCATTTGCACGCCCCCTGCAAGTGCTGGAAGGAGCACCCACAGTACAGTTCCTGATATTCAAATTGAAGATGTCACTGTTGAAGTACACCAGGATGAGGATATGGGTGTTGCTAGCGCTGAGGAGGAAATTGACCAGGAGGATTCTGATGGAGAGATGGTTTGTTTAAGTCAGGCACCCGGGGAGACACCTGTTGTCCGTGGGATGAATAAGGCCATTGACATGCCTCGTCAAAATACCCAAAAAATCACCTCTTCGGTGTGGAATTATTTCAACAGAAATGCGGACAACTGGTGTCAAGCCATGTGTTGCCTTTGTCAAGCTGTAATAAGTAGGGGTAAGGACGTTAACCACCTAGGAACATCCTCCCTTAAACGTCACCTGGAGCGCATTCATCAGAAGTCATTGACAAGTTCAAAAACTTTGGGTGACAGCAGAAGCAGTCTACTGACAGGGACAACTAAATCCCTTCTTCCTCTTGTACCCAAGCTCCTGCAAACCACACCACCAACTCCCTCAGTGTCAATTTCCTCCTTAGACAGGAACGCCAATAGTCCTGCAGGCCATGTCACTGGCAAGTCTGACGACTCCTCTCCTAACTAGGATTCCTCCGATGGAGCCTTGAGTGTAACGCCTACTGCTGCTGGTGCTGCTGTTGTTGCTGCTGGGTTCCAATCGTCATCCCAGAGGGGAAGTCGGAAGACCACTTGTACTACTTCCAGTAAGCAATTGACTGTCCAACAGTCCTTTGCGAGGAAGATGAAATATCACAGCAGTCATCCTGTTGCAAAGCGGATAACTCAGGCCTTGACAACTGTGTTGGTGTTAGACGTGCATCCAGTATCCGCCGTTAGTTCACAGGGACTTAAAGAATTTCTTGAGTTAGTGTGTCCCCGGTACCAAATACCATCTAGGTTCCACTTCTCTAGGCAGGCGATACCGAGAATGTACACAGACGTCAGAAAAAGAGTCACCAGTGTCCTAAAAAATGCAGTTGTACCCAATGTCCACTTAACCACAGACATGTGGACAAGTGGAGCAGGGCAGACTAAGGACTATATGACTGTGACAGCCCTCTGGGTAGTTGTATTGCCTCCCGCAGCAACAACAGCAGCGGCGGCCCCAGTAGCAGCATCTCGCAAACGCCAACTCGTTCCTAGGCAGGCTATGCTTTGTGTCACCGCTTTCCATAAGACGCACACAGCTGACAACCTCTTACGGAAACTGAGAAACATCATCGCAGATTGGCTTACCCCAATTGGACTCTCCTGGGGATTTGTGACATCGGACAACGCCACCAATATTGTGCGTGCATTACATGTGGGCATATTCCAGCACGTCCCATGTTTTGCACATACAATGAATTTGGTGGTGCAGAATTTTTTTTAAATATGACAGGGGCGTGCAAGAGATGCTGTCGGTGGCCCGAAGAATTGCGGGCCACTTTCGGCATTCAGCCACTGCATGTCGAAGACTGGAGTACCAGCAAACACTCCTGAACATGCCCCGCCATCAGCTGAAGCAAGAGGTGGTAACGAGGTGGAATTCAACCCTCTATATGCTTCAGAGGATGGAGGAGCAGCAAAAGGCCATTCAAGCCTATACATCTGCCTACGATATAGGCAAAGAAGGGGGAATGCACCTGACTCAAGCACAGTGGAGAATGATTTCAACGTTGTGCAAGGTTCTGCAACCCTTTGAACTTGCCACACGTGAAGTCAGTTCAGACGCTGCCAGCCTGAGTCAGGTCATTCCCCTCATCAGGCTTTTGCAGAAGCAGCTGGAGAGATTGAAGGAGGAGCTAAAATGGAGCGATTCCGCTAGGCATGTGGGACTTGTGGATGGAGCTCTTCATTCGCTTAACCAGGACTAAAAATAATATTGTGAGGTGTGAGGTGTTCAGAATAGACTGGAAATGGGTGGTCAATCTGAGCACTACATTTTGGCCATCGTGCTCAATCCTAGGTTTAAAGCCTACGTTGTATCTCTCTTTCCGACAGACACAAGTCTGCAGATGTTCAAAGACCTGCTGATGAGACACTTGTCAAGTCATGCAGAACGTGAACCGCCAACAGCTCCTCCTTCATTTTCTACCGCTACTGGAGCTGCCAGGAAAAGGATCAAATTTCCAAAACCACCTGCTGGCGGTGATGCAGGGCAGTCAGGATCGAAAACTGACATCTGGTCTGGACTGAAGGACCTGCCAACGATTACTGACATGTCGTCTACTGTCACTGCATATGATATGAGGATTATATGAGTGATAGCATCCAAGTAGGCAGGTCAGACACGTATACGTATACTGGCAGGAAAAAGAGGCAATTTGGAGGCCCTTGCTCAAACTGGCTTTATTTTACCTAAGTTGCCCCCCCTCCAGTGTGTACTCCGAAAGAGTGTTTAGTGCAGCCAGTCACCTTGTCAGCGATCGGCGTACGAGGTTACTTTCTTTAAAATGTGGAGAAGATGATGTTCATCAAAATAAATTATAATCAATTCCTCCGTGGAGACATTTACCAGCAATTGCCTCCAGAAAGTACACAGGGACCTGTGATGGTGGATTCCAGTGGGGACGAATTAATACTCTGTGAGGAGGGGGATGTACACAGTGAAAGGGGTGAGGAATTGGACGATGAGGAGGAGGTGGACATCTTGCCTCTGTAGAGCCAGTTTGTGCAAGGAGAGATTGATTGCTTCTTTTTTGGTGGGGGCCCAAACCAACCAGTCATTTCAGCCACAGTCATGTAGCAGACCCTGTCGCTGAAATGATGGGTTTGTTAAAGTGTGCATGTCCTGTTTATGCAACATAAGGGTGGGTGGGAGGGCCCAAGGACAAGTCCATCTTGCACCTCTTTTTTTTTATTTATCTTTGCA